>NC_142578.1:1690000-2290000 GCF_041283825.1 Pyrus communis
TGCCGGGGAAGGCGAACATTCTCGAAGGCATTCATGGATGGGAGCTCAGGCCCACCTTTCGCGGGCCCAGATTTCCTCGCTGGATGGAGAAGTAAGTTTTGGGTTTTGATCATGGAAGAATTTGGAAGCTCGTTGAATTCATAATCTTTGAAAATTTGGAAAAATTTGGTTATCTGTTTTGTGATTGTGGGAATTGGGATTATTTACGGGGAATGCATGTAATGAGTGTAATTTTTTTGGTGGGCTATAATTATTTTGAACGTATAACAAATTCAGAAATTTGAAATTTTTTTTTATTTTTTATTACTTAGCAATTTTTTTTTTTGAATTGTTGAATTAGGATTGTTCATGATAAATGAATGGATAAGGGTGTAATTTTTCGTGGCCAGTAGCTATTTTGTATGAAAATTTGACTGAATTCAGAATTTTGGAATTTATTATCGCATGGCAGTTTGTTCTGTGATTGTGGGAATTGGGATCGTTCAAATGAACGTGTGTTTTTTCTGGTGGGAAGTAGTTGTTTTGTATGTGAAGTTAGTTCCTCTTATGTAGTATCTATGTATCTTCTTGTAAGAAGTGTAACGTTTCATGCATCAATGTTTGTTGCTGAATGACATGTCCATTTTGCTTCATGCTTGTAGTGGGGTGTCCTCTTTCAATCGTTTTGTACACGAGCTTTCTGTGGATTCTGATTCTGATGGTTCAAACCTTGATTACGCATACGGAGATGAAGATAGTGATGATGGCATATCTCCTACATCACCATCCTCTCAAAGTTCAAGAGCCTCTCGGGCTTCTAGTTTCAGTAAGCGCGATAGGCGCTGGTCGTGGTGGATGTGGATCAGATACATATTTTTCTGGATTCTGTTTCCAGCAAGGTTTCTGCTTGGGATTCCAGTTCGCATTTTGCAATTGTCTTATACTAGTTCATCAAAAGCCTCTTCTGCCCCAGGAAGCAATGAGGCTTCGCAAACACACCCTATAAATAAAGTGCAGATTCTCAAGGATTACATTGTTCACCGATCCACTGATAGGAGACGTGGAGTCATTGAGGTCTGTGCACAGGCTAAATTTGCCCTTTTAAAATAAGATGCATCATTTGTTTCCTCTTCCAATTTCTCATCTTTAACTTGTGCTTAACAGGATCTTCATCTAGCAATCGAGATATTCATAGAAGCTGTTTTTGATGTTGTTCACAAGGCAGCACATTTTGTTCTTTCCCCTTCTGTGGCTTTTAAAACACTATCAGGATGGTGTTCACTGAGCAGCAGTGGTGTTCAAGATAGCCACAGTAGTGATGCAGAAGTTACTGTTCCGACAGCTACACTTGGAGAGAATGATCCAGCTCCAAAAGAAAGGACTACTTCATTTCAGCAGTCCCTAAATACCGATGCTCGGACTTGTCAGGATGTCATAACAGAGCTTGGGTAAGGCTTTTGGTACCACTTACTTGATCGTAGAACCTTTCACTTTTCGTTTGAATGTTTCACATGCTCTGCAAATTGCTCAATTTTTTTTGTCTCTCTTAGGTACCCATATGAAGCTATTCATGTGATCACTAGTGATGGCTATGTTCTTCTCTTGGAAAGACTCCCGAGGTATAATCAATATTTTTGGCTTTTTTTCCTTCCATAGACAATAACTGTTTTTTTTTTAATATATGGTGTCGAATATTAATTTTGTGATGCTGCAGACGTGATTCCCGGAAAGCTGTTTATCTACAACATGGAATTTTGGATTCATCTATGGGGTAAGTTATTTCTTCTGTCCTTCCTTCCCCAAGTGTTCTAGAAACTATGCCTTAAATGTTGAGTGGAGGTTTACTTGTGGCGCTGGCTATCAGAATGATACATAGTCCTTCCTGCTACAATTTCTCTATGATTGCTAAATTCTCATCTTTAAAAAGAAAAAAGAAAAAAAAAAAAAACGATTTCAGAATGGTATAACTTATTTACCTTTTGAAAAGGCAATTGGCTCATTATTAGTAGTGTTCTTATCTCTTGTATTTTGCACGCTTTGCAAAAAAAATTTGTTCTATATGTAGTGAGCTTTATGAATGATTTTTAATGGGTTGTTTCCTTTGTCCAGTTGGGTGTCTAATGGGGTTGTTGGTTCACCGGCATTTGCGGCTTATGATCAAGGTTTGCATGTTTCATTCAAAAGTACATGCTTGTAGTACAGACAGTTTTATTGGTTAGAAATATGCTAATCCTTTGTATTTTTACAGGATATGATGTTTTCCTCGGTAACTTTCGTGGCTTGATTTCTAGGGAACATGTTAACAAAAATATCTCATCACGACAGTAAGTTGGCATATGCATGTTATATTGTTTATGAAATAATCATCCTTGATTCCTTCTGACTTAAATTGTCAACGGGGGCGGAAAGAGGTTGCAATATTTCAGATTTGTTAAACACAAAATAGCAATTTCCATAAAGTACTTTAGTACAAACTGAGTTACTGAGCTTAGCAACCAATGCAGGTATTGGCAGTACTCCATCAATGAGCATGGGACTCAGGATATTCCTGCAATGATAGAGAAGATTCACCAAGTTAAAACTGCTGAATTGAAACTTAGTCAACCTGACGTTGACGAAGAAACAAATGATGGTCAACCGTACAAACTCTGTGCAATTTGCCATAGCTTGGGAGGAGCAGCAATACTTATGTACGTTATAACGCAGAGAATAGAAGAGAAACCCCACAGACTCTCTAGGCTGGTTTTATTGTCACCTGCTGGCTTCCATGGTGATTCCACCTTTATGTTTACAGTTGTGGAGAATGTCTTTCTTCTATTGGCTCCTCTTCTGGCTCCTCTTGTGCCTGCCTTCTACATACCAACCAGGTTCTTTCGCATGCTTCTGAACAAGTTGGCGCGAGACTTTCATAACTATCCTGCTGTCGGAGGACTTGTTCAGACCCTGATGAGTTATTTTGTTGGTGGGGATAGCTCAAATTGGGTTGGTGTGTTAGGGATACCACATTATAACATGAACGACATGCCGGGCGTATCATTCCGAGTGGCTCTCCATCTTGCACAAATCAAGCGTGCTGGAAGGTTTAGAATGTTCGATTACGGGAGTGGTTCTGCTAATATCGAAGTGTATGGATCTCCAGAGCCCTTCGACTTGGGGGAGTACTATGGGCTTATTGATGTTCCAGTTGATCTGGTTGCTGGACGAAAGGACAAGGTAATTCGGCCATCAATGGTCCGAAAGCATTATAAGTTGATGGATGAATCAGGTGTTGATGTATCATATGGTGAATTTGAGTACGCCCATCTGGACTTCACATTTTCGCACCGAGAAGAACTATTGGCGTATGCCATGTCACGCTTGCTGCTTGTTGAGCCAACTCCAAAGCAGCATTCCAGTCAGAAGGCCGTAAGGTTGAAGAAGAAAACCCCGGCCAATAGTTGATTAAGTTCGAGAAAGCCCATGCATATCCGTCCTTTTTTTCTTCAGGATCTGGCATGTGCTACATACTCAGGTGCAGATTACTGTTAGTCTGTTATAGATGATTGAATATATCGATACGTCTTACCCCAGGGCAGTCAGTTGTGAGAGTTGCTGCCATGGTTTCTTCTCCTCCTATTTTTTCGTCGAAAGTTTACTTCCGAAGGCTTATATAAATACCTTGGATTGAGCGTTGTACAAAAACCCATATGTGTAAATTTTGTAATGGATCAAAGAATCATGTGTGTCTTGTAAGGCTAATACTGCATAGGATGTTTTGTCAAGCGAACACTCGAACATTTCGTTTTACATTGCAAAACTCCACAAACAATTAGTACTATGAGAACTGTTTACATTATGTTGGTATGATTTCGTGTGTTCGACCGAGCCCTATTTCTTGCTAGACTCTACAAATCATTGCCGGGAATCCATGTCGTTCGGTTTTGTGTTCCCGAAACCCTAAAACTCGTGGGGATTCCGAGTCCTCTCAATTGTTGTATCGGTCGGGGCATACTGCTGCGGTGTTGAGGCCTTCCTATAAGCCTGTTACAGTAAGCATAAAAGTCTCGTATCATATGTCTAGCGAAATAGTCGGTTTTGAGCAAGTGCAGATGAACAAGCGCTTCGTTGCAGATGAACAAGTGCAGATGATTACTTAGTCATACCTTCGCTCGGCTGACCGGAATTAGTTGATCACGAAACATAGCAGATATCGTTCCCTGAAAGCAGGCAAAGTTAAATTAACCAGCAAGTCTGATCACGCTTACTTGATCAGGAAAGTTAAAAACTGATAAATTTGTTGAACTGAAACTTGCATGAAGCTAACTTTTACCTCCCCTGCCGGAACATATGTTTCGTTTTGGGTGCGTTGTTAGAACTAGCAGCAAGCTCCCACCCACCATATAATCTGTGAGGTATTATACTTGCAGTTGCAACGGCTGTTCCTGCAACACAGACACCAATTAATTTTGTTCCACACTGTCCTGAGAAATTTCTTTGGCCGGCGCAGGGCGCAGAGGACCAAGGCCTGTCGGTCTTTTGAGTACCTGAAAAGGGCCGCGGAATGCTTAGGTATTCCAGTTTGTATATGTGTCTTGCCCCCAAGTCTCATAAATTTCTGGACGTTGGAAGTTGTTGGAACTCCCGGCGAAACTGGGAGTTGCAGGAAAAAACCAACTAGGCCTGCTAGTGTTTCTTGCAGTATTTATAGCCGCCTTCAGCGTTTCGTATTCCTGAGCTGATATTTGTGACAGCTTGTTCTCATGGAGTCTTCCGGTAGGCATTGTTTGGTGTCCAGAACTTTCTCCTTCTCGCGATTTTCGTTGAGGGGAAGCCTGCAAATCCACAGAAGCTATTCTTAAGGATTAAGTTCCTAAACCAAAACTCAAAACAAGATTTAGTTCGTGCTGATGGGAACGGAGAGACTCACATACGATTTATAGCCCTGACACAGAGACATTTTAATAGTAACCGCAAGACCACGTGACATACATGTCGAAGTGGTGTCAGTATCCACTCAAACTATAACTAATGCCTCGCGTGATATGTTGATGTTGTGTTATGAATACAAGAGACGAATAATGAGCGTACGATTCACAGATGTGACACGAAAATGTTTTAATAGTAACCGCAACACCATATGACATACATGCTGAAGTGGTGTCAATATCCACTCAAACTAGAATCCAAGAGCTGTGTGACACACTGATGTCGTGTAATGAATAAGGGAGACAAATAGTGAATGTACGATTTACAACCGTGACACAAAAACGTTTTAATAGTAACTGCAACACCACGTGACATACTTCGGCCACGTGACATACATGCCGAAGTGGTGTCAGTATTGTCACATCCCGGCCCGGGGCGAATCACTTCCCGGGTCCGCTCCACCACCATAGCACGATATTGTCTGCTTTGGGCCCCCACCACACCCTCATGGTTTTGTTTCTGGAAACTCACATGAGAACTTCCCGATGAATCACCCATCCTAGGAATGCTCTCGCGCGCTACTCGCTTAACTTCGGAGTTCCCATGGAACCCGAAGCTAGTGAGCTCCCAAAAGGTCTCATGCTAGGTAGGGATGGGAATATACATATAAGGATCACTCCCCTGGGCGATGTGGGATGTCACAATCCACCCCCCTTAAGGGCCCGACGTCCTCGTCGACACACCACGATCAGGGTTAGGCTCTGATACCAAATTGTTACATCTCGGCCCGGGGTGGATCACTTCCCAGCCCCGCTCCACCACCGTAGCACGATATTGTCCGCTTTGGGCCCCGACCATGCCCTCGCGGTTTTGTTTCTGGAAACTCACATGAGAACTTCCCGATGGGTCACCCATCCTGGGAATGCTCTCAAGCACTACTCGCTTAACTTTGGAGTTCCCATGGAACCCGAAGCCAGTGAGCTCCCAAAAGGCCTCGTAGTAGGTAGGGATGAGAATATACATATAAGGATCACTCCCCTGGACGATGTGGGATGTCACAAGTATCCACTCAAATTATAATTCATGACATGCGTGGCATGCTAATGTTGTGTAATGAATAAGAGAGACAAATAGTTAACGTGCGATTTACATCCATGACACAAAAACGTTTTAATAGAGTAACGGCAACACCACATGACATACATGATGAAGTGGTATCAGTATCCACTCAAACTATAATTCATGACATGCGTGACACGCTGATGTTGTGGTAATGAATAAGATAGACAAATAGTAACGTACGAGTTACAGCTGTGACACAAAAACGTTTTAATAGTGACACAAAAACGTTTTAATAGTAACCGTAACACCACGTAATATACATGCTGAAGTGATAACAGTATCCACTTAAACTCTAACAAATGCCCTGCGTGACTTGCCAATATTGTGTTATGAATACAAGAGACGAATAGTGAAATTTTCGATTTGTAGCATTGTCATCGTACGTTTTGATTATAACCGTAACATCACGTGACATATATGCTAAAGTGGCACCACTAACCCACTTTAACTATGACTTGTGCCCCGAGTGACATGCCGATGTCGAGATACCCCTTACCATATCATTGCCATTTTTTTTAGACCCCAAAGTCAAGCCAAACCCTAGTGAGAGTCTATGAATTTTGCCAAAAGCTCAAATAAATAAGCCCACAACCATGGTAGGCCAATTGGATCTGTTAACCGGTTCACTGACCCGTCCGACTCGACACATTTACAAGTCAAGAGATCCACGTCCACCTTCTGGGCGCCGCTTGAAACTTTCCCGAGAAAATCAAGGAAAGAAAGCGAGAGGGAAAATGGCAGGGAATACTTGGGCCTATGTCCGGATCATCTCCGGCACCATTCTCGGTGGCATTCTCGGCTTCTACGTCATGGACCGCGCCGAGAAAAGCTACAAGGTCACTGGAAATTGGAATATTCATATTCTTAATTAGCTCTCTGTCTCTGTTTGGTTTCCGGGAATTCCTCGGAAAATAAAATTACAGCTTTCTCAGCTGCCAATCACTGGATTAATAGCATGAATTTATCTAATTTCTTATTTATTTGTTAATCTGATTTATTTGTTGGGTTTTTGTGCTTGCAGGAGAAAGTGCAGGAGAGGCTGAGGAAGTATGAAATTGAAATGAAGAAGAGAGAGAAATTGGATGAGTTTGATGAGTCTCAGTAGATTTTATCTTTGTGTTTTATCTTTTTATTTTTCTTCTGCTTCTGAGAAATTATAGTTTTGAACCATTTTCAAGGCTTGTAACATTTGATTTTGAAATTTTCTGTTTTTGGACAATATCACAAGCCAATTACGTCCTGTTATTACTACTTTAGAAGCTAAAAATAATAAAATGATGGATGGTTAAGGTTCTAAAAGATACTATGCTAGTCGAGTGGCAGATTGAGACCTATCGTTTAGGCGGGATCCTAAATATATAATTGTATTGTGATATATTATCTAAGTATTTATTAAGTCAGTAAATTGTAGCAATGGTTTCTTAATTTTAACTCAATTGGAGTCATAGTCTCTCAATTAAAAATTCATTATCATTGGTTCCTCAACTCATCAAAACGCATAGCTATAGTCCCTCAATTAAAAGTTCATTACCATTGGTCTTTTAACTTTAATCCAATTATATAAATGATCCCTCTAACTTTAATCCAATTGGAGCAGTGGTCTTTCCAACATAACTCGTTTTACAAAATTCTGATAAAGTTGATAAAAAATGACCATGGAAAAATGATAAAGTTACTTGCATTTTATTGAAATAAGTTTCTTACATTATTGACAAAATAAAATACAAAATAAAAGTTATTACTTTTTTGTTTAAGTGAGAGTCGCGATTTAAACGGATGATGAGACGGCTTTAGATGGGTGCATAAGGGCACTAGACAAACGCCTCAGCAGTCTAGGCGTACTTTCTTAATTTTTAAACGTCCAGAGACCAATTAGAACGATCGCTAGCTGCAGTACCTAGGCAGAGCTTAAGCGGCGGCATACAGGAATTTTTAGAACAGAGTTGATATACCTTCAGCAACATCGTTTTGCAGAACCCCGACGCTAACATAAATGGCACACTGGCATTGCTCAAAAATTTAGAATGGAGAACCAATACAGCACACAAACAAATCTTTGTTCTCGTAAAATGTCCAAACGAAGAAAAGCAGGAGTGATTTTACAACCACGTCCTCGACACCCGATTCGGGTGTCCGAGCAGGCAAAACTGAAAACTGGAAACAACAATCTGAACCAGAGCTTCATTCCCATATACAAGACGCATGACTTTTCTTCTGCGCTGGAAGGCCGTCTCTGAAGGAAGTTTCACGCGTCCAAGACGCCATCTTATCAAGCATCAAGAATCGGGGAGCACTCTTAAGGATGAGTGTCGCGAGCCCGCACACAATCGTATCAAGCATCGAGAATTGGGAAGCGGTGTTCCGGCCACTTGGGATACGCACGCTTGTACAGACTCATGCATACGGTGTCACTCTGCTGGAGGACCCCATTGAAGATGCATTTCAATGCCCCTGAAACAAAATCGTATGGAAGAAAAGGCACTTAATAACTAACTAAATGCAACGACAGAGCACAATCGATTCTGAACCATTTGGGCATTGTCGGAGATTTCAGCGACTTGAAGAAAATTCGATATAACAAAAAGAAGTGAGAGGAAAAGAGAAACAGATTGCTATGTAATCTTACCGTGTGTACCAAGAGGCTCCTTGATGCGACCACGACGACCACATTTGGTCCATACTTCAACAGGCTGCCACCACCAAGGATGTTAAAAAACATACCCGTAGTGATTGTATTGAATTTTCTCGATACAACAACACAAATTTAAAAAATAAAATATTATCTGCAATCTCACCTTGAACCATTTAACGTCCTCTGGGTTATGGAACATATATCTTACAGAAGCTTTCAGTTTTGATACTCGTTGAGGGTAACTGCATCAAATATGCTTACGGTTCAATACATCAAAACTTTCGAAGGAAAACATTTGTACCACAAAGGTCGCCACCCCCAAGAGTCAAGAATGAATCATACCCGGTTAAAGTAATCTTCTTTAGTATAATTCGGTCAGGGTCAATGCATTTCAGTGCACCAACAGCAGCTACAGTAGGTGGAGTGGGCATCCCTTCAGAACTCTTCAAAGCTATCAAGGGAAGTGGAGGAAAAGAGATTGGGGCATAAATCGAAGCCATGGAAAAACGTCCTGGATGTAGAAATCTCTCCATCTTATGCTTGTCTGAGTTCATGTTGTCAGTAGAATATATTGGCCTGCAAAGTGAAGAGCGAAAGCGTCAATCACAAAAATTCAATAAATAGAAGCGTTGGTGGCATCACAGACACTACCTGGCAATGAATTGGCGAAAGCCAACATGAAATATTAATTCGTCCTTGGATTTGATAGGAGCACTGTACGTGTCGTGCTTCTTTATGCTGCAAAACATAGATCACTGGGAATCATGAGAAAACTTACCCTTGAGAAGACAACAAAACTGCAATTTTTTCTCAGCTACAAGATACCTGAAATGAAGTACAGACATCTTGGACTCATGCTGCAAAAGACCACATGCTATGACAGGAATTGTCTTTGCATGCATACATAATTTAGAAGCGACACTAGTTGGCACTTCACTAATATACAGCCTTGCATATGAGCTAGCTGTGGCACACTCATCACTGTTTTCTTGGTCCATTGCTAACGCTTTAGCAAGGACATTTTTCTGTGTTCTGTTGAAATTATCGAATGCAAAGATTCTGGCATACTCTGCAGGCAAAGACTCCTGAAGTTCATCATAGACGTACGTCAGTTTAACAATTGATGCAAATAGATGGACGACTATTACACAATTACAAGAATATTACTTTGGGATCCCATGAAGAGGTCCTGAAGGACTTCAGGCCCCTATATTTAGCAAAACGTTTTCTTGCTGGAATGTCTAATGGTGTATCCACTTCATCCGGGAATTCTGAAACATAACATATAACCATTATAAGCCAACTAGAGAACACAGCACTAATACATTGGCTTAAAGGTGCTACAGACAGTTTTTATAATATAAATCATATAGCAGCAGAAAGAACATAGCTAAGTACCCTCATCATCAGCATGTGCTTGTTTTATTTTTCGGATCTCATTCTCCAACTGTTCCTTAGTCAGGTTTTCACCTTCCTGTAAAACAAATACTAAAAAGGTAAGTCTTATAATGTACAGAACTCGAACAAACAAAATAAACTTCTTAATGACAGCACATAAATATTACCATTCTGACCAGTACAAGTACAGCGACAATTGAATTCTTACAGACAAATACACATTGTGTCCTTTTCCTTTTTGAAAAATTTACTTAAACCTTAAATGATCGCAGATGAATTCTTTACATATTAATGAAAATGTTCATAGATAGAGAAAGAATCAACAACAGAGAAAAACTCGTGAGTGAATCCTCCTATGCAACATTCTAATTCAAACAACTACGGTGAGTGGTTTGTAGTATGTCAGTGACTCAGGTTCCCCAGAGAAACAATAGGATTCTGACCATTAAGAAGTAATATTTGACCAAAAGCAACTGACCAGAGTTTACCTTTGCGATTCCATGGCTAGAGGGTGTGGTTGGTGTTTTGATATTCTTAAATCTTACGGTTCTTAAAATAGTGTTCGGTATTAATTATTGTGCTTCATGTTAGATCAGAAACACTTTCAATGAGAACAGAGAGACTGACTAATTCTGGTAACACAATAAAGATCACTTGATGCACAAATAATATACATGTTAACCTCACCATCATCACCGAATCAATATCAGTTTCTCCATCAGCGTCCCTTATTGAAGCTTGATCCTCACTCTCATCTGAATAATTATTGTCATCTTGACCAGGATAACCACTGTCCCTCTCATCCAATACCATACCATCAGCTTCATCATCAGTACTTGACTCCTCTTCATCTGTATCATCCACAATCCAAGCAGCCTGCAAGAACCGAAATCATGCCTCTGATATATCACTAAAGTTTGTCCATTACCTCAACACGAACAAAGAAAGATGTGACTAACATATAAGAAAGAAACATTCAGACTTGTGAGAACTGACAAGAAAAAAAGCAGACCTGGTATTCTGAAGTGCCTCGAGGAAGAGCCCTCTTTTTCTTCTTTTTTTGCTTCTGACTTTCTTCAGCCTCAGCCATTTCTGCTTCTGTTGGCCACGTCTGACAAAAAAGAATTTATGTTTGAGTCAAGTTGTAACTTGTCCCACAACCAGTCCAATAATTCACCAAACCTAATAGTAAATTTAAGAAAATCCAAAAGTATATCATACTAGCCGAGCAGTATAGGACTCTGAAGCCTGAAAATGCTCTGATGAAAATTTTTAATAGCATGACATTCTACTTTCATAGTTCATGCAATTCCACTGAAATCCCCCTATTTTTGTTTTATTCTTGGATTAGCAATAATGCAATATACAAGCCATATTCTTAATATCAACCCACATTTATGTTAATGGAAATAAGTAAGACATAATTAATAGAACAATATGTAATCTTGTTACCTGTTCACCGGCAAGGGGATCAGGAACATTCTCAACTAGTAAAGCCTCCTGCTTCATCGGATCAGGAACCAAAGAACGAAGGACCTTGAAGAAGAAAAAGAGAACAGAAGGAACTTGAATATTAAAATTTCAAATGAGAAACACTTCACAAAATAAATTAATCACATCAAATCTTATCATTAAAAAGGAAATAATTTATTCTAGAGACATCGTACTTGTATACAAATGAAAAAGCTAATACCTCTCTATCACCCACTTCATCTGAGTCCATGGCATCTTGCTCTTTTCTTGCATTCAAAGGAAATGGATCCTTGAGAATTTCCATTTTGGACAGCTGGAAATCCCCCGCGCCGGAAACATGAACCTGATATAAAGTAAAATAAGACAACTTCCAAATCATGTGACCAAGGACAAGTCTTTGGATGAGCTAATCACCAGTTGGTTCACAGAAAGACTGCGAGCACGTATATATCCAGTAAGAAGAAGGGTGCACTTTCCCAAACTGGAATCATCTGCTACCATATCAACCTATCAAAATACAAAATGTGTTGTTACACTGATGAAACTAGTTGTTCTTCTACAAGGCGAATATGCCTCAACGAGCTACAAAAACTTCACCCCTAAAATTTCTTATGGTTTCCACCTCTACCTAAAAAGAATGATAGCAAAAACTTAAATGAACACCTTCTGGGCCATCAGGTAAGGCCGTTGACTTCGCCAGTGAGGAATTGAAAGCCTTTGTTCCTTAAAGAGCCACATGAACTGCAATTATAGTAAGATGACAAAGGAAATCTATGAGAGGCATCAAATTATGTAAAATATGAAACAAAAAAATGTCATTTGAACTGTAACCCACTCTGAATTTTAACTTTGAAAGCATTAGCCTAAGATAAAGAATCTAGAGTCAACAGTTACCTTGTGCAAATCATCCTTTGTATCAGCTGGATAATATTTACAATCCTCGGGAAATTCAGAAGCAAGACTAGACATACATATTTTCTTAGAATCATGTCTTCTTTTCACATCAGCAGGTAGATCCTATATGCACGAAACATCGAAAATAAAGAAGAATAAATCCTATGTCAAGTTGAGCACAACCTTTCCTATTTTCCTAGTATTTCAGGAATATATAAAGCATATGGACAACATACACGAATTAGCACCACAGTGCTTGGTAAACCAAGGGACCTAAAAACAGAAAGACATTGACTTCCAAAGGAGTCAATGTAGTCAGACGTGCTTCCTTCACGTAAAGAGCTCGCTGATGCCACAAAAGCAATGAGATCAGCAACCTACAAGTCAAAGAGTTTACAATGTCAGAAAAAACACCAGCAAAATTAGGAAGAGTACACAAGTGTCAGACTTTTTTACCTTAGCCATTTCCATACATGTTGGAAGATCGCCATGAGGTGCCTTCAATACCTAAAAAATTACATGAGTTGGATACAATTATTCACATCAGTCATCAATGTTAATTACTCGGCCCACACAAAGCATTTATATGAGAGTCATTCCATTAGAATTTAGAATACAGCAGCAGAGGCAGGGTACCGTTGTTCTGAGCTTGTACTCGGGAGAAGCAACCGTTGGAAATGCGGCTTCATAACCTTGTGGAGATAGCAACGATAAAAGATCCCCAGCAAGGGAATTTAGGTTCACATCAGCAGAAAGTCCGAACAAAACCTGCCATTGTTGAAAGTTAGAAAGATAAGAAAGCTGATAAAAACATCCTAACTGTGTATTAAATTATTAATCCACTCGAAACACTTTCCTCCATCAATTCCAACTGAAAAACAAAAACTCACAATGACACGGGGAGGACTTGCTGATCCACTCGAAGCCCTCTTCTCTTTCAAAACAGCCGCCCTCTTCTGCTCCCGAAGCTACAAAGTATCGAAATTGTGAATTTTGTGGCGAAATTGTGAATTAGACATCCAATTCATACATACATACCGAAAACCGAAATGACAGAAAGACGAAATTTTGAAATCAATTACCATCTTGCTCCGCTGAACGCGAGCAGCTCGAGCTCCCTTAGTGACATTGCGCTCCGGTTTACCGATCCTCCTCTTCTCTGAAACACCAAAAACACTCCCTTTACACACAGCGATTGCAATTCATAGCAGTTTTTTCAAATTTTCGACGAAAAGGAGGTTCAATCAAAAGGAAGCGTGAGAAAGTAGAAGCATATAAGGAGAGAACCTGAAGTTTTGTGGAGATTGCGAGAAGATTTGGAGGCGAAGCGCGTCTTGTGCTGCTTATTCACTTGAGCTCGCGAGCCTCCCATCACGACGCGGGGAAACGCTGCAGGCGGCGGCGAGTGCAATAGCGATTAGGAATATAGCGAGTAAACAGCACCGCTGAGCTGTATATATATTAGATATATATATATATATAGAGAGAGAGAGAGAGAGGAAGCGATGGGTCGAAAAAGCTTACTCGCCGCCGCAGTCGATCACTCAGTGCCGTGCCGCCAAAAGAGAGGGAATGGTGGAGAAGAAGGGAGGGAGAGAAGCAGAGAGGCGGTACTATCTTTATGAAATTTCGGGCTTCAATTTCTTTCAACGTAGGGTTGGGCAGTGCTTCCTCAAAACGCAGCGTTTAACTAACTGCACTTTGGCTAAATCATGGTTTTAAACTAGGAATTGTTATTAGCACTTCAAAAAGTTCATTCTACACTCCTCACAAATGTATTTTTCTTTCTAATTATAGATAATTTGGAGTGCTAATAACAATTCCCTTAAACTATAGCATATCTAGTTTTAGCGGAATAATGCTTCGTGATGTGAGTGTATTCATTGAGATTTGTAAAGATTTTAATAGATTTATAAATTTATGGATTTTAATAGAGTTTAATCTAATTATTTCAAAATCTTAGGTTGAGCAAGGCGGAGAGCGACGACTAGTTAGAGAGAGGGCAAAGGAGGAGCTAAGGACACAGGAGCTGAGTCATGGAGCCAGAGGGGACAGGTTGAGGTGATTGGTTGGGTTTGTGCGTGGTTTGGAGGAGTAGGATTCTCTCATCTCTTATTCACATCTCATTCCCTCCCCTCCTTTCATATATTGTTTTTTATTTTCTTCTGACTATTAAAAAATTAATACAAAATATTGACATAACTTAATCATAACCCTTCAAATAGAAAGGAAATGAGACTACGGGGGAAGATAATTCTACTCCTGGTTTGGGTGGTGAATCGAGGCGATGGGGCAGATACCAAAATCGTGAGGGTCTCAACTCTTGGCGATTCTTGAGGAGACACAAGGGCGGAGACCAAGAACGGCGGGAAATTGAACCAAATTGGAACTGGTCCTGTCCAGTCCGGTTCGACTCGGTCTCATTGTCAAAATTAAGAAAAACCGATTTGTATTGAAACCGTAAAAGATTTTTATTGAAACCGTAAAAGAAAACCGGTTCAATCCCGGTCAAAACGCTGCGTTTTGGCTTAATGATTGGAATATTTTGTAGATATAAAAAGGCGGGAGATCCGGAAAAAGAAACGACCGTTGAACTGAACACAGTCGCAGAGTAACCGGAAAAGAAAGAGAAATGGAGGATTCCGGTGCGATCCTCTGCCAAATCTCAACCTACAAGGACATGCTCGACCAGGTACACTCCATCTCCTCCGCCATCTCCAATGCCATTCAACTTTTCCATTCCCCCAATTCTCCCCCTTTCTAGTACCGCATCGGCATCGATCGAAAAAGAAACTTCTTGCGATTGTGAAATCAGGTGAACGAAGAGATCGAAGCGAATATTCAGATAACGCGGGAGATCGAGTCGGAGATCGTCAAATGCTCCGAAATCGAAAGCGCTCTGTCCGCTAAAGAATCCGACCTCACCAAGACGCTCTACCTTTCGCACTTTGAGCTCACCGGACTACTCACCGTCGCCAGTAAGTTCCCTTCCCAGATTATCTCGCTTGATTACCGTTAATTGTAGTATTATTAGCTAGCCAGTCACTTAATTTTGTGATTTATTTGTGTATTTAATTAATAGAGGATTTGAGGAAATCGGTTGAGGTTTTGGAGAAGGAATTGCATTGTCTTGGAACGAAGCGCGATCAAACTCTTTGTAGAATCCATGACCAGCGGTATATAACGAGCATTTCAGTTTCGATTTGATACGAATGTTTAAGGATTTCAAAAGAACTCAGGAGTGTAATTGATATCGGCATTTGAGGTACTAATGGCTAGCTGAATGATTTGTTTTGTTACAGGGAAAGCTTTATCGCATTGTGCTTAGAGTTCCAGAAGGACATTGAGAATGGTAACGATAACGAATTACAAGCTCTTATGTCGGAAAAAGAGTTCCTCGAAAATGAAATTCGCTTATTGGAAGAGAAGAACAATGGTCTGAAGAACTCAATGCTGGCATTTGTTGAAGGAATTCTCGAAGATCTTAATAGTTGCAACTCCGGTACATATACCTTTACCTATTTTTGCACATTTTAATTTGTCCTGTCAATAGTTTGTATTAAACACATATATTACTCTTGTAGTTGAATCTAGTAAGTTATCCAGTTCAATTGTATGCACTGAACGAGCCCCTAACATTATCATGCCGCTTTCTCTTCCGGTTAAGATGTCAAAAGAGCAAGAGAATAGGAATGCACTGTGATAAGATAATGAGTCTTTCCATGCAGCTTTACAAGTTGAGATACGGAGGGGGAACCAGGAGAACGAGAAGTTGCTGAAGGATATCGATAATATGAAAACTTCATTGCTTTCGAGTTTCAGCTACTGCGATTGATGATGTCAGTGGTAAGCCTTTTACATACACTAAATGACATGTTAGTCTGTATAATAAGCATGAAGATTAAGACAGATGCATCGATGCGATCTTTGCTCCGTACATGTAAGAGTATATACAAGTGTATGGATGACCATATGCAAGATTTGCTATGATACCTACATTATCCTCATTCCCTTTTAGCGGCTTACAGTGACTTGGAATTTATGATTTGCAACCCCACGCATCAATTTACAGTTTCGAACCAGGTGCAAGATCGTGGAGGGGACAAACTGGACAGTAACTTGAAGGTGTACCCTTCTCCGTTTCTAGCCAAACAAAAAGGTGTCCTCCGAATCCAATTAGATTGGTAGGCCTAACTTGTACTTCTGAAATCAATTTTCTTCATGAATAGTTTCTGGCATCAGGCTTTTGCAGTCATGCATGCAGCATTTGTTATTTGCTTACTGTCGGCTTGGATTCTTGTGTCAAGTAGAAGAATGCTAGTCGAACTAAAATTTTATTTTCTTTCGGATGCAAGATTCTTTCATGTCACTAACTCACGTGGTAATTGCCCACTGAACGACTAGTGCACTTCTTAAATACATGGTGATAACGCCAGTGATATTAAAACTTGATTGCATGGGAGAATCTCGCAAAACAATGCTTAAAAGTTCCAACTTTCTTTCTCATATATGTCCATTATGAATTTATGAGTTTATGACCCTTGCATTAGGAGAAAGACTTGCAACTATCTGAACTAATAGCGCAAAACAATGTCGCATGTTTTAAATTTTTCATGTAGCAATGAGTTATTGATTTACAATATCGCGCTACAATAGTGTATCCAATATACATATCTCAAATCATATGAAACTCTACCCGATACGCTATTGTCGCATAACCGAAACCAACCCTAAAATTTTCCATTGTTTTCTCACTTTCAACTTTAGGTAGGGGGTCCAGCTTTCATTTCTATATCTAGTTTTTCCCATATCTGATTGTTAAGGTAGAAAAAGCATAGGGAATAAAATGGAAATTACTCCGAAGCTCCCATATCAAAAACAAAAGAGGAGTCGTAGATAGGAGATAGCTATCGATAAAGTTATAGGAATTCATATCATTTTTGGATTTTTATGTTCGTAAACGACAGACTCAAAAATTCAGATCATGCAATTTAAATCTTGCGGTCCCTATTAGTCTATTTTACTAGCTCAACTCATTCAAAACCAAACTCTTGAACAACTTAAAGATCTCTTCTGAAAAATCTGAATTTTAGTATCCGTCAACTCTCAACACAGAAATCCGAAAAAATATCTCAACTCAAGATATATTTGTTCGACCTAACAAACAATGTGACCTTCGAGTAAAACCTTTGAGTTTGTTTTCCATGTCACGGACAGTGACCATATCCCTCTGGTGAATATCACGTGCGCACTGGCCCCCGACCGTTCCATACGGCTATGTCGCTTTTGTTGTCTGATGATATTGTGGTGGTTGGTTCAAGCCTTCTCAATTGTCAATTATCCAGGCCACACAAGTTATAAAATTCCGCTGGTCCTCTGATGATTAGAAAGCAGAAAAGAAAAGAGAAGCTGGGTGGGTCCTTTGCCAATTTGCCATGTAGGGTTTAGTTCGTTCACAATTTCATCCATGTTTTAGTTTAGGGTGTAAAAAAGTGCTTAAGTTGTCAATTAAAAACTTATAATTGGGGCTAATTGTGGTACTTAACACTAAGTTTGATCTAAGAGAAACGGCTTCTTACATATAAGAAACCAAATATTTTTCTTTTAAAACGGAATAATTTCTACCATGGGAGCAATTGGATGTGTATTCCCCTCTCTCTACCTCTCTCGTCACTCAAATAGGAATAGAGGAACATATCACTTATTACTAGTTGTAACTCATTCTTGCCATTAACAGAATGAGATCAACTTTGGATCCTTGTGTCTGTAGTCTGCAAACTAAGAGATCCAGACCGTTCAAGAAAGAGAAAGAGGTTTAAGCCGTTTAAGTTAATAAGTGTTGTATGATTGAAATTAAATGATCAGATTTTTCGATCTGCGGGCTCTGGACACAGAGATCCAAAATGAATCATCCATTAACACTCTTGTGATTGGAGTTCCTACGTGACCTAGTTAGTGTATCTCTCAATTTCTAGGTTGGCAGTTTGGCATGCCCAGAGAGTAGGGCCCCAAAGGACCATGGTGCATGATTATTGACTACTGACCAGTAATAGATCCACTAATTATACTTCTTTTGGGACCCCCCAAATTTGGTCTGGCTGGATCCCACACTATCTTCTCCCTATAAGAAACCTTCCTTCCTCCTCTTTTTCTCATGCAACTTTTATCACTTCACCCACATCCTGCATCCAAAAATAACTCACCCAGAAGAGCTACTGAACTGAAAGAGCCATAGAACTAATTCAAAGAGTTTTCCGGAAATAGAGAGATGGAGGTGAAGAGTAGCGATACCGACACCGTTGAAGCCTCGAAAAGAAGGTTTTCGTCCAAGGGGGGTTGCGGGTTTCTTAAAGAAGGAAGAGGAAGGCTCTACGTTTTCAGAAGATGCATTGTTATGCTTCTTTGTTGGCATGATTAGGAATTTAGGATGAGTATTTGGTGTATTTTTTCGAGCTATTCGCCTCTGAAAATCACTTATTTCTTCATTTTTCTTTCATTTTTCAATGTTAATATGAACTATCTGTACCGACTTTCATTTCTCCTTTGGATATTATAAAATTTTGGTGACTTTCAGCAATTTTCCATGGAGTTAATGCTGCATTTTCATCCTTGTGGAATATCATCCATGCCAAATAAATGCCTTAAAAGGTTTATTTATTTATTTATTTTACAAGACAATATTTTAAACTACTTTAATTTATTGGGAGTTGAATGAAGGAGGTGGGCACACAGATAAAGACTTACATGGCATAATGTACAGCTATGTTAGTATTTTGTGTCAATAAAATAAAACATGTGTAAGTTTGTTTTGTCCAAATATTCTCGTTTTATTGAAATAAGATACTCCGTAATAATGTATAAGTGCCATATAAATTATCATCGGACACACAACCTAGCTAACTGACCCAATTTACGTGCGTGGAATAAGTTCTATATTAAAACCAATCATCGAGTCGCAGGTTAGGTCATCATAGTCGGTGGGACTAATGTTGAGAAATGGTAACCTCAGCCACATGATGAGGAACATGAGCCTTGTGCATGTGTTGTCTGGACACATCACCACCATGCACTCGTGTATGTGACCTTGTTTTGGGAAAAAAAAAGAGCCAATAAAGATGGTGACAGTACATCTTCCCATCAGGACACAAGGTTCATTTTTTTTTTCATCTCTGTGGGTCTGGTTACGCTGGCAGATCCTCTCAATCTGGAAAGGAGATCCTCTCTAGATCTCACCGATCAAGAAATCTTGACTGTTCAATTTAAATTTTACGATCCTTATCAGCTTATTCTCCTAGCACACCTTACATATATCTTTCTTTAACGCTCATAAATCTCTCTTTTTCAAACAGTCCAAATTTCTCGATCCCTAAACTCTTGAGTGTGAGATCCGAAAAATAATGTTGAAGATCTTATGGATAACAACTTTCATATTTCTCTTTTATACATTTTTTTTTTTTTTTTTTTGCAGATATATATAATTTTCATCATTACTTCAAGAAGAATTAATTGTTAGTAAATGCCAATAAGGGTTGGCTTAGTTGGTAAGGTCCCTATCTTGTGTGTCACTCTACCAAAGTTCGAGTTCCATTGCTAACAGTTATTGTTGGAGCGCGATCTGTAAATTCCTATGTAAATTTATATTGGTAGCAGCTGGCTATTAGATGCCAGGTGTAAATCCTCCTGGCTCGAGTTGTGGGTATGTTTTGGCGTTGGTGTGAGAGTAACCCTAAACTTTCTGTTAGTAAATTTGAATATAAATGGTATGAGCCTTGTGTTATACTAACCACCTTGACATCCACGTTACTTGCTCGTGTATGTGCATCTTGCATGAAACAAAGACTTCATTTATCATGTGCCGTCACTTGCTCATTCTTAAATGACGTTGCATGGTTGATTTGGGATATAACCACCTTGACATCCACATTACATGCAAATCTCTTCTTCGCTACACTTTTGGTATGCCAGTTCAAACACTATATGAGAATGCTAATACTCATAAAGTCACATTATTAGTTTGGATGCCATAAAAATGTGTGCATGTTTATAAGTACTTTTAAAACGACTGAAAACAGTTTTAGTGAAAGTAGATTCCGAACTTTCAAACTCAACCAAAAATCCTAAAAATAGAGTCCACATGCAATGGACTAGGCATATAATGAAAATCACACAACTTTTCTGAGAAAAATAATTGAAAATAGCAAACTATAAGGGTATAATTGCAACAAAAAAAAAAAAAAAAAAAACCAGTATGGTTCATAGCTCGCAGCCTACTGGGCTTCTGAGCTTCTGCTTTCCCTTTGGATTTTGCTGATACAGTAAGATCCCCAAGCTGTCCTACCTCAGGTAACGTTATCACTCCATCTCCTCCTTCTTCCTCCTTTCATTCGTATATTTCACAGACCTATACATATATGCATGTATATACGCGTTCAGTACAATCTAGGGTTTTTTCACACCCACAATCAATGTTACTGTATAGTACAGAAAGTTCAAATCTTGATGTATCTTTGCTACAGTTGCGTTTTTTTTTTAAGACAATGATCGAAATTTTTTAAATTTGAAACGGTAAATTATGCAAGATGTGAAATTTAATTTAGTTACATGGAAAAATGGATGAAAATTTTAAACTTTTTTGGGAATTTTTAAAGGAATGATTGTGGCTGAAAGTGCCCATGTAAGCTCAGCAAACAACCTGGCAACAGAAGCACTTTCAATGGGTCGTTTAGCAAATGGGGAGGCCGAGAAAAGTCTTCACAAACCCAACAACCAAACTCAATGTCAAGGCTCTAATGGGAGATGTGGAAGCTCGGGCTCTCACGGAACCAAATCTAGACCGTGTCGTGAGGAAAATTGTGGGGAAGGAGATATAGGAGTGTCTGGAAAAGATGCACCAACTGATGTTTTAAGTGTAAGTGGCAGTGGCACTTCGATATATGACTCACATTCGAGAACGTAGTTGCTTGGAACAGTTTTCTGCTTTATATAGCGTGTAATGATTGTGTTTAGAGATTGAAATTTATTGTTTTGTAGAAAACGGTGGCAGAGCAAATGGAAATGACATTAGAAGACATGTACAACCAAGACCTCGATGACGAGGATGATGATAGCGATTGGGATCCCTTCCAACAGCATGTAGAAGTAATGAAATGGTTCTGCACCAACTGTACAATGCCCAATCTTGGTGATTTTGATCATTGTGATGTATGTTCTTCCCATTCGTACTATTCTGCCTTTGATATATCATCCGTCTGCATGTAAGGAGGCATAGCTGTTATAACTGTGCAGGTATGTCGAGAACATAGAGAATCTGGTATCTTGAGGCAGGGGTGTTTCGCATCTGCCTTTGATTCAGGCCTCACTGAGACTGTGTCTGACACTAGAGAAAGACACAAAGGTTGGTACATGATGACTATTGAGTTTATTTCAAATGGTTGGTGTGTCAATCTTTGAAAATTTCTCGCAAGAATAATCTTTTGAGATTTTTCATTGTCTTATTGCCTATCTTATTTTGGTGGCTAATGTTATTGTTTGGGATGAATCATAATTGTTGCCTCTTAAGTTTGAATATTGTTTCCAGATATAATAAGCAAAAGTTTTCATCATTTTGATCTACAAGTATATTTGTTTGTGGGTGGGTCGTTTGGTGTGATATGTTTCAGTATCACTCTAAGTGTGTGTCTGTCATGACTTGGTGCATTGCATGTTAGCATAGTATGTTTGCCATATCTTAATATAAAAGAGCTAATACAAGCTATATTAGTAGCCAGTAGTTGTTTTTTTATCCATACTATTCTTGGCCTATTGAATGCTGATGTTGCCCTTTTTCTACTTGGTTATGGTTGTTCTGCGATGTATGTCACTGTTGGAAACATGGTGTATTTTTTCCTGTCAAATAGACTGATGATGAGTTTTGGTAAACTTCCAAATTTGTATCACTATGGTGTTAATGTGTTGTTTTGGTTTTTAATTATATTTTTCTGGTAAATGCAGGCTCACAAGATTCAGCGTCAAAGAGTTCCACTGCCGTAGGTTTCGATGAGAGAATGTTGCTACATTCAGAAGTATGGTGTTGCTGCAATACATGTCTTCCTCATACTCTTTGTTAGTTCTCATTTATTGTTCTTTTTTGTCTGTATGTTGTTTAGATGCAAATAGGTGTTCTTTCTTCATTACATATAACTTAAGTGGAGATCTACAAAGCAGTTTTACAATAAGTTTCATGTCTATCCTTATCTAGAAACCCAAACTGCAGTAATTTTGAAGTACTATAAATTTGCTAAATCGTTTAATATACTTATATTTTCTGACACTAATGTGATAAGTTGGAAACTGCTCATTTCTGTTTGTGTAATACTTTTATTTTTTCTTTTCTGGTGGTTGTTATGCTAGAGTAGGTTCAAATGAACTCACATCCGCACCCAGAAAGACCAGATCGTATTCGAGCCATTGCTGCGAGCCTTGCTACAGCTGGTATTTACCTTCACTGAAGTTCTTTTTGCATGTCAATTGTTACTATTGAGAGCTTGTACTCTGGCGTGCTGTTAGTACTTTGTCTAGTAATGGATGTTGGTGTTATTTTGTTTTAGACTGATACGCAATGGGAAATTCAACCTATGCAGGTATATTTCCAGGAAGGTGCCATCCAATTCCTGCTAGAGAAATCACACGTGAAGAACTTCAGATGGTTAGTAACCATTCATCAAACATCTGACCTGTTGCTATTTTGTCTGTGCACAACTAAGGAAATTGGATCTTTGTAAGTTGAGTCCTGATTTGGGAGGGGGTTTGTAGTTCATTTCATAACAAACCTTTTTCTGTATTGTCAAGATGCTAAAGACGAAGACTTTGTGTGACTAGTTTCTATTAAAAGGAAACAAATGACAGTTATAATATTTATCGTCTTCCTTGGTCTATGATTTTGTAATTGTTGGCTCTATTTTTTATTTTTTATTTTTTTTTATTTTTATTTTTTATTTTTTATAAATAAAGGTCCATTCTTTGGAGCATATTGAATCAGTTGACCATACAGGCCATATGTTTTCAAGGTATGTTTATTTGCGTCTCGCTCTCTCTCTCTCTCTCTCTCTCTCTCTCTCTCTCTGGGAGATTGCATTTGTGATAGTATGATTTATCGATGTTCTTTTTAATTGATAAATTATGTATGGTTGGCAGTTATTTCACTCCTGACACATATGCCAATGAACATTCAGCATGTGCTGCTAGACTTGCAGCAGGTTTATGTGCTGATCTTGCTAAAGCAATTGTTTCTGGACGTGCCAAAAACGGTTTTGCCCTTGTATATAACCTTTTACTCTTACTTGTCTGTTTCAGAATTATCGATGTAATGAGAACTCTTTGAAAATCTCAGTTCTTATTAAAGTTACGCACATTACTGAATGACTCAGGTTAGGCCTCCTGGTCATCATGCTGGTGTAAGACAGGCTATGGGGTTTTGCCTCCACAATAATGCAGCAGTTGCCGCATTAGCAGGTCAGGTTTCTGGGGCTAAGAAAGTGCTAATCGTTGATTGGGTAAGGTCTATACCCTAATGTATTTATCTCATTACAGTGTTTCGTGAGCTGCTTATGTATAGATATGTTCAAACCTGAAATAGTATTCAATAAAACCTGCAGGATGTTCATCACGGGAATGGCACACAAGAAATATTTGATCAGAACAAATCGGTGAGCAACCTTGTATTTAAAACTGTAACTGGAATGTCCGGTCTGTTTGTGTTATGCATTTATTTAGATTTCAGTGCTGATAAGTTGAGCTCATTTTCTAGGTCTTGTATATATCCTTACATAGACATGAAGGAGGGAAGTTTTATCCTGGCACTGGAGCTGCTGACGAGGTACTAAACTGATTGCAATTGGTTTTTGTTTTCCTTTTCATTTTCATATTATTCTATAATATTTTGGACTGTATCTAATGGGATTACGTGATTACTATTTCAGGTTGGAACCATGGGGGCTGAAGGATACTGTGTGAACGTTCCATGGAGTCGTGGTGGAGTCGGTGACAATGATTACATATATGCATTTCAGCATGTTGTGCTTCCTATAGGTTGTTATTTCCTAACAAGGAACTTGTGTCATAATGATAACAGTGAACTTTACTATTTAACTATTCTGTCCGTTTTGGGACATATGTCCTCGTGAATACCTAATGTTTTCTTTAGACGATTGTGATGGTTTGGATTTGATTCTCTGATATAAATGATTTCTGAAATTTTGACAGCTTCTGAGTTTGCTCCCGATTTCACCATCATATCAGCTGGATTTGATGCAGCACGAGGTGATCCACTGGGATGCTGTGATGTAAGGACTAGTCATTTCATTGCAGACGAGCACATTGCTGGACTTGTATTCTCTTAGTCTGTCTTTCGTTTTAATGATTTTGTTGTTGTAGGTTACTCCTGCGGGCTATGAAAAGATGACACACATGTTGTCTGACTTGTCTGGAGGAAAGATGCTTGTTATTCTTGAGGGCGGGTTTGTGATTCGTATTTTTTTTTTTCCTCTTAGTGGATCACACCTTGCTACATATATGTATTTAACTTGAGAAAAATTTAATTGGATAATGTGGCTTTTTGCAGTTACAATCTCCGTTCAATATCGTCTTCTGCTACTGCAGTAATTAAGGTAAGCATTTCATACAAATCACGCAAAGACCGAAATACATTTCTATCTGAATATGCGAAATATGTTTCTGATTTGTCTATCTGTGAGATAGGTATTGCTGGGTGAAAGTCCAGGATGTGAATTGGACACCACTCTGCCTTCCAGATCTGGCCTACAAACCGTTCTCGAGGTCCTTCAAATTCAAAATAAATACTGGCCTGCTCTCGGATCCAGCCTTACGAAATTGCAGTCACAAATGAAAACGTACTCTGTTCAAAACAAAAGTGAGGAACTCTCTCTCTCTCTCTCTCTCTCTCTCTCTCCTTCCGCTGTATGGAGTTAATTTAGCATAGCGTAAAAAAATTCACATTCCTTTCTATCGTTGCCTGCAGAAAAGCAAATTAAAAAGAGCCGGCGGACTCTGGCACCATTGTTTTGGAAATGGGGAAGGAAAGCTCTATTGTATCATCTTTTAAACGGGCATTTCCATGTAAACCGGAAGGATTGGTGATCGCCTCTGCTGATCGTAAGCACATATGCTTCCCCGTGTAGTTTGATGCATTTTTGTAGACAGCTAGCTCAGGAATGATATATTGATACCGCTTCCGTTCGCTTTTTTGCCAAGCGATGATGTTTTAATCATACATTATCAGAACTTATGAATTTCAATTCGAGTACAGATCTCTCTCGCTATCTCGCGTAAATATATTCCGGCAAGACCCCGATAACAAATCTGTCTTTATAAGGAGGTATGCAGCTTTAATTTCGGGATGTTTACTTCTCAGAACTTATGCTCTGCCTTCTGCTCTACAATGTATTATTACTCCCCTTCAAATCCACTTAGAGACCTGAAAACCCTAATAAAAAGGAAGAAAATTACTGTTTTGTTATTAGTGCATTGTTGGATGTGCCATTGGGTAAGCAACTGGGACGGCGTATGGAGGATGGGCATGGGGGTGGTGGCCTGGAGGAAGCATAACTGGAGTGCCCACGGCCGATGCCATATGCCCTGGAGGAGCAGAAACCGGGTGCCCCATTGGTGCTCCATACATCCCTAAACCTGCCATGTGTGGCTGAGGCCTGTGCTTCACCGACTGCGGTCCTACTCCTACTCCTATCGTGGTGGCCGCAGTTGGCGCATACGAACTGGTCTGCTGCCCGGTAATTGGCGGCTGCTGGTGAGATGAAACGTCTCCGTTGTTGACGCTTGTAATGTCATGGATACTTGATCTCCTCCTGTCTCTGTTCATGGAGTTCAAACGGATGAAATATTTTTGTGCGTGGCTTGCTACTTGTGTTGGAGTTCTGGAAATGACAAAGTTTCTTGAAATGCTTCTCCAATCTCCTTTCCCAAACTTGTCTAGACCAAGTAGAAATAACCTGATGAAAAAATAAAATCGGTTACAAACTTTTAATCGGAAACAGAATTGAAGGATAATAAACAAACAATAACGCTTTCTTATCTCCCCACATTGATTTCATCAATTTTGTCAGTTATACAGTTTATAAAAATCAAATAGGGGAAAAGATCCATTGCCATATCCCACATGGTTTTTTTTTTTCCTGAATCTGACTTGACCTAATTCCAAACTTATAGGCAAATCTTTCCAAATTAATAAGTATGCTTCAGATTGCGTTCTTTCTTAAATACGAACTTACACGCATCAGAAATGTCACTGCGACGACAGTTGAAAATAGAGATTTATATATGAGCAAAAGCAATATAACGAGTGTACCTGTGTTCTTCTTCAGTCCACGGTATCCCCTTCTTCCTCTCTTGGTCCGCCCTTGATCCTCCCTTACCGCCATGGCTAGCGGAGTCGTGACCTGAACCCAAAAACCCACCTCCTTGACCGCAATTCAATCTCTTATCAGAAGCCGAAGCTCCGGAAGAAGAAGCACGATGGCCACTGTCCTTACTGGACGATACTGTATTAGCAGCTTCATCAGCTGTGTAGTTAGGCGGGGACACTCGCCCCGCCTCGATTGCACCCACGTCGTCGACTAGCATTTCGTAGTGTTGCTTTAACTCCTCCATGCTTTTGCTTGGAACCAACTCAGCAATCTTTTCCCACTGTTCTTCTGAATTTTCATCGATCCAATGCATGGCAATAGCGTTCTCGAACGCTTTGTCTTCTTCTTTGCTCCAAACGCTAGAACTCGACATGGTTTTTTACGTTTGGAGGATTAGGGTTTTGAGAACTAGGGTTTGCAGAAGAAGCTAGCTCTTGGTGTAGCTAGAGAATGGGAAAATGGTGAAAATGGTGAGGAGTTGGATTCATTTTCTTTCTGGTTAGTGGGTTTAAAGAGAGAAGGAGAGAGAGAGGGTGCGTAGGATTAGAGGGTTAGGGAACAGAAGAGAGAAGGTGTGTGTAGGATAAGGAGAGAGATTGTCAAATTATCAATTGAGAAAGGAGGACCACTTTGGAATTGAAGGGATGGGTTCCTTGTCATCTAGGACAAGCTTGAGCAAAAAATCTCAAGCTCTCTCTCTCTCTCTCATCTCTCACTAATGTTTCTGAATCACTTACTGCTGGTGAAGAGAGAGAAATAGAGAGATCGAAAGACAATGGCAATCATAGAGGGGTGAAACTTAGAAACTTTTGGACGCCCATAGAAATTCTCAAACTACCAACATCACATGCAAACTCAGTTCTCAACTATAATCGAGTACATGTACCAGCATGATCTGAATAATTACCTGTTAAAGTAAACCAATGAAGCTGTTTCCAATACCACCAACCTATTTAATCTTGCAAACTCGCATACTTTTTTACCGGAGAAAACCTTGCATGCACTTATATCCCGTTGCATGGAATATCACGTAAAAAACGCATAATCATACATACATACATATATATATATATACATATATATATACAAGAAAGGCATTAAGTTAACAAACAACAAGTGTATGCAAGTTTTCTCAAATTCAGTCACGTAACGCTTTTTGACAATATGCAATGGCATGTCTCAATTTAAATAGAAAGATGAAAGATTCTCTTTTTTTTCCTATCTCTGAGACGTGGCCAATTCTCCATTCCAAGTTGCTAAAATGCGCCCCCATATAACTCCAACTCTGAAAAAGAGAGATCATATAAATTTGACCAACATCCATTATTGCCAATTTTACTTTCCTCGAACCTAACATGCCTCATTTTTCTGGATTGAGATCATCTTTGAATTTTAAAATTCTAAAATCGATATATTTATTAATCTGGACTATTGATTTAAATCAGTGGCTTTTATTAATCTCATTTTATTGATTCACCTCACATACAAAACCACATCCTCATCTTTTTCTCTCTGCCTCATCTCTCTTGAATTGTCCGGATTACTGAATCCGCCTGCCCTGGAGTTTGAGATTCGAAGACGATCTCAATTACCTTTCCCTGATTTCCCACACCCTCTCGTTATATATATATATCAGTATTGCTATACACGTTTGTCATGAACTTTTTTATGAAAAACAAAACAAAAGCCTCACAGTAACTTGTAATTTTCTTGTGTAGAATTTTAGAAGAAAACAATAAAACTAGTTAGAATTATTGTTAAACTTAGAAGTATGTTATGATTCAATGTGATTAGGCCTCTGAGGGTGGACTTAAACATCATGTCAAAATCATCTTAATCATTCTTGATTGATTAACGGTTTGTGGCTTTAACAAAGAGATAAAAACCCAACCCAGTAATGATAAATAACAAGATATATTCAATTAAACCACGAAACCAATTTGTAAGGCTGCTTGATTATGTCCACTACTGTTATAATTCCCTTCTAGCGCCACCTAGGTCCTCGCTTAGGCATTAGGCAGTTAGCTACAATCACGATTAATCACTAAACATTTAGAAATTAAGAAAAGATGCCTAGATTTGCTTAGGCTTCCGCTTAACCTGCCTAAGCACCTCAGAGGGGGCATTGAGGGTGAGCGAAAGGTGCAGTCGCATAAGGCCCCAAATTTGAAGTGGCCCCTAAATTTTTGCCATCTAACATCATGTAATAATGTTCTATATTTAAAAAAAAAAAATTGATTTGTTAGCACTTTAAAACTGCATTGTGCACTTCTTATTAGAGATTTTTTTTTTCTTTCTAAATATAAAAACTTGGAGTACAATAAGATATTTTGTGTGTCTAATAACACCCTAAAAAATGAAAGTTTCTTAATTTTATTATATAACAACGTTATACATTCAAGTAAAACTTTAAAGTTAGAGGTTTAAAGTTTTTTTTTTTTCATGTTTGATTGTTTAAGATAAAACTGCTTTTGATTATTTAGTGAAGGTTATGTTTGTAGATCTTTTTACTTATCATTAATAACACTTGTAAACATGCAATCACTGAGTACTAAAGTTGGTTTGTTTTATTTTTATTTTTATGAATAAACGGTATTATATACACTAAGGATGTGGGGGAGTGAGTTAAGCCTCACAATGAGCTAACAATAATGTGGTTCAAATTGGCCTTTGACGATAATTGAACCTAAGACCTCTCACTTTCAAGTGAAGAAGAATATCACGAGACCGTAGTACTAAGTGGCTTTGTTTTGATTTAAGTGAATGTTTTGTAGTATCAATATGTTGTCATACTTTTATTAATACTTAAAACTATCTTAAGAAGGGCCCCTTTTACAAATTTCGCACAAGACCCCCAAATTTTCAGAGACGGCCCTGAAGCACCTATCTAGGTCGCCAGCTTCACTTAGAGAGAAGATATATAACTTTTATTTTGCATTTTATTTTTTCAATAAATTGTAAGAGACTTGTTGAATACTTACATAAACACTCATTATATGCTTGTTCCTCATGTTTTCGATATATTCTAATACTTCATAATTCATATATCATTCTATTTTGCAATTTATATATGCCAATACAATTATGTATATTTTTCCAAGTACAAATAGACATTTATTTGTATGTTATATAATAAATTTAATTAAAATTAAAAAACTGGTCTTTGCCTAGACCCTGCCTAGAGAACTAGATGCTAGCCCATTAGTGGCCACCGTATTAGCGCCTTTCAGAATCTTACATGACACGTCTCACATTAAATGAAAATTTTATTACGGATGACGTGACCCTGATACCCTTACACAAATTTTTCTCCCGTTCAAGCCCAGAAGTTATGGTTAGTCCACAAATATTTTAGTGAAGAAGATGAGGACCATTCTAAACGAGAATTGACCCTTACGCAATGGAGTCTAGGAAATCTCCATTAGATTTAAAGGTAGACAATTATCAACCGTGTCACGTTCAACCGTCAATTCTTTGCTCAGCAAATTGACGTATTAATTAACGGTTTACGATTGACTTGTGGTCCAAAATTTACATCAAGATTTCTTTTCCTTTCTCTTTCACAAAGAATCTTTAACCCTCAACAAAAAAAAAGAAAAAAAAAGAAAAGAACCACTCAGTTGTTGCTTTGTTGGTCAGTTGGCCATGCTCAGGATAAATAGAAAGAGAAATTTTATTTAAATTCATGTAATTTTTTTTTTACATTTAATTTTAAATTTTAAATGTTAATTATCTATTTTACCTTATTACATAATTACTATTAAGTACTAAATTAAATTAATAATAAAACTCAAATTTATCAATAAATCCCAACATTATAGCTAAACCTTACGATTACTCTTTGTTTATCCTATGTTTATTTCGGCTAAAACCCTAATAACTCTCATAGAGAAAAACAAGTTTTTTTTTATTGATGGATGGTGATTTTGAAGTTTTGAATCCTTCAACCAAGGGATAACTCAATTTATGAATTTTTTGTTCGTTTGATTTCAATTTTTTAGAGTTTATAATATGAGTATTTTTGTTTTAAATTTTTTTTTTCAATCAATCCCGTATAGTTTGTTTATTATTCTGCAATAGCTAATTGTTGTAGTCGGTCTCCCATTGTTTATCTGCACCCCAAAAACCCAAAAAGGCTTATAGATATTGCAAGGAACTTGGATTCCGTTTGCTTCTTCTGTTTTTATTTTTATTTTTTCCCTTCTCTGTCGGTGTAGTATGACTACACCCCAAAATCATGGCATCAATGTAGCTATTGGTGCAAATAGTATTGCCAAAAAGTCCTAATACAAAGTCTGCACCCCAAAAAACCAAAAAGACTTGCAGATATTGCAAGCATCTTGGATTCCGTTTGCTTCTATTTTTATATTATTTTTTTTCTTCTCTGTCGGTGTAGTATGACTACACCCCAAAATCATGGCATCAATGTAGCTATTGGTGCAAATAGTTTTGCCTAAAAGTCCTAATACAAATGCTGCACCTCAAAAAACCAAACAGACTTGCAGATAGTAGTATATACAAGCACAAAATAGAGTTAAAAATCAAATGAGTCTATAAATAAATCTATATATTGAATTGGGTTTATGAGGGTATATTAGGTAGTAAATTAAAGTTTAAAAAGATATTAATAGTTTAATTAAAAATCAAATAAATGAAAAGCGTAAATTAATTATAGAAATAGGTTACATGAGTTTAAATAAAATTTTCCAAATATAAATTACTGCGGTAAAAAGTGCTATATTCTTTCTTCAAGGCCCACCAATATTCTGCAATCAAAGGCTCAACAAATTGCCATCTTCGGCCAATCTGAAAAGTTCTTACAAAGTCGGTGCCAGTGAGCGTTTCTCCATATTAACGTATGCCCTGTATTTGTACGTCCTTAGATGCCCGGGTGAAAACGGGGTTTATCGCCACTGTAGCGTCCAAACTACTAATACAACGTCATGAGGAAGACTCGATCAATATGGCCTTGTATTAGTGGTTCAAGACGTCATAATAGCAGTGAACTCGTATTCTTCTGCCCGGCCGCCCATATACAGCATACACTTGCATGAGAGAGGCCCCCTCCTCGGCCCACCTCATGTGAGCGTGTCGCCGTAACTTCAGCAGTTGTATTGTTTACTATGGCCGGAAACCAAAAAAAACTCATACTGGTAAAGCGAAAAGAAACAAGATTTACACACCAAAACAAAGCAAAAACTCATCTTTCACTTTCGGATAGGGAGAGGGCTGAAAACGATATTGAATTGATGCAATAACTACAAGTGGAAGGTTGTGCCCCTCGTCGTTTCGACAACAAAGTACTAGCTTAAACATTGTTGAGAATACAACTAATATGAATCTTCAACTTCAATTAGAAAACCAATTACCCTCTAATCAACTCTCGTGTTTCGCAAACGATCCAAACTGTTTAAAGGTCGAAAAGATTATCATTCACCTCAAGTTTACCGTGAACGGGATTACTCATTTGGCAGTACTTTGATTCTGCGCACATCTGTTTTTATAAAGGAAGAAAGTTAAAAAAATGAAATGAAAAAACTTTAGATATCACCAGGAAGGAAGGAAGCACCAAGTACCTATCAATTACCTCGTTGAAAAATGGATCTCGAAGTCGGGGAAGTTATCTCAGCCCAGAAACAGAAGGACGCTACAAATATATTAACAAGTGCTGTCCTTCGACGGCACATGAAGATTGTTGATACCAGAGGCAACTGATTCCCAGTCAGTTTTGCACACTATCTTGGTGATGTTGATGATACAACCCCAACTTGTACAAGTGGGCGCCCAGGAAGTTTTGTATGGTCAGGAGCTCCTTTTAGAAGGGCCGCCTTTTGTGGGTTTAGCAGTAGAAGTTGCTGCATGTCGTCGGGAAGTACATTGAAAATCGCCTGCAGATCTCCCTTAAGTTTTTGGCAAGTTGCAGTAGAGTCTGTGCTAGCCCTTCCTGATTGCTGCGCCTGAGAGAAGAAAATTTTCGGGAAAAAATGAATATAATACAATTTCTTCATTTATTAATAAAGACATGCAAATTAGTTCTTCAGTGATATTATGTTCAACATCATCTTCTGCTTTAGATCCTTCTGAGCATATCTTTAAGCTATTCTAACTCTGATGTAATGCTCGCTACTCCGGTTCATTAAATGTGATGGCACAGTTAATGAACAGGTAACCTTATAGCCACTTATATGTTCACTTAAGAATAGGGTTAGTCGGTGATCCCCTCATCGTTATTACTTTGAGAATAGAACAAACTTATGCATAAATCAACAGGAGATAATCTACTGTTAACTCAAAACAACATTGAAATTGCAACGGGAGATAATCTTCCAGATTTCCTACAAGAGATACCAAGAGAAAAGATAACAACACCTAGTAGCCTTGTAAACCAGACATCTTGTAATGCTTGAGCAATTGCACCTTTTGACCTCTCTCATAAAGATATTAGAGTCGTCTTAACAAGTTACTATAAATCTGAAAATTATCTTAAAAGTGGTTTCAGATGGACCATCATAAAAATGCTAGTACATATAGCATGCTTTACCAGAAACTGTTATTGGTTTTTTAATTTTATGTGGGGAGGGGAGCATTGATAGAAGATAGCATGCTTAGCGGGGAGTGGGACATTACCACTGTTTCTTCATGAAGATGTCTGTCAATACAATCAAAGGAATCAACAATTTCCAATTCAGACATCTTAGACATTAACTGTAGTATATCAGTCTTCAATCTGGCCTGCTTCCATAGTCTATGTTGTTCTTGTTCAGCAACAGCACGCCTTCTTTGAAACCATGGTGCAAAGTTTGGTCCCTGTAGAAATCGCCTAAACAGACAGAAAACACAGACCAATGATTACCATATGTAAAGGAAACCAAGTAGAACGGTTGGTGAGGAGTGGTAGTAAATGTTACATTTATTACCGGTATAAGTCCAGCCAGTTAGATCTCATTCGTTTCGATAGAAACTTCCCAGGTCCTCTTTCTGATAAACTTCCCAGGAACTCATCAGCATTAAATGGAATAAGAGGGGGAGGGTCTACAAACGGAGAAGATCCTTCTGAAGGTGTTCTAGTCCTAAAATATGGACCAAAAGGAGCCAAAAAGTTAGTAGTGAGCTCCAAGAAATGTCGCCGCAATATTTCATTGTTAACAACTGACATTGATTCCTCAACCCTTGGTGACATCCCAGCATCTATAAGCCTATTCAGGATAGAAGTGTCCGGCTTAGTTGTGGCAGAGTAAGTGCTCCAAATGGCTTCCTTATGTTCCGTCATGAGACAAAGAGGACCCTCTCTCCACAACTTCACAGAATTCAACAAATTTGAAGGAGATAATTTTTTCAAGGAAAGCTGTTGAAAGCCAAATCCTTCGGCTCTACCTGTAAGTCTTCCAGTAGATGACCTGGAAGCAAGGGTAAGCCGGTTTGTATGAGGAGCAGGGCTTCCAACTGAAACAACGTGGGGCATATTACGAAGAGATTTAAGAAAAAACAGGTTGGTTACACCCAAAATCATAGGTGGAAAGGTATCTCCTTCAAGGAGGGAGTTCAGGTGGGCAAATTTAGGGTCATGGATAGTGAAATAAGGTCTAAAATCCACACTGCAAAGTAAAGGTGCAACCAAACTGACAAGACCAGCAACAGCCTCACTACATTGCGGAGGAGTTGGAGCTATGATAAGCAAGGGCTCACCGATAAGTATCAACTCCCACATAACCCAGAGCTGTAATAATACACCCCTGAAGATGCCAAATAGATCCGAGTCATGAAAAAGGCCCTGGGGGACTGACTGGTTATTAGGAAGAAAAGGAGCCATCGAGGAGGCAGACTCTTCAAGCAACATTCCGTTCTCTGACGGCAAGCTATGTGCAGGTGGCAAGTTCACTTTCAGCGCAGCATTCCCAATAGGAAGCTCCATCAGCCTCCCAGGTACAGGAGCAGGCCACATTGAAACATAAGCAGTAATATGCTCAAGAGCTTTCCTTCCAATGTCAAAATATAGAGGACCCATGATTTGTAACAACGGTCTAAACACACTAGAGTATGGACTGTGCGACAAGATTACCACAGACTTCTGCTCCCCGCCTCGTTTTAGCCTCTCATCATGTCTCTGTCTATTAAAAACATACCCATACATGTATCTCGAAGCATTAGAATTGTTGTTACTTTTTGACCTCTTAAGGACATTTACATCGGGAGACTTAGGATCTAACTTCTTATCATTTTTAGTCATCTCGGTGGAGGACACATTGTCAATTTGAGAACTTTCCCGCCTTTGAATCCGGAAAAAGAACATACTATCATGAATGCTTGAGCGGTTCTGATGCTGGGAAACAGAATCCGGGAAAGAACTAAAGGCAATTTCAAGCTCCTCATCTTGTGTAAGACAACCGGGTGGGTAGCACTCTTCAATTAGCTGACCCTGTTCAAGATCAAACCTAATAATACAAAAGGCCACAACCCATTGCTGCAAAGATTCTGGATCAAGCTTTGGAGTATTTTCGGATTTCACTGAAAGTGAAGGAGAACGACTCATTTCCAAAAAAATCAAAGCCCGATTTTACTGATCAAAATGCCACTCCACATCGTCTTCAGCAGCCATTTCGACCACAAAACCACTAATACCCAGTTGAACTTTTGTGGGTTTTCTTCCTCACAACCTAGCCAATAAATTTCAAAAGACCTCATTAATTTCTAGATAACAATGTAATTCAAAGAGGAAATTTTTGTTAGGTAATTACAGCTTTCCTTGCGAATGCTTGAGTAAATTATACAAAGGAAACAAGATACATTCTTTTTTTCTTCATCGATTGGGATTACAGTTCTTTAACAATGCATGAATCTAAAGCTAACTTCTTGCTTACTTCAGGTGAAATTACCACATAACAAAAACAACCCAAGATTCCATTTTGTTCTTTCCTTCCATTTTCTCAGCAACCAAACAAAGTCCCAAGAAAAAAACCAACACACGAAAAAATGCAACACAAGAATCACAAACTCGAATTCAGAATAAAGATCTACGCAAAAGGGTTGCTCGAACTTTACCTGAATCGGAAAACCCAGAACCGAATTCTTTCAGAAACCAATCTGGATCAGCGAAACGAAGACACCCAATTGGCCAAAAACAGACGGAGCTCCCTCAGAAATTGAACAACTCGAACAAGAACAATAAAGATTCTACAAAGGGTTTATGCGAATTGAACCAAATGGAACTCCCTTTGGCTGTGCTGAGGAGCTGAGGAGGAGGCGGAGTATCCGAAATTCAAAATCCAATGAATTCGAAATTTTGAACGTTTTAATTTATGATTTAATTGGGAAATTTTACAGAGATCGTGAATTTTAGGGTCTCTGTCGATCAGTTCAGGCCGCAATCGTGACTTGATTTGGAAAGTATTTGACCGCTAGCTGTTGCAATCTGGTATCTCTTCCTCCTCGAACCTGTGCCTCATCATCTTCATCGATATCTAAACCTGGTAAATAATTGGAGGATCAAATCCTATGGACTCGGAGATCGAACTCTTGAAATTTAATCCAACGACTACAAATAAGAAATTATTTAAAAATTATAATAATTATAAAGGTTTGATCAAATTTCAAAAATCCGAACCTTCGAATCTTTAGGATTTGGTAGAATAGATCCATAGGAGATCTCTTCCCAAATAATTTTATCCACCGTACAAATTTTTTTGGTCCCTGCAATGGTGCGGTTACTCTCGTTACCTACTCCTTTAATATTATCTATACACTTAATTTAATTTTTAATTTTTTTTTATTTCAATTGTAGAATCAAATTGAAAAAGATCAATGCAACAAAGTATCCGATTACAATTATTTCATACCCTGGAAAAAATTAACGGTCAAATTTAAGCATTGATACTCCATGAATGAATTCGAAACTTTGAATATCATGAGGCATTGTAGCAAAATCTAAGTTTTTTTGGTCATATATGTACTACATATGTGTAAATATTATATACCAAGTTATGAAGACGTTGATCGGATTCCGAAATTCATAGCTCGTTTAAGCGCTTGCGGTAAAATTAATTTTGAATTCTGAAAAAACTTTTTAGAAAAAATAACACATGTGTTTCTTGCAAGAAGCACCCGAGATCCCCTTAAACTTTTACTAAAAATTAATTTTAAAATTATTTTTACTAAAAACACTTTTAATCATTTAAAAACTAATTGCAAACGAGCCCTTGCACTTCTTTTTGTTGTTGGACTTTGAGATATTAAGCATTTATAAAGTTGTCATTGAAATATTATGTTCTCAAAGTCTTTTTGGGTTTATTTTTTGCTATGATCCTTTGAACTCTACTTTAATCTCGCTCTACCCCTAAAAACCAAATTGCGTCGTTTTACCTCCTGAAACTCAATTTTTTATTTTAAGGACCATAAACCCCAGTGAAAATTGACCATTCGTAACACTATCATTTATGACTCACTTGTTATACTAGTACTTTCCACTCTGCATATTTACAATTTCAAAAGGCAGAAAAAACAGAGAAAAAAGCTACTCAGTTTTGGTAAAAGTGACTGCACATCTTGCATCTCCTATAATCCTTTGCTTTGCTTAATTAGAACCAGTAAAACTCACCACCATGGAAGTTAGAGTATAATCCGTGTTAAGAACATTTGCCGAATCAAGGTTACCGTCCCGCTCTATCTACCCCAGTTCCATATTATACAACATTCGAAGTGGGACGGGTGGATTGAAACCTAAGCATCATACACAGGTAACCGCTGCTCGATTGATTCACGGCATATCGGGCACTTCTTACATTTGTCACAGCAGAAACTGCGCGATATTGAAAAACAATGAGCACGAGTTGCATCTATACCAAATTGAAAAATTTACAAACTTAACAGTCATGTGATTGTACCTGCAAAGGACACGATGCCGACATGGTAGCAGGACCACACTAATCTCTCCCTCGAAGCAAACGCGACATAACACTTTTTCCTGACCGATAAGAGTATCAAAAAAGTTTCGGTCACAATCGAAGATACCCAGTTTCTGAAAATGAAACCACACACATGCACGTGCGCTACAACCAGTTAAGGATGAGAAAGAATTACATTTTGAAGTCTTTCGTACTCCTGCTGGCTGTATTTGGTGATTTCTGTCTGTTCGCCAAGAGCCGCTTGAAGTCTCCACACCTGATATTTTAGATAATAATTCAAAGGCACAAATGAAGATTCATATATATGAAGCATTGGACAATATATAATAACTAGCCAAAAGCAACAAAAACAAAGGCGCTATGATCACCTCCTCAGTGAGATCCTTCTTAGGCATTTTCTTCACTATCTCAGGTGGGTAACCACAAAAAGTGTTGTATCTGCATTTTAAGAACCAAATATACAAATATCAGAAACGCTAGATCTAGAAGTTTCATGAATTTTTTAAGGGTGGTGCTATCCACACACCCATTTTTACCTCTCACACACCCTTCTCAACTTTTGACCATCGGATCGAATGAACTGAAGAAGACAATGGACAAAATTTAACTAAGGGTGTGTGGGAGGTAAAAAGGGGTGTGCGAATAGCACTTTCATAGTTCAAACTGCAAACTGTATCACAGTTGCGTATAGATCTTTCAGAGAACATAGAAGACAAGGAACAGTACTAACCCGGATGCCCCCTCATGAAACAGTTTGGCATGTTCTTCTCGACTTCCTTCATCTATCGACCACCAGCCCAGTAGCCTGCAGTAAACAATTTTCAAATTTAGAATCATTCCATAGTATGTTCACTGCATTTACTGCTTATATAAATCCAATGGGTTTAAATCCGCTTATTAAAGATCTCTTCAGAATCAGGGAAGAGTGAATTAACAAAACAAAAACAAACTTTCTACCTAGAACCATGGTGCAAAAACCCGAAGCAGTCATGAGCTCTTGAAGAAAATCTAAAATATAATCCCGTGCCAGCCCCACTACGCAACAAAAGTACAATTTTCTCCACCAACCTACATGCAGAAAATAGTACACCGGCGCCTTGGAGTAAAAAAAGAGGAGAGAAGAGAACTGGAAGTGGGATGTGTCTAGCGTTTTCTGGGGTTCCCTGAAATTTGAAGTTACAGAAGGTCAGTTAATAAAATTACCCAAAATGTAGCCATGAACCACAACCCAAAAACATGACATACCGCAAGGCGCATACAAAGGAGAACTTGAAAGCCAATCACGGGAATTTTCATAAGATGCCCACCAATATCTTGCAGACCACACATTCTATCTTGATTCTGATCCTCTTCTGCTGAAACTACTAAACTACTATTCCAGTCAAGATATCTAATAGTTGTAGAAGATGAAGTAGCTTCTCTTGTACGAGAATTTCTATGAATCACTGGATTGGACCACTTTGTACAGACAAGAAAGGCAAAGCATTCTGCAATACTGTGAAACATATGCACTTCTTAGTCACCCAAAATAGGAGCCGAATTTTTAATTTACACTATAAAAGCAAACAGAATAAGTAGCTACAAAATAGGATATATAAGCACAAGAAGCACAGAAACTGTACCTAAAATTTATAAATAAATCCCACCAACCAAGAGCACCAACATCACCTGCACATTTCATATGAGGAAGATCTCAGCAAATTAAAACACCACTTTGGACTCTCTCTGTACCTCTTCCCTACCATATACATATATACATGTATACAGTGAGAATATATATGTGCATGTATGCATATTTAAGATGATAGTGCTATGGATCAATAGGACTGTCCAGAGAAAGGATATTACAGAGGAGTAATAAGAGAAGACACCATTTTGAATGCATTTTTCATTGTTACATTTGACAGCAAGGAGTAACAGAAATTACCGCATAACTTAAGCAGAGTGAAGACTGTAGCAGCAACAAAGAAAACCATGGAGATTGCTACCCAGAAATGCTACAAGAAATACATTGGCAAACCATTAACGGCAGTTTCCAAAATTGAGTTTCTAAAACTAGGTAAAATTAAAACAAACATTTAAGTTGAACAGAAAGTAAGACGGGGGGATTTCAAAAGGCACCTAATACTCTCACATCAAATATTAATTAAATACTTACTAAAAGTAAAACCCAACCTAAAGTGTTAAACTATTTTCCCACTATATCTGAAAGTTAAAGATAACACAAATGGACATGCCATGATGTCATTACAAAATAGTAAATTTGAACAAGAAAAATGCACCAAATATAAAAGGATAAAACACAAATTGCAAGCAATATCATGGAAAAACTATTCATTTAAACTTGAGTACCATGATAAGAAACTTTGGGAAATCTCGTAGGAAAAGCTAACAATTGCTATCCATTGTATGACACTATCTTCTTCGGACATTAGTGATGGCAGAGAAAATAGACGATTCATTTTCATTGCTTTTACGTGATTGACACTTCTCCAAATAATTTATATTTCCTTGAAGACTTGTTAACGTAGAAGATAAATTTTATCAAAGCCATATAAACTATCACTTTAGAATAAGGTGGTATGAAAAAGTTTGCTAATCCTTGGACAGTTTATCAACTAATGAAACAAAACTTACAGGAAGTGTCTCCCATATTGTCTCATCGCTCATGCCTTCATTATCCCCTGGCATTAGAGCCCTGCACATCCTGTTAAAGAAATGAATATCGATTAAAATCAGCAAAAAACACCCACTACACTAGAGCATTTCTGTGGGGGGGGGGGGGGGGGGGGGAAGAGAAAGTAACAAGGGAGGATTATGGCTAACACAATACATATTTCCATATTCTTAATTATATCTAACAACACAAAAATGATTTTTTTTTTTTCTTCTGTAATAGATATTTGATGTTTTCTCAATAAAAATAAACAGTAATCTGTTATACAACTTATACTAAAATATGAGATACAAAAAGAGTAAATGTCAAAGGAGATACCTGAAATTGTCAATTAGAATAATTCCTTCAAAGGCCAGTAAGGGTAGAAAGACAACCTTCAAGTTGACAGCTGCAAAACCATGAACTGCAAAGAGATAACTAATCAGGGTCTTGCACTAGGACTCATTCTATTATCCAAAGATGAAATCCTTCTAGTAACAGGGCATTTTAAAGCATAACAGCTCAGTACAGAGTTCACAGTTTGATGCATTAAAAGAAAAATCAATAAACTTCATTAGGGTCAACATCTTCTGCATGCATTTCCGACCCATGAAAGTAGGCATCACCGTATCAGTCCCCAAAATCATTTTTTTCAAGGATAAAAGCAAGGAGTAGGGTGCGTACCGGAAACACTTTCAAGATATATACAAAGGAGCAACTCAAATGCAACTAGCAATGGTGTGGCAACAACAGCATGACATGGTGCCCACTGTACAACAGAGAAAATCTTAGTGGTGCAGATTCACAATTATAAATGACAAATTTTAATCTTTTGTATTCAAACCACACAGGGTATCAGTGTAATGGAAATAATCTACACAACTGTAAAGAAACACAATGACATACATGACGACCGTGTGGAACAGAAGGAGCAGGTAATGAGAATCTTCCTCGGGCAACAACTGCATGAAATATCCAAAGTGGAAAGAAAATTATCCTGCAACCAAAACGCAAAACAACTCAGAAAAGAAACTATAGTGATTGATGCTAAGAAGATATATGCCCTCGGGTGGTTCTAAAGTTCTAACTAACATATGCATATATATATATATATATATATATATATATATATATATGAAAGTCACCTTTCTCTATCAAACTTTTCACAACGAAATATCTTCAAAGAGGTGCCAATACCACTGTCATTTGGAAGACTGTTTCCTAATGTACGTAGCACACAAAATGGACCATGGGCGGTATGACTATTGGCACGAAACAGTTCAATACAGGCTCTTATTTATTTTCTTCGGAGTTCTTACCAAATAGTTCATGTCATTTAAAACGCAGAACGAAAAGAACACGGACAATGACGCTTCATCTGTAATAACAAGAATTTTGAATCCCATTCGAATTGAAGAACGCTCCTTGATCCTAAACTTGCACTGCCTATGACACCAGTGAATTAATTTCCCAATCTATAAGCACACCAATTCCTCTTTTCACACCAGCTGCCATTTCTCCACCAAAATTACACAGTTTCTAATTTCATTTTCTCACCAATTAGAACAAAATTTCAAATTTTTTTCCTTTTCTTCTCAATCACAAATATACACAGGTCACATGCAAACCAATTTTCCATCAAACCAAACAAAACCCATCACCTGCCTCATCAATCCAACAAAATTCCCAAACTTTCCCACCCTAAAATTTAACAATTCCATTCAAATTAAACAAAAGTTAGAGCTGAAGAACTTAGGAGAGAGAGAGAGAGAGAGAGAGGGAGGGAGGGAGAGTAAACGGACCACCAAGAGTAGGAGGCGGCGACGCCGTCGAGCTTGAGGACGAGCAGTAGCGTAAAGGAGAAGAGGAGGCTGTGGGCCACCAAGGCCTGCACGGACTTCAACACTCTCCACCAGTTCATCATCGCCGTAAAACGACGTCGTCCGCTGCGAGAGTCGAGACTTCAGATTGTGAGAAATCTCAGAAGGAGATTGCTGTTTCAGACTTCAGTAGGCGCCATTGAAACGAAGGAGGCAAGAAATATTCTCTCTCCCCTTCTTCTCTTTCGTCTCTCCTTTACTTTCCTGAATAAAAAACAAATCGCATTTACTCTCTCTCCCTCTCTCTCTCTCTCTCTCTCCTCCGAAAAAAATAAAATAAATAGTTATGGATTTTGCTCGCTTCCACTCCACGGCAAAGTGATGCCGTCGCTACTGCGGCGGAAACGGCTGGCGCGGCCTGCTCCGGCTGAGCTCTTTCCGATTCGGAGACCCGGATTGTGCGGTGCAATTACTATTTTACCCCTGCAATTACGTAGGTGTGTTTAAAGTTAAAGGTACTATGTCTATTATCTTCATCCATAACAGTTGATCTACCTAATAAGGAAAAACAATTAGATGCACAAATGTTCAGAAATCATCAATCTGGCGTTCGGATTTGGTGATTTCATTCTTTTTACGTTTTTAAAGAAGGATTTGGTTGAAATCTATGGTTTAACTTCAACGTCGTTGTTTGAGTTAATATTTGAACATTGGACTGCAAGGATAAAGAAGCTCAAATATGCCAATTAAAAGAAGATTTACCCGAAGCCCAAACATCAAGCCCAAAGACAAATTGGCTCCTTCCCATTAATGCATAGGCCATGTGCCTATGATTTAAATGTCAAGTGATGAGAATTAACTCACAATCAGCCAAAAAGCACTTTTCAATGGCAGTACAAGTAAAAAGCTGATAACTCACTACCCTTCCAAATGCTTTCGGGCAAGAGTAAAGTCACTGCAGTCGGGCTAATTTGTCTATAAAATGAGGAAGAGGCCCTAGAAACAAAGACACTCAACTAATCAAACAAACAAATATACAAACTCTACTCTCATGCCATATTTGCATCTAAAAGTTGTAATCAGCCCAGATCTCAGTCATTTTCAGGATATCTCCCTCACAAAAGCTATCTTTTGTCTTTTTTAGAATCTATGCTATCACCTCTAGTGGCATAGTATCGATTCCCTTGTGTAAACTGGTTTACCATACATCCTTTTTTAGCATAGAAACCTCTATAAACCCAAAGAGAAGTGATTGCAAGAGGTTCAACCTTGCTAGACAAGGTGAAATCTTGAACCTTTTGCCCGAAGCTCTTTGTTTGTTTTCTGAATTTGTAGATCTATTACTTAATGCATTCTCCATTATGTATTCAAGTCATATCCGTCTGCTTTCCTACTTTAAAAGTTTTATTTGTATCTGGATCTAGTCAGTTTAATGGATATGCTTTCATTTAAAACCAATCAAGAACCAAACAAATGACTTTCAAACATACAAGACTATGAATTGAAAGTCCTTGGTCACAAGGCAAGAAAAAGAACTTAATGTGGACTTAACCCATCCACAACAATCATTTGATAACAAGAAGTCCGAGTAACTTGGGGCGCAAGTAATCGACTAAAAACAATTTTGTTCTACATCTACTATATGAGATAGCAGTGGCACGCTTAGCACTTAGTTTTGATTGCGAGCCTCAAGGTCTACACCTAATGCCCCACAAAGGCACCTTTCAAAACTAACTCTGTTCTCTACTTGCAGCACATCAGCAAGCAAGAACCCGACTACACATCCAAAGTGCCAATCCTTTGGGGAACTGTGCTTTGAGCCGAGAAGCCCTCTCCAAAGAAATCTTCGCCTGAATAGCTGTCAATCAATCACTTGAAGATTAATCTCATCTTTAAAATATAAAGTTAAGACAGTTTGAAAAAAAAATAAATAAATGAAACAAAGTTCTTTCAAAAAATGGAAGTTTGTCGCTCCTTGTTGAGGAGAAAAACTCAATTCAAGTCAGGATTATGTATCCTCATCTATTCAAACACATAAAAATTCTCTCTTTGTGTCGTGTTACACTCCATTCACTCGTGTCCTTCAGTGTAAGTATGATGCCCTAGTGTTGCGAGTACACCACATATTCACTAAACTCACCTCATTGTTGATTACAACGACATCTTGTGAAAAAGAGATATGGGTGTAAAAGAAGAAAACATGAGTGAATAAGTACCGTCTGCAAAAATAATATAGCTAATTATTTGACTAATTTAGGTTTTAGTTCATGGTAATGAACTCAAATCGGCTATTAACGACATGATCTGTTTTGATGATGAATTGTGGTGTTTTAACCGTTAAATCTTGATTTTTCTATATTTAAACAAAAATTTAACAGTACTCAAATACCAAATACTCCAAATCACCAAGAAAGTCTTAGACTATACTTCTCTCCTCAAATTCTTCTTGTTTTGAAACTTAATTGTTGTCATGTTGCTTAAAGTTACAGGCTCTGAGATTATTAGCGGCGGATGAACAATGGAATGAGCCGGACAACGTAGAGTCCCTAGTGTTGGGGCCCCTTGGCGAGGAGATTCAAGAGCTTGCCGAAGAGGTGGACTATTTGGATTCTGAATTCTTGCTGGATCCTTTTTGTGAGGATTTCAGGATCCATGAATTGTGTTCATTCATCGTACATCGTGTAGTCAGAAATCATTTTAAATATTTTTATTTAAAAATAAACACAAAAAGTACTTAATAAAAACTAATCGCACAATGTACGATGAACGGACACGATTCCCGAATTTCCAGAATCCTCACCAAAAGGATCCGAACAGGATCCTATTGGGACTATTTGGATGGCCGGGCCTGTTAGTTCATATCAATTAAGCTTTGTTTGGAACCATTCTTAAAATAGTTAAAAGGGTAATAATTCAAGTTCACGAGCCGAATTTGTGTGACTAAGGTCAATCTAAACACGATAATTTTATTAATTGCGCTACTTATTCTAAATCTGAATGCAACACAATTAATGAATGTGTCACCCGTTAATGACATGATTCAGAGCGCTAAAAAAAAACTAAAAGTTAGTTTGATGACGTACTAAGAAAATCTTAAAAATTTGGCGTTTATAGGTTATAAAAGCACTTTTTAGCGCTTTCTAGAGAAGCACATAATTATTTTTAAATTTTAATTCTAATCGTGCACACCCGTTCGGAAGACGATCTAATCCGAATCTCTCCCATCAAAGGCCCATGATCAAGTGATCCAAGCCGTTCAAATTTGATCCAACGGCTACAAACAAGGGGCCCCCTCTAAAAGTTATAATAATTATAATTATTGGATCAAATTTTAATAGCTCGGATCACTTGATCTTAGGCCTTTGATGGGAGAGATCCGAACTGGATCCTCTTCCCACCCTTTCAACCCTTGAATTGAATAAAGCAAAAGAAAACTAATATAAACAAGAATAAGGAGAAGTGAAGGGAGAAACAAGGGGTGTGAAAATTAGTTCTCCAAAAATATTCATATGCTCCTAACAATCGTAGTTCAATCTAAAATGCTTATGAGCATAAGTGCTTTCTACATAAGCATTTCCAAACGGCCCACAATAACCAAAACAATGCCGAAAGATGTTTGGTGTAGTTGCATTCATCCCAAAACATTTACAGAGACGAGCTTTACATGCATACTAAAACATAAATTACCCTCCCCCTATCTGAAGGACGACTAGAAAAACTGCTGGAGCCATTGACAATTTGCTGCATCCTTTTGCAACTCATCCTTCATCTTGCCAACCTTTTGCAATGCCTGCTTTAAATCCATTGTCTCCACTGGCAAATCCGAAAACTCCTTCAGAAACTTGTGCGCCCAAGCAGCTCCTCTGGACATATCATCAGAGTCGGGCTCTCTCTTACGCTTGAATCCAACCTGTAAATCATGATCACTGAATCAGACCATAACTCTCAACCTCGCCGTGTACTTGACAAGGATAATATGGCACTAGTTATGGATCCATGCTAACTTACATACATATGGATTTATATTAGAAAATTTGTAGGATATCGACACATCTTAGATTGTTGATTAAAATCCAAAAATTAAACAAATTTAGATTAATTCTTTTGCTAACGACATCATCCACTTGTTTATTGTACTAATGAAAGGGATTAGATAGAAGGCTGATGCTTAAAGTTTCTGTACTTATGTTTTTGGTGCTGTGATTAATGTATCAATCTAAAAGTACGACGCTAGTCCTCTTAGCATTGTACGCATGTGAGTTCAATGGCGTGAATGTATAACAGATTTGTACGATCAAACGCCAGGTTGAGGCAACGCAAGAAGTTATAGCATTGTTACTAATTATTCAAAGCTATAGTCATCACCTCTTCTCCAACATCATTTAGCGTGACTGTAGTAGCAGAGAAATCCTCCAATTTAGCAGCTTTTTCTTGAGCAAGGGAAACAACACTTTCGGGAAAGTTTGCAAACTCTGCAACCTGAATACCAAAACTTTCATCACAAGCTCCTGGCTCAACCTGGAAAGTATGATCAAATCAAGAAAATGAGCGAGTTCAGTTTTGCTAAACCAATATCGCATGCACTAGCATGAAAACAAAGAGAAGATGGAAGAACATTATAGAACTTAATAGCGAACATCAGTGCATGACATCAGCCTCCAAATCTACTACTTGAGACCCTGGAAAAGACAACATAAATAACCTATACAATAACAAGAGAATACATCTACCTTGTACAGCATAGTCAACTTGCGGCTTGATGAGTCAGTATGTGCACTAACGTGATAGTTTGCTACGCCAACAATTTGCTTCATATTAGCTTCCTGAACGCCATTTTCATGAGCTAATGCAGTTAATTCATGAAAGTGGGTTGCAAACAAGGTAGGTGCTTTAATCACTTCAACAAGGTGTTCACAAATGGCCCAAGCTAAACCTGAGCACCATAGTAAATACTGATAAGACAAAGCTGTAAACGTTAATATTACTATCACGCATTAACAAAACTGGAAAGTAAAAACTTGGCAGTATCAAATGCATCGAAAAAAAAAAAGCTCAAGAGTTAAACGAACCAAATCCATCATAAGTTGAAGTCCCTCGGCCTAACTCATCGATGATTATTAGTGACTTGTCTGTAGCTCCTTTCAGTATAGATGCAGTCTCAAGCATTTCTTGCATAAAGGTAGAAACTCCATGTAGCTAGAAAGAAGAAGAAACACAACTCAATTTCCACAATGGAAAGACAAAAATCCCCCGTAGGAGATAAGAAGACTACAGAGAACTAAAAGATCATTTAAATAGCATAAAAAGAAGTTCAAACTTCAAGAGAATATGCCAGGAAACTCACTTGGCAGTCGCCAGCTCCCACCCGAGCAAAAATGCAATCACGAACAGAAATGCTAGCTGCGTCACACGGAACGAAGCAACCAACTTATGCCATCAGAATATTCACACCAACCTGCCAGTGCAAAGAAAATTCAGTCACTTGTTAATAGTGATTAAAGCATTTGGAATTGAACATGGATGTGGGGTGTCCAATTCGGTGACAAGAGCCACATATCAAGTGCAAGAATGTAATAGTTGCATGGAAAGTTATTTATGCTGATGGAAGCAGTAGGAAGAAGCATTTGACGAAGTCATTAAAATCACACCTGTCGGATAAATGTTGATTTACCACCCATATTGGGTCCTGTGATGATTGGGAACCAACTCTTTCCTCTCACCTAAGCAGCAGAAATAGTAAAGAGCACATCAGAACCCATCCAACTTATAAATTAACCAACATCTTGTTCTTTTTTATTTGTTTTCCTGAGTTCACGAATTCTCACAAGTTTATAATCGTTGGGTATAAAATTCACCCAGTCCTGAGCCTCCATGCAGGGATGTCTACTCCCTTCTAATATTATATCCCCTTCATCCTATTATGGCCAATAGGACAATAATTATTGTTAAAAAATACAATTTAGTAACAAGGAAAAAACATTATCATTGTTCAGTAAGAAATATAAAGAAATAACAGGTAACTGATTACCGGTGGCGTGATGACTGGCCTAGTGTAAGGAGTAGGACAGCTAGAAGCCAAATCAGCAAAACCAAGTAAGACATCCAATTCAGAGAGCAACCCAGCTACAGACCAGATAACCTGGAGATGAAAAATCCTTTAATCCAGAACAGGAGAAAGGATTAGGCACAAAATACTTTAAAGTATCACTACCTCCGAGAAAGTTATTGCCGTTTGAACAACTTGGTTAACGAGCTCTTTCTGACAATTCTTATACTCTTCAACTATTCTTTGTTACTGATCTCCTAACTTCTTAAGCTTTGTGTTGGTAAATTTCACTCCATCCTTTCGGGTTTCCAGAACAATGAATTGCGTTGTGAGCTTTTTCCTTATTTTTGGCTCTTCCTTCTTTGTGATTCTAAAGACATGTCCAAATTGTGTGCCTTTATCTAATTTTAAAGCCTTATCGACAGCGAGATCAAGATCATTGGCGGTTTGTTTATGCAATGTGTGTATTTGGTGCTCCAACAACTCTTGCTCTTCCTTCACTGCAGAAAGTGCCGGGTCATAATTAGATGATATCATGTACTCTCCATTCTTAAGTTGATCAAGGTCAATAGCAGCTTCCACCAGAGAAATGAACTTATTTAAGTGGCTACCATCAGTCCATAACTCAAGGGGTTCCCAATACCTTTCCTTGGTCAGTGAGGAGAACTGTCCATCATAGCGTTCTAGGGCGCTCTTAATGAAGGGAAGTCTTATACACGACTGCACTCGAAAAGAAAAAATGGGTCAGCTTAAATGCATAGGTACGTCTATAAGATAAGTGCATTATACTAACATTTTGTTTAACAAATATTCATATATGGTCATACCAACAAAATCTCAACACGGTAGATAACCTAATAAAATAAAGGTGTTATAGATCATACCTGATAAAGTTTTACAATATGCTGCAAACCAGCTCTTTTCTTCTCAAGATTGTGCATCAGCCACTCGATGTCTGAAATTCTTTTCAGATGCTGCCTCAAATCTTGGCGAAGTGCAGGATCCTCCACAAATGCTTGTACCAAATCTAACCTTGAGTTGATTTCATTTACATCCAATAAAGGCTGTTTGAGCCACATGTGCAGTAATCTTTTACCCATTCCAACAGTACAAGTCCTATTCATAAGACCAAACAAACTGAAATTTTTGTTTGCATTGGATTTACTTTCCAGGACATTAAGTGCCCTATTAGCAGCAGAATCTAACCTCATATGGCTGTCAAGATTATATCTTGGAATGCTATAGTTTCCATAATTGCTCTCGTCAGCAAGTAATTCTGCATAAGAGAGCAATGCCCCCAATGCACCAGGTGCAAACTCAAACCCGGACACTAAATCTCAAACTGGTTCAATGGAGCCTTTGACAAGCCGACTGAGATCCTGAACCAAATCCCGTTTTAAATTCAATCTTCTTCCTCTCAGTTAACATCACACCACATCTACTCAATGCATCATGCAACGTTCTAATTTCGCTAGTTTTGCCACTCTCTAGAGGCAGAAGGCATTCCTTGCAACCAAGTGCAACTAAAGCTGATTCCACATTTGTAAAGTGACTATCATCAATAAATTCAGCTAATCCAAGTACTCGTTTAGTTAGATCCGACATATCCTAACCCAACTGTGCAACCATTTTCCTGAAAGTTAGGTAATAGCTCAACAACCACCGGGGTATCCTGCATCTCATTGTTGGCAAACAAAACACCTTCGAAACTGCAAAGGTTTCCAGGGGTTCCACTTTTCACCAGCCTCCAACTTGAGCCACTACCCACATAAATCTCAAGAGTATGGTCTGTTCTTTCCAGTAGTAGATCACGTGCAATCATCTCAAACATGTTTTTAGTAACACTCACACTGGATAGGCCATTGGATCCGCTACCCAACTGTCGTAAAGCAGTGGTGGTACGGTAGTAGGTCTTTGCAATGAAAGTGGCATTTTCACCATGAGCGGTATAGTAGTCCTGAGATAACAAGTCACATCCAATGGTCAAAAACAATAAGAATTACCGAGAACCCGACAGAGAAATAATAGAGGGGGAAAAGGGAAAAATAAAATTAGGGAATGCACAAAAGAGAGCCGGAATACAAACTGACCCGTCGATCAAACAATCGAATAGCTCTTGAATCCTGTAAAAACAGAAACAGAGCAAAATCCAAATAATCAAACCGGAAAGCAAATGCAACGAAACAAAATCAAAACCAAACCTTAAAGTCCATTTCCATCTCTAGCCAAAGTCATTCAAATAAATAAATAAACAAATACAAAAATAGAAACAAAACATGATTTTTATCACTTTCCCTTTCAATTTCAAGAAATTAAACAGACGGCTAGGGTTTTGAATACTCACACTGGGGAGGGTTTTGAAGAATGAGAGAAACCCTTGAGATTGCTTTGCATCTAACAAAATTGCAGCAAATATATAAATACAGAAACATACATACACACACACATATTCAAAACTAATTGATGTAATTAGTAACAAATGCAAAGCTAGGGCTTTTGCGATGCTGTACCTAGCTTGAGCTCGGGAAGCTTGCAGTGGTCCTCAAACTTGGCATCCATGGCCGATCCGCTGAGCCAGAAAATAGAGCTCTTCGTGCCTCGAAGTCTCTGAAAGTGTGGGTTTTGCACATGAAAACGAAGCGAACTTTAAATTTTTAATGGAGTTTTGGGGATTTGGCGGGGAAGAGACGAGCGGCGGCGGGCTTTTGGAGGGCCGCGCGTGTCCCACGCTCGTTGGTTGTAGTTCGTCATACGCAACTGAAATCTGGCGCGTGGGGTTTTCGTATGTTCGTTGGACTTGGGCCGGCCCAAGAAGGCCATGATCTTTTTTTAACCCTTTTTCGGGTTTCGAGGAGGGGGGAAAGCCCAAACAAGAAAGAAGGCCGAGATTTCTCGATCCAATGCATATTGTTTTTTCACTTGTTATTATATATACACAAATAACTTTTTGAATGCGATGTGTAAATTTTTAGACTCAAATTTTAGGGCATATTAATTAAAATAAATGACTGCGAAGAATATATCGTTCATATTTATATATTTAATAATAATCTAATTAAAGAAAAAGCGGGTGTTAATTTTAGATCTCTTACGTTACTTTCTCATTGTCATCCTAAGTAAAGATGTCCCAAACGATTTGGATGAGGATGGCGCTTTGGAATTGTAAGCACGCTCTATGTTGAGAATAAATCCACATTGATAGGAGGAGAAACTTTGCATGGCTTTATAAATAAGTTAAGCTACTCCTTATATTGTCAATTGGTTTTATGGTGGAACCTCGACTTTCTTCATGGTATCATAGGAGGTTGTCTCACGTGTGAAGCTCAACAGCCACACGTGCTCCAGGTCACTTGATTTGTGTTGTTCAATTGCTAGGTTTGAAAATTCGTCACACGTGAGAGAGTGTATTGAGAGTTTCAATTCTACATCAAGAAAAGAAGGAACCTTGCATATGCGTTTCGTAATTGAGTTACTTTCCGTATTGCCAATTGATTTTATGGTAAAACCTTAACTTATTCACTATCTTCTTTTCGTTTTTCACTTGTTAGTTTGTTTATTGTCAATGTGATTAGATTTTGCATCTTCTTGCCAAGCATGAGGTTATGTTTCTTGATTTTGAGATTTGCATCGCTGACGGGTCATTCTGGCTTTATAATGTACTTATTTTTCTCTCGTTTAATTTTCAAAAAAAAAAGTGCAATCACTTAGTACTATGGTTTAGAAGTACATTCACGTAATAATTTAAAAGTGTGAACAAGCAAAGTCAAATACCATGTTCGAGTTTGACTTGTATAAAATTTATCTAGTTTTACTGGGCTTGCTTTGTATTATCTCCTTTATAATTCGAGCTAAAAAGAATACCAGATCAAGTAAATTATTATAAATGTTGTCGTCCTTGGTTTGTCCCAAAACTACACCCTACATATATGGAGCCAAAGACCATCATTTGTTTAACGTGTGAAATTTAATTACAAAATTTCATTTTTGTGGTGAAGAAAAATCATATAAAGTGGGATACACACGCGCACACACAGTACACTCATCGTTTTCTGAGTATAGCCGCTTAAAACAGTTTATTAATCAATTATCTCTTGTTGTACCCACCTTATACTTAAGAACTTGTCCTATTCCCCAGGAATCGTATCAGACCCACAAAGAAACAAAGGAAAAGACAATCTTAATTTAAAAAAATAGAGAAAAATGTCTTCTGTGAGATACGATCAAAACTGTACTTAGCAGACAAAGTACCTTTCATAATTTTCTTATCCAGATTGTTTTTGTATTTTTCTTTCCCAATTATTGCTAAAGGGGTGTACCACACACCCTTTTTATTTTATACACACTTTCTTAATTTGTGACCATCGAATTAACTGAATTAAAAAAGATCAAATGACAGAAATTAACAAAGGATGTGTGAGAAATAAAAAGAAGTGTGTGAGTAGCACTCCCCTTGCTAAAACGTGTTTAGCGTGAAACCATTACTTCCTTCCACCTTACACGGTAAACTAGTTTTCTCAAAAACCTAATTTTCTTTCAACCTTAATCTGTGTGTATCTCTTTGGCATCATCTTCGTATGTTATTCCGTTGGATGTACATCTCATCACAGAAGGGCCTACTGTAATATAATGATAAATAACTCTCATAACAAGACTAGGTTCAGAGTCCTAAAGAATCAAATAAGCCGAGACTTTGTTCTTTATTTGAAAGCGGTAAAATTTTTTCTTTTAAGTTTAGTTGGTTCTCCTCACTCTTCATGTCATTCGTCCAAGATGAACATAATATTTAGTTTTTATTTTTCTTTCTGCCAAGGCATTTGCTAATTCGTTCGTATCGACGAGTACTACTCAAAATACATGCTCGTTTGATTCTATAAACGCCAAAACTAGTCAAATACACTCCAAATTAAGTCAATATTGGCTTGAAATTAGTATGGCCATATATATATAATAAAGGGAATTGTTATTGGCACTCAAAATTTCTCATTCTACACTCCAAACTTTCTATGTTTGGAAAGAAAAATACATTTGTGAGGAGTGTAGAATGAAATTTTGGGAGTGTCAATAACATTTCCCATAATAAAACCTAAAAAGATACTGATATATATATATATATATGTGTGTGTGTGTGTGTGTATGTGTGTGTGTGTGTGTGTGACATGCAGAAACGCTAGCTAGGTGCTTTCATTTTAGAGTAAGATGAGAAGCTACTTGATAAATAACAATACACGGTGCTCATGAGTCATGGGAGAAGAAAAAGGATTTGGATCCTCTCCTGAGCTAATGGAGAGGATCCTCCTCATCAATCATCATGGGCCGTTGGATTTTTATCCAACGGCTACAATCATTATAACTTTAAAGGGACCCCCCTCTTTGTAGCCGTTGGATAAAAATTCAACAGTCCACGATGATTGATGAGGAGGATCTTCTCCATTAGCTCAGGAGAGGATCCAGGTCCAAAAACTAAGGCTTTGCGCACAGGAACCGTACGTAAACGTACAACATCGGTCGTAGAATATTATTAGGTAGCACCCACGCCTCCACAAAGTGGCCAATCAATGACTTGCGTGTCAAATGTTGAGAATGAGTCACACATTTAAGTCCAGCCTTATCTTTTAGGTTCGCCCCAAGCCTAAAAAAATAGGCTAGCACCCAAATAAACCCCTCCACCCCTAAAAATAGGCTAGCTCAAAGTCCAAGCCAGTTTGTAGGGCGGGCCAAAATGGGCTGAGGTAGGCAACGCATAACGTCAGTGGACAACACATTTTTTTTGCATCAGGCGTGCAGGAAAGATGCTTGCGTGTCCCCGACACGCCGGGCCCCTACTACAAAAACACTAAAGGGGCGCGAGACATGAGCCACATGGCTAAGCCTCGACCATTGGATTTCCAACGGTCAAAAAAATTTGAAATTCAAACCCAATGTACGGCTAGTGACATGGCACAATTTGGACCGTTCGATTTTTAGATCAACAGTCCATATTTTTCAGCCAAAAAACTTTAAAATAAAATAAAATAAAATGTCACAAATTAATAATATTTTTTATAAATAAAAAATGTCAGAAATTAAAAATAATTTTTTATTTTTTAATTATTTTATAATAAAAAATTAATAATATTTTAATAAAATGGACTAGGCTATTTAGTTTTAGAGGTGGAGATGTACTTGGGCAATTACTATTTATTTCAGTCAATTACTATTCATTTGGGTGGAGTTTGACACGCCTTGATCTCGATGTTCAGGAGACATCGGGATGGCCGCGTGCTGGCCGACACCCGAGTGTGACGCAAACCATTTAATGAATGCATATGCTGAGAACATGTGAAACATGCATGTAAATTTCGCACGAACTACACAATGTAATATTCCAGCATAAACCTTAAAAAATAATATAATAATATTCAACTGCCAATAATAATAATGATAGTGGTAATGCATGACATATTCAGAGCGTACATCTACTTAAGAATATGAGCAAAAATGTGTTGTTACAAGTGATGACGAAGTAGAGAGGATGGCACGATGTCACTGGTAGGGGAATGCCTCGTAGCTCGGATCGTATGCGTTGTTCCTATGTCCTGAAGGGGCGTAAAACAAATATGAGTGACCAAGTTGATATATGAATAGTAAAAACATAATTATTCAACAACGTACTAACCCCCAAAGTTTATGAAAACTCATATAGCGTAATATATAATAGGTTTTCCAAAAACCCTAGCATGCCATAAAACTTTCATAAAACATATATCGTATAGTGTGCTAACTAGTGGTATCATATATCAGTGTCATACGACCAAAGCCACCAACCTACGCCCTGCCGAAGCCAATATAAGTATCTCCTGACCAAATCCACCAACCTATGTCTGGCCGAAGCCAATATAAATATCATCGCCCATAGGCAAAATAGTGACCACTAGATATGCACAAAAACATTGAATATAATCATTCCAACATAAGTACATATATCTCAAAGCATCTTTATAGTATATAGTCATCCATCATATATACTATAAAGAGTGTAAAAACATATTCATAAATAGTATATAGTCATCCATCATATATACTACAAAGAACATAAATTTGATAAATTATGGTATCCCAAAATATTCTCAGTAAAGCATGATAATCATAAAGTGTAAATGTAATTTACTCCTAAAACGTTTCATAAACGTAACCATTAAATCATGTTTTTCATGTATGCATTCTACTATTAAAACATGCATTTTAGAAGAGGTCCACTCATAAATACTCCGTCGTCGAAGAGCCGTGTGAAATAGGAAGAATGGAATCGCCGCTTATAAACGCACCTAAGCACATAAAGGGTCAAATTAATAAAACTCTACTAAAACGACTGACTTTGGGAAAACGGACTTCAAAAATGGATTTAAGACGTCGAATTACCCTAAGAAGGGTCCCGGGTAAATTTCGAAAAAATCAACAAAATTCAACATAGGAATATTCTAGAGAATATTCCAACTGGGTCTGGGTTTGAGGCTACCGGGCCGAAGGCCCAAGGCTTGGGTCCAAAGGGGTTTTGGTTGATTGGGGTTAAGAGTTTAGGCTCATAAGCCTGGCATAAAGGTTTGGGGGTTTTGGTTTTGGGTCAGGCCGAAGGCCTAGGTTTGGGCCTAAAGGTTTGGCCCAACTATTTGGGTTGGGCTGCAAGGTTGGGCCGAGTTCCAATCTGGGTCCGGATCTAGGTCTTAGGGATTTGGGTCGGGTTGACCCGTTTTTAGGCCACACTTTGATCAATTTCTGGGCTAGTTTTCAAACACTCGTAACTTCTTTGCTACTTAACCAAATCAAGTGATATAAAAACCAAAGTTATAGTACTCAACGAGATGAAGAGATTGATACCTTGCACACCGGCTAACTCGTCGTGGTTTGGCCAGAAATCACCTCGAAAGGGGCGGTGCTGGTCGAAAAGTTTGGAAAAGCTACTCCAAGCTATTTTCTGCGATTTACACGTATATACAACTTCAAACAAGTTTTGATCTAACCTTAAACACATCCGAAAAGATTCTAGAAGCTGACCAACGTCGGAAATCATGCAAACACGTCTGGGAAGACGATGAATAGTGATAGCGTTGCTAGAGGGTTCCTCAGCTTGTCACGGGGTTCCCGAAGCTTTTTTATCCTCGTTGCACTGGTTTGGGGTTGTTATGTGTGTGTGTGAGTGACTTACAGAGATGAGAAAGAGCTTTCCGAGAGAGAATGCATGAGGGAGAGGGGGTCCGGGGGTGAAAAGAAGGAGAAAGATGAGAGAGTTATGAAAGAAAGAGAGTAAGAGGGATTTTAAAATAATAAAAAAGGGATAAGAAAATCCTAAAAAGGGAAAGGGGGATTCAGGTAAGGTGGGGGATAAGGGGACCAAAATCCCATGTGGGTCCCATGGTTCGTAAATTAATAACGTAAGGGACGAAATACAAAAATATCCAACAAAAAGTACAATAATTTGGGACAGGGTTTCACAATCTACCCCCTTAAAAGAATTTTGTCCCCAATATTACAAACTCAAACAAATAAATACAAATACTGACTTCTCATCAGTTCTTCCGTTTCCCACGTCGCTTCCTCGACTGAATGGTTTATTCACAACACTTTCACTAACAAAATAACCTTGTTCCTCAGGGTTTTATCCTGTCGACCGATGATCGCCACTAGTTCCTCAACATAACTTGCATCCTGACTCACTTTTGACGGTTCCTGCTGAATAACGTGGGAGGGATCCGATACATACTTCCGTAACATGGAAACGTGAAATACATCATGAATTTGTGATAACTCTAGTGTTAGCTCCAATCTATAAGCAACCGCACCAATTCTCTCTATAATCTGGTAGGGGCCAACATATCGATGACTCAATTTGCCCCGCTTACTAAAACGAACTACACTTATCCAGGGTGATAACTTCAGAAAGACAAAGTCACCAATCTCGTACTCACGATCCCTGGAATGTCGGTCTGCGATACTTTTTTGCCGATCTTGAGCCATCTTCAGATTCCTCTTTATCAACTGGATATTAGTATTAATGATGTTGATAATTTCTGGCTCCACTAACACTAGTTCACCGACTTGAGTCCAACGCAACGATGTCCGGTACACCTTCCCATACAGTGCCTCGAATAATGCCATGCAGATACTAGAGTGGTAGTTATTGTTGTAGGTAAACTAGATTAGAGGCAACTAGTTATCGCAACTACCCTTCTATTGGAGAACAGACACTCTCAACATGTCCTCCAAGGTTTGAATCATCCTCTCAGATTGACAATCGATTTATGGATGATAGGCAGTATTGTACAACAGTTGATCCATGGCGTCATTGAATGCTTTCCAAAATTTGGAGGTGAATCTTGGATTTCTGTCCGAAACAATGGTAACGGCCACACTGTGAAGTTTAACGATATTGTCAATGAACAATCGTGTTAACCTCTCCAGTGTGTAGGTCTGTTAAACAGGTAAGAAGTGAGCAATCTTGGTGAGTCGGTCTACAATCACCCATATGCCATCAAACCTCAACCGTGTGCTCAGCAAACCATACACAAAATCCATGGAGATGTCTTCCCACTTCCACACGGGTATAGGGATATTTTGCATTAACCCTTCAGGTCTCTGTCTGTCCGCCTTCACCTGCTGGTAAATAATGCATATCCTCACATACTCTGCCACATCTCTTACCAGTAATAGAATGGACGAATGGTACGATACAATTTGGTACTCCCCAGATGCATAGCATACGCCAACATATGTGCCTCATCAAGAATTTCCTTCTTCACCCAAGGTTTTAAAAAATGTTAGGCGCTAGTCGGGCGGCAGGCTGGCGCCTAGCGCCTAGGAGGATTTTAGGTAAAGTTTTTATATATCTTGTAAATAAGTGCATAATAATACTTACAAAAATTTATACTTGTATGAAATTCATGAATAAAATAATAAAAGAATGATAAAATACGAAAAAAAATCATTGGTTCATAAGGAAGAGAAGGTGCATGCATCCTTCCCCATTTCATAAAGCACCATGTGTGTGGTCACTATGGTGTGACCCCTCCCCTCCATCCCTATTCCTTAGTCCCCATCCCTCACATCAGCAAAGAAAGTTAGAGACTCTGGAGACCATTTTGACGCCTAGAAAACCGGAACTTTATTCTTTTTTATTATTTCCTTTTCCTCATCATCTTCGTTTTCTTTCTGTTTCCTCTTCTTCTTGTTTTTCTTTCCGTTTTCCCTCTGTAAATTCTCCAATTTTTTTCTTTCTCTTCTTCTATTTTGAGCCGTAAGTGCTTCTTCTACAATGGATTTCAAAGAGAGGGAGTCGCGACAACTAAGAAAGTCGTGGTGCATAGAGAGAGGGAGTCGAAGCGGGAAAAAACTTTAGTGATTCTGGGTCAGTTTGGAATTTCTTCCCAGAAAATCATTTCATTCCACCCTAAAAAGTATAAGTATCTCGCGGTAGAAGCCACTAACCTATGCCTAGTCGAAGCCAATATAAGTATCATCGCCCGTAGGTAGAACAGTGACCACTAGATACTCACAAAAACATTGAATATAATCTTTCCAACATAAGTACATATATCTCAAAGCATCTTCATAGTATATAGTCATCAATCACATATACTATAAAGAGTGTAAAAACATGTTCATAAATAGTATATAGTCATCCATCATATATACTACAAAGAACATAAATTTGATAAAGTATGGTATCCCAAAATATTCTCAGCAAAACATGATAATCATAAAGTGTAAATCTAATTTACTCCTAAAACGTTTCATAAACGTAACCATTAAATCATGTTTTTCATGTATGCATTTCTACTATTAAAACATGCATTTTAGAAGGGGTCCACTCACATATACTCCGTCGTCGAAGAGCCGTGTGAAATAGGAAGAACATAATTGCCACTAATAAACGCACTTAAGCACATAAAGGGTCCAATTAATAAAACTCTACTAAAACGATTAAATTTGGGAAAACGGAAGTAAAAAATGGATTCAATACGTCAAATTACCCTAAAAAGAGTCCCGGGTAAGTTTCGAATAAGTCAACAAAAGTCAACAGAGGAATATTCCAAGAATATTCCTTGAAATATTCCAAGAATATTCCTTGAAATATTCCAATGGTTGACTGGGTTAAGGGTTTGGGCTCACATGGGCTTGGGCTTAAAAGCCCGGCCCAAAGGTTTGGGGGTTTTGGTTCTAGGTTAGGCCGAAGGCTTGGGTTTGGGCCTAAGGGCTTGGCCCAAAGATTTGGGTTGGGCTACAAGGTTAGGCAGAGTCCCAACCTAGGTCTGAATCTGGGTCTAAGGGATTTAGGTCAGGTTGATCCGTTTGCAGGCTATACATTGGTCGGTTTCTGGGCTAGTTTTCAAATGCTCGTAACTTATTCGTTACTCAACCAAATCAAGTGATATAAAACCAAAGTTGTAGTACTCAACGAGATGAAAAGATTGATATCTTGCACGCTAGCTAACTCATCGTGGTTTGGCCAGAAATCGCCTTGAAAGGGGCATGTTCATCGGGAAGTTTGGAAAAGCTACTCCAAGCTATTTACACGTATGTACAACTTCAAACAAGCTTCGATCTAACCTTAAAACACATCCCAAGAGTTTCTAGAAGCTTACCAACATCAAAAATCACGACAACATGTCGGGGAAGACGATGAATTGTGACAGCATTGCTAGAGGGTTCCTCGGCTTGTCACGGGGTTCCCGAAGCTCTTCCTTCCTCGTTGCATTGATTTGGGGTTGTTATGTGTGTGTGTGAGTGAGTCACAGAGAAGAGAGAGAGTTTGCCGAGAGAAAAGGCACGGGGGAGAGGGTGTCTGGGGTGAAGAGAAGGAGAAAGATGAGAGAGTTGTGAAAGAAAGATAGTGAGAGGGATTTTAAAATAATAAAAAGGGGATAAGAAAATCCCAAGAAGGGGACAAAAATCTCATGTGGGTCCTACGGTTCGTAAATTAATAACATAAGGGACGAAACACAAAAATATCGGACAAAAAGTACAATAAATTGGGACGGGGACATGGCATAATCCGGACCGTTCGATTTTTAGATCTACGGTCCAGATTTTTGAGCCAAAAAACTTTAAAATAAATAAATAAATAAAATGTCATAAATTAATAATATTTTTTTATAAATAAAAAATGTCAGAAATTAAAAATAAAATTATTAATTTTAAATTATTTTATAATAAAAAATTAATAATAGTTTAATAAAATGGACTAGGTTATTTAGTTTTAGAGGTGGAGATACACTTGGCCAATTACTATTTATTTCAGTCAATTACTATTTATTTGAGTGGATTAAATAGACTTTGCCCCAACTCATTTTTTAAGGGTGGAGTTGCTCTTATGAGTTGGGATACTCCCCATATTGCCAATTCATTTTATAGTGGAACGTCAACTTCTTCTTGGTATCAGAGTAGGTTGTCCCACGTATAAAGCCAAACGGCCACACGTGCTCCACGTCACCCCATTGTGTTATCTACGGATTAACTTGAAAATTCATCACACATGAAATGGCTTGTTGAAAATTAGTCGTACATTAATGGGTTGAGTGATCTTACATAAGTTTATAAGAGGTTGGACTAGAGCAATCAAGAAAAGTAAATGAAAAATTACTAACTCTCCCGAAAATGGATGTTGACTTGCTGTGTTGTCCAAATTGACACAACAACGTGTCCGGTTAGAATTTGACGAATTCCAACTTCTAATTGCCAAAAACGGGGTTTTATTATTTTAGTACAATTTTGATATTTTGTTATTTGTTTATTCTCATTTCTATTTAGATGCCTAGGGAATTTCTAGGGTTAAAAACATTATAAATAGGTCATCCCAAACCTCACAGGTCTAAAACGTTGTTAATCATGAATTTTATATTAAGTCGGAAATCATGAAGTAGAAAGATAATATCAGTAGTAAGCATATTGAGAATAAAAAGGAACATGCGGACTTTCTTTCCCCATCATCCAAGTATGTGAGTACCTCTGAAATGCTTTAGCTGTTACAACATCAAATTAGACATAAACAACCTACATTGGGACAAGAAAACTCCAGGAAATAGACCGAAAATTGACTTTAAGTGAGGTGTAATAACCAGAAATAGGCACCGCACAAGAACTTGTCCCACACAAGGGCCCCCAAATTCCTTTGCTATATGTAGCAAATGGTGCATCCCCTACAAAACTCAAATGATGGATCACATTCACATAATATTCCAAATGAATCTGATGAGTAGCTAGCAAGCTCATGTGATGGAAGCTAAGGTGGTAATTTTTGAACCACAGATTTGAACATGGTACAGACAGGGCAGAGACCCTCGCCCGCAAGGAAATGAAAGCACTTAGACTAGCAACCAATGTAACCATGGACTTTTTAGGGTTTTATTGTACGCTCACATTATAGCGCCCACTCTAAGAAGTGGTACACTCATCACCCCTTTACTTTCATAGTTATCTTCTCCTTGAAAGCAACCTTAGAACAACCACGGTACATCATGTGGTCCTTGTTATCATGCCGGTCTAAAGAGGTCAGGCTTTAGCTAAAACTAGTCTAGAGAGACAGAGAGAGGGACAGAGAGAAGTGGTTTATGTCCATAAAGAAGTAGGTTTCTCTCCCCTCTTTTTTTCCCTTCCCTTCATTCCCCTCCTATTTCAACGGTCACAGTTAAGTCACGTCAATATCTTATATTAATTTTTTTTATAGAAAGAGAAAGACAAAATAGAAAATGTGAGAGGAGAAGATAGAAAATGATGGAAAAAGGAGGAGAAAGAATCGTAATCCTTATATAAGTGGGGAGAGAACGGCATGTGAAAATGGAAATAAAATTTGAGAAAGAAAGGGAAATAGTAGGTATTATATATATGCAAAGAGGGCTTTCAGTTGTCGATAGGACTACTGGTATATTCATATAAAATGATGGGATAGGTTGTGTGTGTCTTTTCCACATTGGCTAGGGCTCTTAGAAGGTCTTGGTATAGCGCAATGGCAAGTGCAAGCATAAGCAACTCTTTTCTTGACAATGAGAGTTTTTTTAACCTTCATTTCGTTTAAAAACCTTAAGCTGATAAGAACGCATGGGATGGGAGGGAACCCGACAACATTCTTAAATAGACATACGTACTCAGAGAGAGAGAGAGAGAGAGAGAGAGAGAGAGATGAGGCTTCTCTCCCTTTTGGTGACAGCGACATGAATGGAGATGCCACAGTCAAAGGAGTATTTGCCCTATGAGAGGGCATGCCTCACAGTTGGTGTGCCCCTTTGAGTTAAATAATTATCCTTTCCTAGGGTTAGACAGCCACGGGGAGGTTCATACTTCATACATTAGTATCATTATGTATAACAAAAAAGACAAAAGAAGGAGAGAAGAGAAAACCTAGCTAAACTTGGAGCAACACATATAGATTTTTTCTTATATTTTGCTTAGCTTTTGATATTGTTGACTTCTCATGTGAGTTGTGTATAATTAATACAAGGACTATTCTAACTAGTGAAAATTAGTGATGCAAACAATGTGACTTGTATGATGATATGCATCAAAACTGAAACTGTAAACAAATATCATATATGAGGAGTAATTAAACTTTTTTAAGAATTTGTAAGGTTGCTTAATTTTTCGACGTGGGACAACACATCACATTCTCACATGCCCGTTACATGTGGCAATGGTCAAATAAAACACGTAGGCAATACATATTAGGTTGCATGAATCATGTGTAACCGTTGTGCTTCACGCGTGAGCCAATTGTCTCTAATAACATTTAAGAATTTTGAGGTTTCACTAGAAAATTAATTAGCAATATGAAGAGTAACCAGCTCGTTATAAGGACATGAAAGATCGCTGAACTTTTTGACGTGGGACATCACTCCACATGCAATATTCAATGAAGAAGAATAAGTGTTAGAACTCATTTGGATGTACTTTTAAAATGACTGAAAACATTTTTGGTGAAAATGTTTTTAGAACCAATCCTTAGTAAACATGCAAGTAAATTCTGGAAAGCACTTAAAGTGCTTTTGGAATTCAAAAATATATTCTCTAAAAGTACTTTCAATTATTTTAAAAGCACATCCAAACGAGCCTTTGATTATGGAATATTAGTTGAATCTTCCCAAAACAAACCACAAAATCCACTCTCCATCTCCATGCATGCGTAACACTATCTAGCTACTGTGGGGTGTGTCTGTGCAAGGTCTTTGTATTTTGAGATAGAGAAGCTAGGTTATTGAATTGATCTATACCGGGCGACCTGCAAACCACGTGGACTGGTGGTGCCAAATACTAGGTGTTTTCCCATCCACTCGCTTCCTTTCACACACAGTGATATTCTAAATGGTAGGGCTAACTTTTTGATGAAAAGATTAAGAAAAAGATAGCTACTCAGCAATAAATTGCCCCCTACCCTCCCTTGCTTCTTTACCATACCACTACCTTACTAGCTTCTCTCCCTCTCTTTCTCTCTCTCTCCCCCTGTGATTCAAGAGTTCAACCCCCATGGACATATGGTGTTCTTGCTGTGCTGTCTTTCTGAACCTTTCTATTTCCTACGATGACGACCGATGGTAAATGTACGATCTCTCTCTGTCTTTTTCTAGCTAGCTAGCCTTCTCTCTCTCTCTCTCTCTCTCTCTCTCTCGCACACACAAAAGAAACTAAATAAATACAGTACATGTAGTAAAGGTGTACATATATACATATACGTACAATATATATACATATATGTACAAGCATATAGAGGTATATATGAGTAGCACTGCAGGCAGCATCTGTCTTTCTTAAGCTAAGCTCAGCTGGCCGTAAATACGGTAACACACGACTGTCTTTCTCAAAGCTATCCCTTCCCTTAATTTTGATTTACTACTCTTGCAGAAAAGGTGAAAAACAAGCGCACTGAAATCACATTCAGCGGCAATCGCTTCCTCATCAAGCATTTATAAAAGCGCAAGTCTCGATCATCAGTAGACCGATATCCCAAGCTTGACCACTAGCTGCTAGCTAGCTAGGGTTAGTGGTGTGCAATTTCACTGAAAATTCAAAGCAACCAAACAAGCAAAGAGCCCAAGAGGGAGATATATAACATGTTTCCCTCAGACTACACCGATAATGTTAACGAATTAATACCCGTGTCTTATCCTCATGTCGATCAACCATTTTTCCACAGCCGGCCATTTGACCATGACATTACTACAGTAACCCCCAATTTCTTTACTAATTCCAACCCCAATCCCAACTCCGGGCAACAACGAGGAGGAGAAGAAAACCTTCATCAACAACATCATCACCCTCCTTTGTCTTTGCTCTGCTTCCCCTCTCCGTTTGAAGACGACGACGTTTTACTCTTTCAGCAACACCATCGCCAAGAACCTGACCATATTGAGATTTCGCTTCACGAGTCTCAAGTACCACCTTATTTTATGAAGGAAGCTGCTGCTGCTGCTACCGCCACTGCCGCTGCTGCTGCTGCCGCCACTGCCGCTGATGACAACACCGGTACCGTCGTAGGGGATGATCATCAGAAGACTACTACTACAAGTGTTAACATTAAAATGGTGGACTGGGATTCCAACAAAAATGGCCATCACATGGACATGGATGATCAGCCGCAGATCCCGAGAAGGAGGACTAACAAGAGAGATCGCCACAGCAAGATCAACACTGCCCGAGGCCCCAGAGACCGGAGAATGAGATTGTCCCTCGAAGTTGCCCGTAAGTTCTTTGGCTTGCAAGATGTGTTGGAATTTGACAAGGCCAGCAAAACCGTGGAGTGGTTGCTCATTCAGTCAGAACCCGAAATCAAGAAACTATCAAGAGATCACCATCGGAAATTCAACTACAAAAACATGGTGAGATGTGCCAAAACCACGTCTCCAGCCACTTCGGAATCGTGTGAAATACTATCCGGCGTAGACGAGGCTCCAACAAACATTAACATTAGTAATGGTGGCAACGATGATAATGATAAAGTAAGAAGCTGCGGGATCAAACCCTCAGCCAAAGAGAGAAAGATTGTCCACAGGCAATCAAGGAAGCGCGCATTTCACCCTCTTGCAAAGGCTTCGAGGGAAAAGGCAAGGGCAAGGGCTAGGGAAAGAACAAGAGAAAAGATGCAGAGATCAAAGAAGCCTAGTAATGACCAGGCAAAACTAAGCCGTTTGAATTCTTGGAACCCATTTGAAAGTGGGGAAGAATCATCAGCTTACAACAACAATATGAACAATACTGCTAACGATCAGCCTGATTCACTGGTGGCGTTGCGACCTTACCCCGATGGGGTTGAAGAACCATTAAGCAGCTCCCTAGCCGGAGATATTCAAGACATGGTTGTTGATCATGGTGCTACTCATGATGCTATGGTGGTAATGGGAAAATGGAGCCCTTCTTCAGTGTTCACTCCTCTCCAGCAAAGTACTGGAATTTCCCAAGAGGTAATTAACTTCCCACAACATTTCAGTTTCTCTGATGTATATTTTTTCACAACAAAATATAAAATGTATATGAAAATTATGAAGAAAAAAGAACGTACACAATCGAAAATATTTGATGCTATAACAAACGTGCACATATAATCAAACAGATAATATGTCCAAGATAATTTAAGTTTATAAGTATTAGTTTGCTATAGCTACTTCTGACAACACCACATAACTCTTAATTTGCAGCACCAACAGTTTGCCGACTTTCAATTCTTTGACAAACCGTGGGACGTCTACAACAATACTCATAAGCTATTCTAAGTGGAAAGTTTGTCTCTCAATTATTAAATCTCAATTACAAGAGCCTGAAAAACATTCTGATTAGCTTTGTGTATTGTGTTTCTTTCTGTTTGGAATAATGTAAAATAGCAAATTAAGTATGTTAATTTTCAATCATGGTGCACTTTATGTTAATTTTCAATCATGGTGCACTTTTCCTCTAAACTAGTATACGTAAATTAATGATTAATATCTACACCCTTTGCACTAACTATGGAAATATTTCGGTTTAAACTCTGAAATAGCTTCCTTGCTTATGTTTTTGTGTTGATATAGTATAGATATTTGTATCCAGCACAATTTTTTTATGATTAATATCTACATCCTTTGCCCTAACTATGGAAATATTTCGGTTTAAACTCTAAAATAGCTTCCTTGCTTATGTAATGTGTTGATATAGTATATATATTTGTATCCAGCACAATTTTTTTTTTTTTTTTTTTTTTTGAGTAGAGGTCTATATTGAAAACATAGTTAAATAAAAGTCTATAACAACATAGTTTTCCACTTGAGGAATATGTCTATATGGTTTTTTTTAAACCCTAGATATTTTTTAGTATAGGGTTACTTCTCATGCATATAATATACATTATCCATATGTATGCTGAACTCTCTAAGTGCATACCAGTCAATGAATTCTGGCAATTGATCATCAGCTTATCTTTTTAGAAGTGATTGAATAGACACTTGAGTGATCCACTAATTCCCAATATTTCAAGTCATATGCATGCTTCAAAAGTCCATTGAGGCCTGATTAGGAGAAATATCAACCGACAAATGATCCTTCCCTTCATTTCTGAATGGAAGACAGTGCAGGTATCATATATTCATACGGAAATTTTTGTTGGGGGAAAACACTAGTAGTTGATTTGTTTAAACATATGATCAAAAGAACTTGAATTAATATAGAGCTATGCAAGTAAAATACAACTATGAAAATTTTGAAGTAATCGTATGTATTTATGTGGTTGAGAGCATGTATTTAACTTCATAACAGTTATATATGGAGTGAGAGTTTTAAATATAGAATAATAGTCACTTAGTACTACAGTCTAATGATATTCCTCTTCACTTGTAAATAAGAGATCTTAGGTTCAATTCTCGCGCCAAGACGAATTTGAACCACATTTGCTAGCCCACTGTGAAGCTGAGTCAACCTCCTCCCTTTTAGTGTAAATAATATCGTTTATTCAAAAATAATAATAAAGAATAATAAAAATGATATTTTTTTAGAGAGCGATCCTAATTAAGGGTGGTAATTAGGGATGAGTGACACACCCCGACCAAAATCAAGGTGTGCTGGCACACCTTGATTTTGGCATGAGAGTGCAGCTTTTTTTTTTTTTTTTTTTTTAAACAAACCATAATATCTACACTTTTTTTTTGTTTGGGGTTGGGGGGGGGGGGGGAGAGAGAGAGAGAGAGAGAGTGAACTAAGCCTCACATTTGGCTAGCCATAATAATATTTGTTGAAAATCGAACCTAAGACCTTCCACTTATTAGTGAAAAAGAATACTACTAAACTGTAGTACAAATTCTTATAGTACCTATGAAAAGTCCAAAAAATTGCCCATGTTAATTTAAATAGGCTATCAAGAGTGGAAAGGGATCCTAATCAATTTCTTCCTTCTCTTCCTCCAACACTGTATATTCCTTTAAATCATAAGGTGACTTGTGATAGTTCGGGGAGGATAAATAAGAAAATAGGAAATTAAAAAGAAAAATCCTTGAGGGTCAATTTAATCGGATGGAAGGTTATCTAAAAATATGAGGAATTTGTGGTCGACTTTACGGTGAAAATTTCTTAACTATATATGTTTTCACTCCTTTATACTAGTAACATACATATAATTACAAGCGAATTTCAACGCTAATCTACACTACGGGAGTGGAGAAGATTTGAACTCAAACCGTTATCAGTTGAAGAGAAATGCCTTAACCACCAAAATAATTCACCATTTGCTTTAACCATCAGAGCAGTCCACCACAAGCTATCATATATGGTTCATAAAACAATCACTCTGTGAAAGAAAACATGTCTTATTTGTTGCTTCCGCGAAAATACGTTTTTTTTTTTCTTCATAATTTGTCGTATAATAGCACTGAAGATAACAAGAAAACTCACTGTTTGCTAATTACCATTTAAGTTTTGGATATGGGCACAATTGGTAAATCGAAGCATTTTGAAGTACTTTTTTTCTCTTCACAATAACAAAATATATGTGCTATACGAATTTGTATCCATATTTATCTAATTTAACAATAAATATATATATATATATATATATCTCTCTCTCTCTCTCTCGAAAAAGTGTCCTCTTCTCCTCTCCCAAGTTCCCAATTTCATTTTTAACTTTTACAGGTTATAGTGCCATGGTGATGTAACTTTTCTAAGTTTAGCTTTAAACGAAATACAAAAAATTGAAAACGGTGAGGATGAAGTCCAAAAGTTTTGAAGAAATATATTTTAGGGAAAGAGGTACGATGAGCAAGAAGACAGTACTAATGGTTAAGTTAATAACAAAATTCTCAAAGTGTGCGAGTACGAAAATTCAAGAACAGGCACACAAAGAATGGACAACAAATACACGTAATTGGTTGGTTACAAAAGAATCCGTACGTCCCATTTGGATTTTAAGAGTCGTCCTATCTTGAAAATTCTAAAATGAAAATGAAGGTGCCAAAATAGTGGGAACTGGATCCTCTTCTGAGCTCAGGATGGGGATCCTCATGAGCAGCTCATTCGGGCCGTTCAAATTTAATTCAACGGCTACAATTAATATAACTTTTAGATGACCTTCTATTTGGAACCGTTTGATCAAAATTCAACGACCCAGATAGGCTACTCAGAAGAATCCCCATCCTGAGTTCTAGAGAGGATCCAGTTCCAAAATAGTGGATGGCAGATACGTCATGGAAATATTTCAGAGGCCTTGCAAGTCAAAAATAAACACAGAAAAAGGGTAACATAGCAACACATCATTCGGTCTAGAGGTGAGAATGGAGCTGCGATAAGGTAAATCCGGCTAAGAACGGCTAAAGTACGTGTGCTAATATGCATCGGATATGTGGTTTGGTCATAACTTAGTTTTTCCTTTTCCGTCTTTCACTTAATTCTTTCTTTCTTTTCCTAATTAAGATTTAAGAGTATATGCCCAAGTCTCACTTTGTACATTCCTTAAAGTTCATGAAAAATTGAATCATTTCTTAATTGGCCTATTTACCGAAACCCTAGTCCATACTGTTATATTGCACAATGCCGGATTTTGGTTTTCTTTTTTTCCACATAAATTCTGATGATTCCATGTCATGGCCATCAATTCATACTACTCCTTTAGAAAAAGGAAAAATAAGGCTAACAGAAATGGAATCATAATACAGCAGCTAACAAATGACCGAGCCTTGTTGGTGAACTGTAAATATCTTTCTCATTTTTCTTGTAAGTTTGACTCGGACAAAGGGGAAGATGGCATATAGAAAACTGCAAAGTTCGGTACGTTCACCCCATCCAGATTCTCTTTTTTTTTGGGAACAGATGTTTTTTTCACTCAAAATAAATAAATAAATAAATAAAGAACGTTAAAAAGCACCATAGCTAGATTCCACAGGCTATTTTTCAAGTAAAAAAATAGATACCACACGTTCACATAAATATACATACACACACACACACATATATATATATATATATATTTTTTTTTTTCACATAAAAGAAAAAGGTTTATGATATACATAAATCATAGAAGAGTTACCGGTCTGATTAATTATTGCCCAAAAAAAATCTCATTAATTATATAAAAAAGCCTGTAAATTTTGATCAGATCTGATTGACTACTATAAAAGATTATCAAAACAAAACATTAATGATAAATGATATATCGAAACCACACACATCCCAGATCTTGTATGTTACACTGCTAATTATGCCCCATCCCCAAATAGAGAGATCTTGAGAAAATATAGACAAAAGCAAAAACCGAAAGAGATGTGTGGAGGAACTCAGGAATACTGGATACCGGAAGCTGTTCACAGCATTGCTCCGGCCACAAGATCTCTTCCCTCAACATCTCCTTAATTTATTTCATACTTAAATGTGGAAAACGGTAAATCAACAAACCCTAAAAGGAAGTATATCATATTTCTAATTTTGAGCATGTAAACTCTCACCTTCTGCGCTCACTCTTGAAGTTGATGCAGAGCCACACAAAACCAAAATAAACAAAAAAATGCAAAAGAAAAAAAATAAGATCTTACAAAATTAGGATGAGATTCCCAAATTAAAAGCAGGGAAAAATCATCATATTAATCAGAAATTTCCTCCTCCGACATCGATCTGAGAGAGAGAGATGGAAGGACAGGAGAAAAGAAAAAATTCTTCCAACTAAACGCTGAAACCCTAACAGAAGCGCATGAGACACCTGAGAAACCCTACTGGTGAAAGGGAGAAAGAGCTTGTCTTTGAGTGGTTGGACCATGTAGAAGTGGGAAACACCTAATCAGGTACATTTTCTGACTGATGAGGGGAGCTGCAGGTGAACAAAGTGTCTCTTGCACATATGAGAAATGACCCCCTTCTTTTGGGGTGGCCCGTCTAACCCATTATTAGCGGTAGTGCAACAAATAATTACACCACTGCGGCCCTCTTTTTCTACACCCACCTAATCCGAAAACCTAAATAGCCCTAATTATCTTCTAAAGAGGAATGCCAGTAATTTTATTGTTCGAATTTTTCACTCTTCTTTCAATCTTTAATTGGTGCGCGATGGTATGAAATGTTATTGTTATATTTTTTACGTCCCTTGAGAAATAAATTCTTTCACGAATCAATTAAATATGGAATTGTATAGTCATTTAACGATTATTAAATAAAAAAGACGAATCAAGTTATTAAGTTAACACATTGATTTTTTACAACGTTATTGATCAAACAAACAGTTAAATGATTTCTTGTTTAGATAGATTTTTACAACACTGATCTTTAAATAGTAAATTAAAAAAAAAAACGGTTCATAATCAACTAGAAGAAAATATGAATGAAAAAGAATAACGTACACATAGTATTATCCACCAGTATCTTTTTTTAAGGGTGAAACCGTGGAAGTGTTATCCGCAACTACTTTAGGAGATGCCTACCATGAAAACAAAAAAGTTGACAAGAAACACTAAAAAGCCAGTGAAGTATGACAAAACATTAGATAAGCTTCACATTTGGTCGTGTATCCATCTAGGTAAACTGAGTGATTGTGTCATGTTTGACATGTTTGTGTTATTTTCATTATACTCAATATTTGAATGGATCATGTCGTTTCAAATCTGTTAAAATAAATAGGTGATATGATTTGATTCGAACTCGACTCGTTTCGTATTAGATTAACGGATGTGCAAGAAATTGTCAAGTCTACATGATGTGCAAGATCATGTTGGAGCTAATCTCAAGCCTGTATCCATGCACAAGATCATTGGAACGGACTGATGAACAATATTGGAGCTAATCTCAAGCTCTAGCACAAACTAATTTATCTCATGTCATCAAAAGAGAAATTTTGGGTCAGCAAATGCTATCAATTAATTTGATTTTTTTTTTTTTGAGTATATTGATATTTTTACATTACGGAGAGGGGGAGTTTGGCTAAGTTACACAGTGGGCAGCCTAATTTGTTATCGAATTCGCCATCCAAGAGATTCGAACCTAAGACCTCTCACTTTTCAAGTGAAAATGAATACTACCAAACCGTAGTACTAAGTGGCAATTAGAATTAAATCAAGCAAATCTTGATTACATTTCAGCAGTTGATTATTTCTATTAACTACATATATAATGCACCATCATATGTCAAACAATCAAACTTTATGGTCGTGATATTAATTTCATGATATGGAAATTTTCTCAAAAGATGGCTAAGCAGAAAATTGAAGGTGCCAAGGACTACTCACATTTACTTGTGCAAATAAGCGTCTTTGGCAAACATTAATTTGCCCGAAAACCTGACATGGTTGTGCTTTTTGTTCTCGTTGGCTTTAAGTCCTCCATTATTTTCTGCTACTCGTCATAAATCCTTAATATGAGAAGATATTAGAAAATGCAGACCATCTACAGCAAAAGTCAATTGAGAGAGAAAAAAAAGGGCTTTCATAAGCAAGAATAGCATAAATATCACAGAATTAACAACTGTAGGTACGGGAAGCTAAGTGGAACAACAATTCCGCCTAATCATTCAAGAAAATTGGCAAGAAAAAAGATGTCATTAGCTAGTTAACTAGGTAAACTTCTATTAAGTAATTAAGCCAGCAAACTTCCTACCAGAAACAATCAAACCCTAGCAGAACAGATGAAACATAGTACCCACAGTCTATATACATAATATGCAATATATATTCAAAATAAAATTGAAGTTTACTTGGATAATTGATTGCTAAATAAAAGGCTGAAAGATATAGTAAAAGCAAACTACTAATTTAACCATTAAATTTCAGTTTAATTAATTTCGATCTGTACATTTAGTGTTTCCCTAAGCAGCAAAGAGTCGAATTAAACCAAATTTTATAAAGTCACTATACTGAAAATTAAGTATTTCCCCTGTTTTAAGATTTCAAGGAGTCATCTAATACTAAAAAGGAGAGGCACCTATGGGAGCAACGTTAGATACAAGACCCAACTGTCGGACTGTGGGAGCAATATATCCTGTTTTCATTTTTTTTCGATCGACGAGTTAGATTTTAAATTAGATTTATTAAGTATGCTTCATATGTTGATTAAGCACTAAGCATGAACGAATAGACCATGTTATTGAGACTAACCGTGATCAATTAAGATACAAACGGAAGGAATTAAAGGTGACCTACCTTGGATTAAGCATCTTCATCATCAGCTATATAGCCTTAACTAATTTGATTATCTTCTTGAACTTGAAATGACAATGGGATTACAGGATCAATAAAAACCAAATTGACAAAAGCATAAGGATTGAGGATTATATGACGATGAAGTCATTTCTCACACCAATAGAAAAAGTCTCCCCTTCTCTATGATTTACCCTAATGGCACAAACAATTATGCAATAGGGCAAAGCAAACTTGATTAAATCTCACCTATAAAGGATTCAATATCGAAGCAAAATCCTGCCTTGTCTACATCTTATTTGACTAATTACAGCAAAAAAAGGAGTAACCAACCCAATAATATTACATGATGTGATAAACCATCCCAATAATCTTACCTTATTTACATCTTATTTGGTCATTAACAACATATGTACTGTGACAAACCAGCCCAACAATTTTACATGGTGTACAAGCAATTGATCTCTTACTCAATTGCGAACAAATTATTGTTACCATAAACATTGAAATTCTACGAGGTGTGCTACGAATTTTACATTTCTTAAATGGCATCATGTCTACGTTTGATACAGGACTAATTGGTTCGATCTAACGAAAGAGAAATCGGATTGCATATGTTTGCGGGCAGAGAAAACAAAACGTTTGATACAGGACTAATTGGTTCGATCTAACGAAAGAGAAATCGGATTGCATATGTTTGCGGGCAGAGAAAACAAAACGTTTGATACAGGACTAATTGGTTCGATCTAACGAAAGAGAAATCGGATTGCATATTATTTGCGGGCAGAGAAAACAAACATTGGAGATTTATCATTATATTTTTTTTTACAAGAAGTGATAGGGATTTCATTAACAAACAAGAACAAATACATGGGTTGCCACATGGTACATTCTTCAATGACCAATTCAAATTTGAAGATAATTTACACAAACAAGCATAAAGGTAATCCCTTAATGGGCTACCACAAGCACTACTGTACTAGCACAAGCACGCATGTTTAGATCCGCCATAAATATGGCAAACGCAACGAATCTAAACTAGGCACATGTAATGTCACCACCAACATGCGAGACTGTTGTAATTTATAGATCAAAATTAAGATGATGCAGAAATTAGGTTTGTGTTACCTATTTCGTTTTGATGTCCTATATGGATTTGACTTCTTAGTTGGATTCCTTATTTGGTAAAGAGATTTTGTTAATTACCTATTTGATTAGGATTTGAATTACTTCCAATTAAGATTAAGATTCTCATTGTAACCTAAGTCCTATGCACTATAAATAAGACCTTAGGGTTAGTGTATTTTGTGTCTCACCATTACTTTAGAGAGTTTTCTCTCATTAGATTGTGGGTGAAGGTTACCGATTGGAGGCATGAATGCCTGACAAATTCATAGCTTATTCGTTTGGGAATTTGGTGATAGTCAATTTGTGAGTTAAAGAGTTAGAGAGCAATTAGTAATAGACTACTCCCTTTTTTTTTTTTTTTGCCAATGTTCTAAAAATCGGCCTAGGTCGTTGTCTAGGTGCTACGCAGTGGCCAACCGCTGTGATTAACCCATAGTATGGAAGAAAATCAACAAAGGGATTAGGCGGGCATTGAGGTGGCCTAGCAAGGCGATTGAGTAGCCTAGGCAGTCTAGCTAGGCATTTCAGATTTTTTTTTTGCAGAGCAGCTATGTTCTAGTTCTGGTTTTGCATTTTGCGTTCTATGTTTCAAACTTTGATGTTCCATAGAAGAAGATGAGAGGAAAAAGAATAGAAAAATTAGTTTCTATCTCTTCCACACCCTCGTGACAGACGTGACCACTCCAAAATTTTTGTTTAATTTTTTTTTAAATTGTTTCCAATTAATTGAATTGGGATATCTAACAAATATTAAATATTGATGTGGTGGCACCCCACCTACCTTTATGTGACCTAGCATCCTCTCTGCAGACTACAAGTCTACAACATATATTTGACACTTTTACTTTTCTTTAAGTTCACTATAAATTCCTACCTTTTGAAAAAAAATTCATAAGTTATTATGGTTATATAATCATTTGAACTTTCATCTCATGCTATCAAATTCACCAAAATACTAAAGGTATATAATAAATTTACTTAAATTCACCTAGTTCACGTAGGCCCCCGCCCAGGTGCTAGCCCTAGCACACCGCTAAACTAGTGCCTAGCGTCTTTTAAACCTTGGTTTTGGATTCTCTACTCATTTGGTTTAGGGTTTATAATATGTGGGAATTGAGTTCTGAGAGTTAGGCACTCTTTTGTAATCTTAGTTTGTTTAGTGAAAATTCCTCACCGTGCTTCACTGGTGACTTATGTTTTACACCAACTCATGTTAATCTCTTGTATTCTTAATTTGAGATTTTAGTTTCTTCCTTTTTGCCTACAACATTGAGATTTGGTACTTTGTTATAATTCACTTCCATTTGCGCATAAAAGTACAACAATTGGAATCAGAGCCCTAAGTTTCATCTGGGCTTCATGATGAACCTTTATTGGAGAAATTTGATATTTGAAGAAATCGACAGGAGGAACGACTTTGGTATTTAGCAATTCAAGATGTGTGTTGTGTTAGTCCAACAAGGATTTCTAAAAGTGCTAATAGAAAAAAAAAAAAAAAAAAAAACCTCTTAGAGCAACCACTTAGAGCAATTTTGCTGTTGTAGATGTCAAATATGCATCGGAGTTATAGCTCAAGTTGGCAAGCTTGTTTACCCCATCCCATTTGGTTGTCTTTGAGGCAACATTTGTTCACTCCGCATGGTCAAAAGGTGGAGTTTGATTATGAAACTTTTGTGAAGTGCCAATTCGCATTTTTAGTTCATTTGTTTGAGCTTTGCATAGATTTTGTGGCTCATATTGTTAGTTTTTGTAATGGAATTTGTGGAGAAGGTGTTGGAGGAAATTTCAAGTTTTGAAGACTTTTGAATTTTTTGAGTCAAGGTGGAGATATGTCTTTTGAAGAATTTGTTGATCACTTTGCGTTTGTACTTTGGTATCCCAGTCTGAAATTTGATTTGGAAGTTTGCAAATTTCTCGCCGAGGTGGAGATTATTTTGATTTACAACTCAAACTCAAAATTAGGTTGCAGATTTAATTTTGTGTTTTTCTATTTGGATTTGGATTTGACTTCTTGGTTGGATGTCTTGCTTGGTGAATAGATTTGTTAATTACCTATTTGATCAAGATTTGAATTTACTTCCAATTAATTAGGATTAGGATTCTTATTATAACCTAAGTCCTATGCACTATAAATACGACCTTAGGGTAATTTATTTTGTGTGCCTCACCATTAGTTTAGAGAGTTTTCTATCATTGGGTTTCAGGAGAAGGTCACCATTTGGAGTCAGGAGTGTGTCTGTGTGTGGCAAATAGCTCATTGTGTGAGTCAATTTGTGCGTTTGAGAGTTAGAGAGAAATTTAGAGAGAAATTTGGGAAAAACTACTTCGTTTGTTTTGAGTTCTTTACTCATTTGGTTTAGGTATGTAATTTGAGGGATTTGGGTTGTGTGAGTTAACACTCTTTTGTATTATGTGTTAATTTAATAAAAATTCATCGTTGTGCTTCGCTCATGGATATAGGCTTCAAAATCATGTTAATCCCTTGTGTTCTTATTTTGAGATTTTTGTTTATTTGCTTTTGCCTACAACATTGATATTTGATGCTTTGTTAGAACTTACTTCCGTTTGTGCAAAAAAGTACAACAAAGACCGCATCAAACAATCGCACGGAAGCAAGGCCACATCACTCGCTATGAGAGACATTACCTACTAGACAAGGTATAAAAAGAACCTATACTAATCCGAGAATGAAATCCACCCATCAGCTCATCTCCACCCGATTTACTCGTCACCATTGGTGACTTTACCGCTTATGTGAGATTCGCCGCTACCGCAAACCAAGCAAGGGAAGCCACCAGGATCCGTCCAGATAAGGCGGCACCGCCACGATTCCATCCAGAAGAGTGGTTCCAGCCTAAAAATCAAATCATAGGAGGGGATCCAACCCACAACAACCAAAGAAACCAGCCCAAGTTTATAGATTCAGCCCCTAAACAAGGGAAAGGCCTTAAAAGGGGGAGGCTCCAACAGAGCCATGAAAAAATGGCTGCGAAAGTGGTGGGGCAGACTGTAGGGCAGCACCATGGAGGGAGAAAATGGAAAAAAAAGAAGGTAGGGTCACTGAAGTAGTGGTCGGGAGAAGAGGAGAAAAAGAGGAGAAGAGGAGGCAGGGTGTAAGGACGAGCAGGCGTGGAAGGGGATTAATAAGAGGGGGAGAGGCTCGGAGGATGCGGTGAAAGGCTACCAGCGGCCCCAAGCACAGCTGAGTCTGGTTGCTGATCTAGGGTTTTCTTTTGGAGAGAGAAAGGGAGGCTTCCGGAGAGAACATGTAAAAACTTGCAGAAATAATATACAGTACTTATCCAGTTAACTCGGACTTTAACATGTAAAAACTTGCAGAAATCACAAAGATTATAGAGTAAGTAATGAAAATAACACATACATGAATTAGCTCAGAATCCAAGAGCGAAAATTCGATCGAATTAAAAAATCAAATCCAGAATATTGTGTACAGATTGCATATGTATCAAAGTCATAGTCGAATCCGACTATCAAAAGTTGTAAGAAATACCAAAGCTCTACAGAGTATCTTAGTTAGCTTTAGAACCCTTAACCGTTGAGGAAGAAAATTTGGACTGAATTAATGCTCTATTCAATATTTTGCAGTTACAAGATTGCTTTTTGAATTCTACAATATTCATCTATCACAGTGACGACTGACAGATAATCTGTTAACAACTACAACTAATTCTTCTAATTAACTGACACGCTCAACGGAGGCTATATATGGAGGGATTCTTTCATATTGGTCTCTTCTAGAAGTTTAACCTATAGGACTTTATCTCCGCACAGGATTTTCGTTTTAAAGTTTTATTCTGTTGAATCAATCGAGGATTTAAGGTGATATCTCAATTATCTTTCACCTCATATTTCAATTCAAATTTCATATTTCATCTTTTTACCAGTACATACTATTTGTTACATCTCAATCAAATATCAAAGAAGAAAACATAATTACTGCAATAAAAAAAATACTGTAATTATAACATATTTTCTGATAATAATTATATAATATAAGTTATCAAGTGCTGTAAAAATGGTAAGAAAACCACATATATTACCACATTTGTCTACCAAAAAGAATTTAATATTCTTTCCACTATTAGTAAAATTCAAATTTACAAGATACAGATATCATTCAAACAAGTATAGAATGTGTTTCTATTATTTACTACCAAATAATTTAAAAAAGAAAACTATTATTGTGCACTCTCACAAAAGTATTTTTCTTTTCGAAATATAAAAAGTTTGGTGTGTACTTTTAGATTTCTAGACCATCTATAAACCTTGGGTTAAAACCTAAAATTTTTAACCCATAAAATTTTGGTTTTAATCCATAAACAGTTTTTTTGTTCCAACCCTTATGGGTTAAATTTTTAGCTTGAGATTATTAAAAAAGGAATTTAGGATTTTTTTTTTTCCTTATAGTAACTTTTAAAAAACAATAATTATGTACACTATTCTAATTTAATTTTATGAACATTTTAACCTACAAATATTTAAATTCCAATAAATATTGAAAAATTATAAAGCTGAAACTATGAAACTTGTGGAACACAATGAAAGAATATAAAACACTATGAAACTTGCGGAACACGATGAAAGAATATAAAACACGTGAAAATTTTTTTTTTAATTATTTTAGCCGTTGAATTTAAATTTGGATTGTTAAATCTTTATTTTTATCGTTAGATTTGATCATATTAGATCTTATTTGTTAGATTTAATGAATCTATAAATATAAAACTAAAAAAAATATACATATATGATAGGGCCAACCCACTAAGCCAGAGAGAATCATCGCCTAAATTTGCCCCAGAAATGAGTTTTGGGTTCAAAATCATATTTGCCCCAAGAGTTGGAGTAAGTTGGGATGAATTTAGAACCTATCGTTTGAGTTTTACTCTAAGGATTGGAGGATTGTAGTAGGCTTAGAGTGCCAATAACTATATACCCTTAAAATAATATTATTACAAAATTAAAAATTAAAAATTGTATTGTATTGTATCCATGGAAAACTGTTTAATGTAAGCAAAGTTATAATAGTTTTGTGAGTTCCATTTACATGAAATTATCCTCAATCTGGAAACCATATATATATATATATATATATATATATTCTGTCCAGCTCAATGACTATAATCATGGATAAATAGTAGGAGTTTCGTTTTATTACTAGTAATTATTAACCCTTGATTCCATTGGCACCTATTTTTGACAGAAGCCGGACTGCATGTATACTACATGTACTGTTCAGTTGATGATCAGTCTGGGAATATCATGAATCAAATCGACATACAAAAGTTGATCGATCGAGCATGGTATACGTACCTTTGTGTTAATAATATATTCTGAAGTACCCAAGATAATTTCCCAGAAGCTTTTCAGCCTGCAAGTTATGGCAATTCTCCTGTATATATAAGCTACGAAGAGAAGCATCTAACTAGAGAAGCAAATACGGTGCATGAAGTTTACGCAAACTCACCTTACTTTTATGAATGACGATGTCCACAAAGGAAGATGTACAAGAAGTTGCAGCGTGTGTTAAGCTCTAGGACAGCAAGTATTATGATATAAATACACACACACACACACACACATGGTGAACTGCCAATTTAGCCATGAATTATCACCTTAGTGAAAATTAGATCCCTAAATTATTTTTTCAGAAAAATCAGTTCTTGAATTATTAAAATATGCCAATTATATCCCTAATATTATTTTCGAAACTACTATATTCAATTTTCCGTCAATTTAAGTCACGTTACTTGCATGTGATACACATTTGAGAGTGGATTGGTAATTTTACATAAAGAAATAGTGTATGTAACTTTGGAGGGTAAATTAGATGTTAGATTTGCAATCTATATAAAATGTTAATGGCTTATAAGCAAGAAAAAACGGTATTACACTCTAAAATATGTCTAGTGATTTAGTGGCTTATACACACACACAGACTCCAAGTTGAAGCTCATATTTGTGCCCTGCAATAATCAATTGAAAAAGAAACATTTGACCAAAAGAAAAAATAAATAAAAAAGATCAATTGACACATACAGTAGAAGACCAGAGCACAGTATTCATTTGAAGCAGGTAAAGATATAGAGCTAGCTTTCCAGTTTCCACAGATAGGAGTAGGACAAGATCGATGTCAAGATTTGAAGGGAAACCGAAGGCTACAAATCTGGAAAAAGAAAGATTCAGCAATAAATGTTATAAAAGCATGCGCAAGTATTATTAACAGTAGCAGTTGTTGGATTTCCAAAAACTAGAGTCTATTTGTATATAGATAGCTAGCTACGATTGTACAATACAATATACTATACTATTTAGAGCAACAGAATCACAGATTAGTGTCAAAGTTTCAGTACACAGATATAATCAAGTAATTAGTGGTGTAACCATTTAATATTACGGAGTTCTAACTTCATCAGATTTTCGATGTGCGACATGTTTTAACACATTTTCTACGAAGGACCACTCTTGGGCATACACGAAGGAAACTCAACAAGGAAACCCTTTTTTATTTGGGATTCAAGTATTTGATTTAGGTGTCCCAACTAAGGACTCTGGAGTATTTCGAGTGTCCCAACTAAACCCTAAAGCCTACTGGATGTTTTCTTGTCTAATCACAAGTGCTAATTGACCATAGGGAAATACTATAGTGCTTAAAAAAAAAAAAAAAGGGGGTATTGGCACCCTTTGTTTTAATAAAATTGCAGTATAACCACCACAGTTTATTTTGTAACCTTACATTACATTGTTAATTAAAGTAGGATGTTACACGCGGACGTGATTACCATATTTACATAAACATTGGTGGACGAATACATTTCTGTTTATATTGGAGCAGTTGAATTTTACTTGTGGAGTAAAAACTTTCTGAGTGTTGCGTGACATGCATATATCATCTGGTATAATTAAGTTGCTGATCGAAAGAAGGCTGAGCAATCGAAGCCACCCGCACTGTTAAACAACGTGAGTAACAGTAAATGAACTGACTCATTAGCTACTGCATATATCTACAATTGTCAAGTACATATATAGATATGGGGATTTATTTGGTTTCCAGCAGAAAAATCCCATCGATTCACAAGAAAATCTTAGCCTGATAATGCATCAGATTTCTTTGCTCCTTTTTTCATATAGCTAGCTAGCACTTATTGTATTCATTTCAAACCCAGAAACACTGTGACGAACAATTTCTTACGTCCCCAATCTCACCAGCTTGGGGCGTGGCAGTTCCTACGTACCTAGCCGCCTTCACTTTTCTTCAGTCTTTTGGATTGATAAAATTGTTTTTCCATATTTTTAATTTCTCCGTCACATGTGCCATAAACTGACGTCACTAATTCTAATTGGAGGCTGAAATTCTTGAGTTCAAATCTTTTGCATCTAAAATGGCTTGCAAGTGGCTTGTAACTCAATTGGTTAAGAGTTTTTGCTCATGCACTTGAAGTCTCGTGTTCGAAACCTCATAGTTTAAATTAATTTAGTGTAATTATCCTATCATTTATCCAAAAATATCTTATGTGACTCTCTGTGACTTAACTCATTTGTTAACACTTTGCTATTTATTTAAATCCTATTTAATAGCGTAAACTTTCCCCACCCCCCCAAAAAAAAAAAAACAAAAAAAAGTAAGATAAATTAAGGAAACGTGTCACTCAAGTAGATAGAACATAGAGAGGCCTTAGAGGATTTTGAGTGCATAAAATTTGAACCCGAAATTCTCTTATTCCGCCCCTATAATTGTTAATCCATGTAGGCATTCTCACCCATTAACTTCCGTCCCTACTAATTCCAAAGTCTTCATGCACTTTCTGATACCTCATAGTTTAATATTAATTTCCATGTCAACAGTACAAAACATAGTGCCAAAAGCATAGGTCACAGAGAATTCATGAAATGTTCTATTTTGAAAGAGTCCAATTAGCATTCCTCTTCCAATACAGTCATAATTATATTTTTATTGATTTGCTAACGTAGCCCTCGTTACACAATGTAAATATTTGCGTTCACTCCCTCCTTCTCTTTTGTTCATCTGAAGATTCATCTAAACTCAAGCTTTGCAGAAATTCAAACATGTCTTTTTCCCTTAACTCGATGGAGCACCGAACCTTTTAAAATCTTGCATTTGTTAATACACAAAACAGAAACACAACTTGTAAGAACAAACCACCACAAAGCCTGATGCAATCAATTACAGTCTTCAACGAACCATAAAGCATGGCCATACTCACCATGCAAGGGTAAAGGCAGTCCATGGTTTTCGCCTGGCATGTGGCCGTGGGGGACCCCTCGTGGCTGTGCGCTGTGGCCTGTGCCTGTGGGTGAGAGACAGACTCGATAAGAGTAGCTTAGCTCCTCTTTTCTTGCTTATTTCTTTCTCTCTGCCTTCTCCCACAAGTAAGATCCGTGAGAGATCCACGACAGCAACATATAATTTTATACTGGTTTGATACTGAAGTGCTTTTATAAAAAATGAGTATAAAAAAAAAACTGAGTTCAAAAAGGTATTTGGTAAATACTTAAAAACAGCTTATTTTCATAATTTTGGATGAAAATAAGCTGAAAACATGAAATATAAAAAATAAGCTTATTCTCACGGTACAGCAAAAACAGTTTTTTTTTTTCAAAACACAGTAATATCAAACCAGCCCTTTGACTGAATAGTGCCATTCATATATTTAGCTGCACACCCCTAGCTACTTCCCCTCTGAAAACCTAAAAACCTTCATCTTCCTAACCCTAGGCAATAGTAACCCAACCCCCAGCCTCAAAGGAGAAACAAAATAGAAATGCCATCGAAAATTGAAAAATTAGGGTAAACATATGAGGCGCGAGAACATGAAGTTCATACTTATGACTTGTTTGCGATTGCTTAAAGTGTTTTATAACAATCTTACAAGGTTTTTTATTATGTTTAACAACAAATTCAAAATTATTTTTAGTCATAGAAGCAGTTTATAGAAAAACGATACTGAAATAAACCTTTAACACAATAAACTTTCCTCAAGGCTACGTTTGGTAGGAGGGAAACAGAGCTTGGTAAAAGGAAAGTGTTGCCTTTCCTATGTTTGGCAAGTCAAATGATTTTTTTTTGTTGGGGGGGGGGGGGGGGGGGGGGGGGGGGGGGGGGGGAAGAGCGGGGTGGGGGAAGTGAATCCCTCCACCCTAACGTACGTTAATTACCATTTTAATGACAAACTTGTCCTTATTAACAATTTTTTTTTTTGATATCCCAAAAATGATAGTTCCTGCCTACTTTTCCATTGTTACCAAACATGCACTAGCGGATCCATAAAGGGCTTTGGAGGGTCTCGGGACCCTTAGGAAGCTTGAAGAAACACTTGTGATCGACTTTCAGGACCCTCTAACAATTTGAGCAGGTGCAGTGGAGAGCCTTATTGCCTCAATGGATATGCAAGCAGCAGTGCTTATTACAAAGAAGAAGAAGAGATTTTTAATTTTTGTTTTAAAAGACCTAGCCAAAACAACAACATTTTTTAGTCAGGTCATTATAAAAAATTTTAAAACTAAAATATCTCTGTTTTTTTTTTCTACAGAGCTCAAGAACCCCGATCTTTTCCAGTATCCCCAAATTATATTTAAGAATTCCCAGCCCCAATCATCACAATCTTCCAACTTTAAACCCAAGTTATCATATTCCCCACCACCATTTGCTGTTCCACCACCCTTAGTTGCCTAATTTTATTTCTTCCAAATTCATATAAGCTTTTTAATCCTAGACTGTAGTCCCAACTCCCAATTAATAATATATATGTATAGTAACAAATTTTATCTTTGTAGAGTCACTAATTGCATTATGTTGCTGAGGAGAATTTGTTGGTTTTATTACCTTTGAGATTAATCTTGATTTATTCAATGAACCAAAATCAATAGAAAATAGTGATATGGAACCAAATTCTTTTTTTTTTTTTTTTTTTAATTTTTATGTTGAGACCTCCCGATCTTGAAATCCTGGATCCACCACTGCAAACATGTTAAGGAAATTTTGCATTCCGTCCCCCTAGAAAAATTCTATGAATTCATTTTCACATACCAAATGCAGCTCACCTGTTGAAAGAGCATACTCCATGAGCCCAATAAGAAAACCACCACTCTAATAACTGTAAACAGCACCTAGGTTTAGCACCCCTAAGCATTAAGCGCACCTTTCCCACTTTCAAAATCTATTGACATTGAGGTGTATCCGATTGAGATTTAATTTTTTAAATTCTTGACTAAGAACGAAAATTAGAATATTACTTGTACACCATTGTGTGCATTGAAAAGCCGAGCAAACTGATTGGGGGGACGCAAAGTAAATAACAACAACAAATCCTTATCTCATAAATGACATCGACAGATGCACACATGAGAAAATAAATAGTTACAATTACATTATTAAAAGAATTAACTTCGCAAAAATTAAATTAAAGGCAGTAAAAATAAAAACAAAATTGTAAAGAATATTAATTCTAGTGTCAGCTAGTCTCCCATTTACCACTATACACACCTAAACCACTGCCTTGCCGGATACAAAACAAACTACGATACAAAAATTTAAAACAACCACCCTCGCCGGTTTCGAAAATTTACGATGAGGGAAAACCACCCTCGTCACGGATTGTTCAGTGTTCGGATCTTTGTTTTAATACGAAACTTCGGAGTGGCGGAAGTAGTACCTTCGGATGGCGCAGGCCTGGTGGTTTCAACCCCTGTGATCACTAACTTGTTGGATCCACTGGGCTCGACCAGTTTGAGTTGCACAGTTGCGGACTTGGTAACTCCGCGGAAGGTACTTTCGCGCGCTCATTCAACAGCTTCGCCATTTCTTTCTCCTTCTGCTTCTTCACCTTCTTTATACGCTTCCGCTCCAAATACTCAGGATCATCTCGGTGGCCCTTATGGCCATCCCTCTTTCATTTCTCGTCTTTCTTTTTCTCCTTCTCTTTCCCGCGAGGAAGAGAATCCAACATTCCAGCTGAACCACCAATAATATCGTTCCTAGGAACCGAAAGAGCTTGGAGACTTGCATACTTCTGTACTTCTGCATCTCGGTTATCTTGGATAAGGCTAGGTGATGGATCTTCGGGCCGAGGCAGCGCAGAAACTTTGCTAGAAACGGCAGTGCATTGTAATTCCTTTCCTCTATCATCCACATCACTAGCAAGTTTTGCGCTACCAATGCTGGCAGTCATCCGGGATCCAAGATCAAGCCAAGTGTTAACTTCCTCGAGATTTTGATTGCTAGGGCTCACAACAGAAGGTTCTGAAACCGCTAAGCCATCAAAACTACCAATCGGAGGTTCTGGAGCACCAAAACCACCAATGGAAGGTTCTGGATCACCAAGACCACCACTGGGAAGTTCTGGAGCACCAAAACCATCAGTTGTAGGTTCTGGAGCACCCAAATCGTTCTTGGAAGCTGCTGGAAGTTTCAGGAACAGTTAAATCACCATGTGAAAGGTTTGGAGCTTCGGAAGGTGGTTCCACATATTTACTTTCTGGGATGAAAGCAGCAAAGATGTTTTTCTGCTCTCGGAAGCTTTCCGCTTCACCTAAATGAAATGGTTTATGATCAGTAATCATAATCAAGTAAAAACTTTTCTGTATGTAAAAACAGCAAAAGAATAAATAGGGGAAAACGGTGTTCCGACCTTCCTGCAAGGATTTGTAGGATGCAGAATAAGTGATGACGAAGAAAGATATTATTAAAAGCCATCTGGCCTTCAAGTAGACGAAGCAAAGCCACAAGAGTTTCGCTCCTGATGTTGTCGGCAAGATCAGATCCACCTCTAATCTGGCATAACCTCATAGCATGCACGGCCAGCTTCACCTGCCCTGCAATCAAGAAATATATACAATAATGAAAATGCACCCTGGTAATGAAGCAATGAGATTTCCAACATTCACGGGGAAAGTAGTGACAAGAACCTCTGAAGGACATCTCTTCATCTAAATATTTGATAAACAGTTGCAAAGCTGCATCAATGCCTTTGCAATGGAATTCAAAATCAAGGAGTGCTCTGCTTGCTTCAGCCCGAACTTGCCATTCAGCTTTGATATCCCAAAAGGGTTTTACAAGTTCAAACACGCGATCCTGTAGCAAGTCAAAGAGCTAGATGAAGTCCCCAACACTACATGTAGTTTAAAAAGCAAAGCATAGGTGAGAAATTACTCACCAGAGGAACAAATCCCAACAGTTTTAGGGCAACCTGAGTCAGGGCCCTAATACAGCCGACTGACAAGATACCATTGTAGCTAGGCATCAACCTGCAACATGCCACTTATAGAGACAATCAATTAAATCTATTACTTGATATAAAACATTGACTTCAGTATGAAATGAGTTAACACACCTGTCAAATTGCAAGAGGTGATCAATGCGCTTTAGAAGAGACGATAACAGGAGAATACTCTGAAATGGAATAAAGGGATCACATGATTATGAACTTCATATTTGACAATTATGGGGTTATCCAATGTGATACCCACGTAAAAAATTGGATGACATATTTTTTTTTCAGAGGTTATACAGTTATACCCTTGAGAGTCCGGGGTAAAAACAGTATTCATGTAAAAGCAACTCCGAAATGGATTACACCAGGACAGAAGTGCATATTACATAGGCCTATTTAATATAGTCTTACGTAGGCTAATCCAAAATCTAGTCTTACGTGCTTCTTAAGGTAAACCAACGCATTGTTCATCATAGGCTCGTAGCCAAAGACAGACATGGAAGCCTCAACAGAACCACCGAGAATTATCTTATAAAACAAACCTGTTGCCCGATTTCAAGTTCTCCAACAGACTTGATTAATGCAGCAAGCCAGAAGACATCAGAGTAAGGGTTCCCATTGTTGTCATTGTACTGTCACAAAGTTAAAGACAACATTTAGAATTGATGTTCAGAGTGTGGCCTCAGGGGAAGTTCAAACTTCAAATCAGATTAATATACAAAATCCAGATTGTTTACTGTTAGACAATGGTCAAGCACAGCACAGAATCAAGACAATAATTTTGCACAACTATTTCTTTAGCTCTCAAGTTTAGAAAGTCCTATCTGTAGGACTAAATCTAGGCCAACTGAAAAATATTGTTATTCTTGTCACCATAACTTTTTCAGTTGATGCTATATGAGAAATGTCCACGACAATACTACCTTCAAAAGTTGTAAAACAAACTCCACAGCCTCCCTTGGACTTTTCTTGTCTGCAGCTCTGACCATAGCAATAGCATGAGGAATGGCCTGCAAGATATTATAAAAACAATATAATATACAGATGGTTCTTGACAGATGAAATACATGACCATCATTAAACATGATGGTGATGTTGATGATATAAGTAGCATGATACAACCATAGATTTAACTATCAAACACATGAATGACACTAGTTGAATGTGTTCAGGACAGCTAATCCAGAACTCAGATGCATATGATATCAGTATCACTATGCCTATGTCAGGAAAAACTGAGATCCAAAACACCAAAATAAGACTGTACTACAGGTGAGAGTGAAGGTAGAACGTTACGTATCATAAAGGCACATAAAATGAAATTACTCGACAATTTTGTGTTAAGTAAAGGAAGGCTACCAACAGAAGCATTTTATTGCAACTTCCTTGAAACAACAGGTGATACTTAAGTACTCAGAAATGTCATGGAAGTCATTTGGCCTGGCAATATTAACAAGAAAAATCTTTGTTAAATGGTGTTGTTAACGGAAGCTCTCAACCACTTGGAGTTCAAACACATATGTACAGAACATACTTGGGGAGTCCGATGTTTGCATCAACTTTTATAAAATTTCACTAAATGGAGTAGGCCAGCCCAATCAGTATCCTGCAAGACAATAACATCATTCTGAACATGCCAACATAAAAGTTGAAGTCTCAAGACACAGATATAAACACTAAACAAAGAATTGCAATGCAAATATAAAAGCTACTGTTGAAGCGAAGATTATCAAAAGCACTGAGTCAACAAATCAATTTCAATAGTTGAAGAAAATTCTCACTTCAGTTGGGTAAGATACTAAAGAACCACCCAAAAACCCTTGCAGATGTTAAATTGTTAAGGGAAGCTGATTATTATAACCAAATTGGCAATAAACTAGAAGTTCAATTAGAAAGTGGCTATTACAAAAAGCATAAAAATTAGTTTAGACTACTAAGTTCTGAAAATTGTTAAAGGTCCACTCAACAGAGCGTTGATCAAGTTAGATGCCTGCAGTGAGCGTGGATCAAACATGTGACTTTAGATCTTCAGTCTGATGCTCTCCCAATTGAGCTATCCCCGCAAATAATGCACCAACCAGGAATCGAATCCTGGTTTATATCATGGCAAGGAATTAATCACACAAAGTGGTAATTACTTACTGAATAACTCTTTCTTTTTGTGACAAATTTCCTTACTTTTCTGTGAGAAGTATTTACTTCAAACATTATTTTTCTATTGTTTGCTAACTACTGTTTTAAGGGATAAAAATCACAGAATATGCCTCTTAAGTTCAGATTTTATTCTGCTATACTTTTGTCATACAATTACATTTTACACACTGGTTATTGTACTCATCACAGGCATATGCACTTCTGTCATGAAAAATACACAATATGTTGGCACTTAAACATGAATAGATTCGTGTTCTATCGTTGATCTCACCTGGTTTAGTGCTAACAGCCACAAGATTTTGTGCAACAGTGAACTCCAGATCATAGCTGAACATGTAATAGTCATTATGAATAAGCGAGTGTTGTCAATAATACGCAAAACTACCAAAAGAATAGCACAATTAGACAATTAGTACCAACAACTTTGTGAATTGACATCTATACAAGGGAACCAGCACCGTGCACGTCGTATCTGGTTATCAGTATGTAGAACAGCATCATGAAAACAAATTCCTGTCTCTGCTTTTTCTACCCAATAATCAATACGAACTAATCTCGCATTCTGAACCAACACCAAACTACATGAGAAGCCATAGACAAGATAAACAGTCACAACACACCACGCCAACCAAACCCTCCAGAAAATGACCAGCTCTGATACTGATCGTTTCCTAATAACTATTGGAATAAAATCAACATTCACCGTCTATTAAGCTATGAACACACACCAGAAAGATTCTACATAGGGCAGGGAAACAAAGATCTGAAACATACGCAAGTAATTGTTTTTATTTCTTTTTCAGTCAATACGTACAAGTATAAATGCTTAAACGCATATGGGCCTGCGTAATGATCCCTGCCAGCTAAATTCAATACAAAAAACGAAATGTAATGCCACCAAAACCATTTACATTGATTAATCGTGAACTCTAAAATCCCACCACGAAAATTCTAGAAAATTGCAGGGCAACAAAAATCTGAACCATACACAAGTAAGTCTTTTTTCTTCTTTTTCAGTCAATATGTACAAGTATAAATGCATAAACGTGTAAGTCCATATGCGCATACATAATAATCCCTACCAGCTAAATTCGATACAAAACACAAAAATTAATGCCATCCTAACCATTAACATTGATCAATCCTGAACTACGAAAACCCGCCACATATTTTCAACTCACAACTCCAAAAATAAACCATAACCTGCTTGACTTCTCCAGAAGAACGCTGCACCTCATTATCCCCAACCAGTTGCTCCTGCAGTCACTTCCGGCCTTGAAAGCCTTACAGCAATTGATCAGTAAATTCGGGACCAGCTCTCTCTCAGGAGCCGATATATATGTTGACCCAGCCGCATTGGCAGCGGAGCTTGGCGACGTGACCCAGCTCCAGCTCCTCTCGCTCTCCTCATCTTTATGATTACTCTGTCTGCCCTCCGTCGACTGAAACACTCTCAATCCCCAAATTCTCTGCGTGTAACTCCACAATTCCAATTTCTGGGACCACAATCTTCAACTCAAGTGTACCTACAATCCCATCAAAATTGAACAAAATTAAGCAACTTTAACAGTAAGCATGCAGAATCACAACAATTTCTGGCTCCCAAAGCTGCTTATCTACAATCAAGTTTTACCAAAACAATGCCCACTTCACAATTTCCCCGAATCTCAAAACCCAATCGAATTTCCCCAAAATTGATAGAGATTCGTCACGAATTCAGTGAACATGCAACAGTGTGTTCTTCCTTGTCTCTGTGTTAATGGAGGGTAGGGACGAACCCGTAAATGCGACGCTTATCGACGTCGATGGAGAGGTAGGCTTCTGGTGGCAGCCGACGGGCCCGCAGTTGTCGGGCTTGGCGTCTTCGTTCTTGGGCTTTCGAGGCTTCGCCATAGAAGTAAGGGAAGCCTAGTGAGAGAAAGTTAGAGAGAGAAGGATCGTTAGGAGCTAGACCACTGCACTTTTCTTCTCGTCAGAACCGTACACGTGTTCTCGATACTGATCTAACGGCTGATGAAAGATCTTTGTTGAATTCAAAGTGTGCTCCAGATTGTAAGTGTGGGACCCTTGGGATGACAAAACTATTTATTTAAATTGCATTGCGTCACATCATACAATCGAAAGAAGCCTAATTTGTTATGTGAGGTCTATAAAGTTTGGAAATTATGAATTGCCCATATGTTTCATCTTATATGCTTAATTTACCACTTGTGGTGGCGGATCATACTTTTTAGGCTTATTTTTTGCAATGGCCATTATACTCTTTGCCGATTGTGTCTCACTTACCGCATATACTCTTGTTTCGCGTTTCAGTTTACCCTATTTTGTCAATTTCTTTAACAAAATTATTAAATAGTTGACATAGCGTGGACATTATGATAAATTTCATCTTATATGCTTGACATGATAGTGGATTGTACTTTTTAAGGCTCCTACTTGTAGTGTACATTTTTTAAAGTACTATGAATCAATACTTAAACCAAACGACATTTGAATTAGCAACTTAAAAGGCATATTCATTTTATAGAAAATGAATATAATTCCCATTTATGTAGATAGTGTCTTAGATTGAAATCTCTCGCTATTATAGCAAGTTAAGTGATTCAAAACAAAAAAACTCTTTAAGTTTCATTGTTTCAATTATTATATCTATAATGATCTCAAACTCTTTTACGAATAGGAGAAATGTAGTATCTACATGACGTATATTATCAATTATCAACAACTCTCAAAGCACAAAATTTGTCTCAAAGCCTTAATGCCAATTAGAACACTTATAGAGCTTCATTGTCACTCACTTTCAAATCTTTCTTATGAATCGAGAAAGATGTTAGTCGTGTCAGAGGCAAAAGCTGGCAAAGTTTATCATTCAATCACATAGGGCTCACTAAATGAAAAGACATCACCCAAACAAGTGGTAGAAATTTACGAACAATAAATAAATAATGTGAACGCTGACGCGCTACAACATACATATTTAACATATATATATATATATATATATATATATATATATAATTTACTAGTCAATCAAACAAATATTTTACTACTATCAACATTACTCGAAAGATGTTCCAATTTCAAATTCTCCTACCATGAATTTACGAAAGTAAATGAACAAAATCCATGGTTTGGATCATTGGATGTGGGTTGTATTACAATAGTTCAAAAACCTGCCGACCGTATTCGTGAATCGCATATTCTCAAAGGCCTTTTAAGAAAATTCAACTGCATAAGGCATTACCGTAGGTCCCTCCATAACCTACCAGAGAGCTTCAGACCTCTCTCGCTCTCTCTCTCTTCCAAGCAGTAGCCCAACTGAACCCGCGCGCACAGCAGAGGCAGAGGGAGAGGGAGAAGGAGAGGGAGAATTATTCAAAATCGAATCAAATTCGCCGAAATTGATTAGTGGACGATGAGCATCGAGCCGTTTAACAAGTACTCTTCAACCCCCCTAGGGTTTCTGTGATTAATTCGATCAATTTGCAATCGCATGAAAACTACAGAAATTTAAATGACGGTTTTTATTATCTTTTTGGTGTTTCCAATCGGAATTCAGGTTGGTGAAGCTTACAGCGAGGGCGTTCTACGATGACATACCGGCGAAAGGGGAGAATCAGCCCAAGACCGGCCGGAGCGATAATCGGGGGATTGCGGTGGTGGTGCTCGATGCTCTGTCGAGGTTTGTGAAGTTGATTGTATTTTTTTTGGATAAAGGAAGCGTTTTTAGATTGAAAGATGAAATTTTTAATTTGATGAAAACCCGAAATCGTAGAAATGTGGAGTGTGAGAGTATTGGTAACTACGATTATTGAATGAGTAAATTGAGAGGGGAAATGTGAATTGGGGATGGTGAAGTGAGCTATGAGCAACTACTTTGGTTGAATTTGTGTGTGAATTTGATTACTTGATCATGCCAAATGCCACGGGCTCGTATTGTAGGAATCATTTTTGCTTATTAATGCTTTTGCTAGTAGTACTTTACTATATACATGCCGAAATCTTTATTAAAAATCCAAGTGCTTCCTTGAAAAGCACTCGCAAATGCTTGGTGTTTCTTGCTTTCCAGAAAGCGCTTCCATGACTCATAAACATTTTTTTCCTGTCAAACATAGGCATGTTTGGGATTTCTTCTAGAAGCACTAACAGTGAATCTTGACAACCAACAGCGCTTCTCACTACGTTTGGTGGAAAAAAACTTAAAAGCTCTTTTGGGTTGTAGAAGTGATTTTCCAAGAAGCACTTGAATTTTTAAACTTTTGAGCAAAAGCACTTGTGAACAGAATTGCTTCCTACAAAAGCAGCCCCAAATGAGTTCGTAGTCAGAAGTACCTTTGGTTATCTAAAAACACGTTAGTTATTCTGGTCCAGAAGCAATCCCAAACGGGCCCTACAAACTTAGCATTAGACTTTGCTATGCGGATTTTTATTGTGTATTACCTGGGTGATTCTGTGTATGTGTATGTGTGTGTGAGGGTGAAGGTGCTCAAGATTTTTTAGTTTGTCATTTGTTTGCTTGTGAGTAATGTTTAGATTTTTTCATGCCAGACGACAATGGGTAAGAGAAGAAGATTTGGCAAAGGACTTGAAACTGCACTCGAAGCAACTTCGTCGTACTTTGCGATTCTTTGAGGAGGAAAAACTGGTCACCAGAGATCATAGGAGAGAGGTCATTTGTTTGATCTTAGTTATTGTGTTTTATTTGGTTTGGTCCATCTGATGAGTTTTATGTATCATTCTGATTCATTTTGTGATTATTAATATATGAAAACAAAGAGAAGTTTCTTGCAAGAAACGTGCTTGAAAGGTTAAACCAAGAATGATATTAACAATGTAGGTATCTGTATTTTTTAGATATCTGTCACTTGTAAGTGATCCTAGTGCTCAATCTAGTTTGTAACATTAGTCATTTCAAATAGAAATAGAATAAACCAAGATTTTGTAAAGCAATGGTGGAGCTTCGAGGCCCCTCGGTCCAAATTATCTAATGGCTTTAAGGGTTTGCTGATTATATGTGAATGGTCTTAGGCTCTTAGCTGTTACTTCGGCCCAACCATATGATAAAAGCATAAGGAGGGATCCAAGTCCAATCCATGTGACTAGAACAGTGACCAGATAAACTCTGAAATGACATCTCTTAAAATATGAGGTACAAGAGAAAGAGATAAACACCAGTGTGCGCACGTGTGTGTCGAAGAGAATTTCCTTTCTTGAATTCCAGAAGCTAAGAAGAAAGGCCCTTGTATAAACGAGTCAAAAAAGAACTGGTTGTATTGTTTTTTTTCTGAAAGAACTAGACTGCATTTGATTCACCTGAGGCAGGTCAACCTGGGTGTACCAGGCTATTGTAGTCTTCAGATAAAGGGTTTAATCAGGTTTATAGGGACCAATTATACCATGCCTTACCAGGTTCAGAAAAAGTAATTAGATATGGTTGTGAAGGCAGGGAATCAATTTTTTCACTGACAACATGCTTAAACCTGCAAGAACACCTTGTTATTAGCACTTCTTCATTATACACTATCTTATAAAAATAAAATTTACTCTGTATTTATGTTAGGTTCTTGTTTTACACTATTTTTTGATATATTGGACAATCAGGGTCTTTTGGCACCTTTAATCTTATGTTTGAAGATGTAATGAGGGATTGCTTTTTGAAGTTTCATTTTAGGTTATACTAGATGATTATCTCGTTCCAATTAAGTTTCATAGTTCGTGCTAGTTCGTGCATTGTGGTTGTTCTAGTAGTCCATCGTGCTTTATTTGATGAATTAATCTTTCCCTTAGATATAAAGGATGAAGTCTAGTAATTTGTATGGAACAAATCTTGCTCCTTTTTGCTGTTGATTGATATGGATTAACAAGCCAGCCAATGTGGATAGTAATCCTTTATGTATTATTTTCATTATATCAAAAATTTTGCAGACAGCTAAGGGTGCGAAGATGCATAATGCTGCTGTCGCTGCCACAGGAGATGGGCCACCTGTAAAAGAAGGGGAAGAGAAAGTTAAGATGCACACTCACTCTTACTGCTGTCTGGACTATGCACAGGTTGCTTTTGTATATTTTGTGTGTATATATATCTATTTGTTTTAGTTATGTAATTGTAAAAAAAAAATTAGGTCAATAACTAGGTGGTGAGTGAACTGATGTTGGTAGTTTTGCTGGTTTGACTTGATTGAATAATTTCTCAGTTGTTGATAAAATATTGGCTTCTATTTTTTGGTTAAGGCCTAAACTAGAATGTGTTTCAGATATACGATGTAGTAAGGTACAGACTGCACCGTTTGCGGAAAAAACTAAAAGATGAGTTGGAGGACAAGAACACAGTTCAGGAATATGTATGCCCTAACTGTGGGAAAAGGTCTCAACTGTTTCTTCTTTTTCCTGTGTGTTTCTTTGTGTGTTCCTCATTTTGATACATGAATTATGCCTGCAAGCACAAATATTTAGATACAACGCTTTAGATGCTCTGCAACTGGTTTCTATGGAGGATGAGTACTTCCATTGTGAAAATTGTAATGGAGAACTTGTGGCTGAGAGTGACAAGCTAGCTTCGCAAGAAGTGGTAGGAGATGGAGATGACAATGCAAGGAGGCGGCGGCGTGAAAAATTAAAAGACTTACTTCAAAAGATGGAGGTTTGTTTGGCTTTTGCTTTGTTGTTTCTTATAGTAAAATGTCTTATAATTTTATGGTTTTCATTTCTTTTTCTTGATTTTTATATGTTTTTGTCTTATGACATACATTGGTGGATATGAAAAATGCAAGGGAACATTTATACGGGTTAATAATCTGATGTTCATGGCTAATTTACCTCATGGTTTTGGTGGTCAAAGTTCAAGAAATTTATTTTCTGAGGGTTGTTGCAAGGTCTTGTCCTAAGTGTTTTGTATGTCTCTACTTCATTCTATTATTGTAATCTCTTGGCATGCGTAGGGTTTTATTCATTCTTTGCATTTGTAAACTCTGAATACGCGGGTCTTCAACTGGGCAACTATTGATTGCTAATTCTATACTATTATGCTAGCATTACCACTCCTTATTGTTTGTGTTTATGCTTCTGCATCATTCAAGTTAACGTTTAACATAAATTGTTGCACTTAATCGTATTTGTGTATTCTACAGTTCTACTGTTGTCATTCTTCTATGAGTTAATTAAATGAAATGAATGCAGGTACAGCTGAAGCCTCTAATGGAACAAATTAATAGAGTTAAAGACTTATCTCCTCCTGAATTTGGAAGTCTCCAAGCTTGGGAAGCACGAGCTAGTGCTGCCAGACGTGCAGAGAATGGTGAGTCTAGTGCCATGGATCCCTCCAAATCTTCGCATGGGATGGGATACGGTGGAACGCCAATGCCCTTTCTTGGAGATACAAAGGTAACTCTTGTCCCCCCTCCCTCCAAACTTCCAATCATGTCTATCAGCCTTGAGGTGTGTTTGGGATAACTATTTTTGATTTGGCAGTAATGATTATATGGTAAAAATATAATCAACTGTAAGTATTTGAAATATCTTCGGTTTGCAGGTTGAAGTTGATTTCTCTGGGGTTGAAGGAAAGGGCAAGGATATAAAATCTGAAGCTGATGGTACAAGCCTGAAAGTTTTGCCACCTTGGATGATCAAGCAAGGCATGACCCTTACGAAAGAACAACGTGGAGAGGTCAAACAGGAGCAAAAGATGGATGGCAGTGGAAGTGTAGCACCTCCAGAGTTCTCAGAAGACAAAAAATTCAGTACTGAAAATAATGAGAAAAATATACAGGTCTGCAATAATTTCTTGCTTTGAGATCCCCCTTCAAAATAAATAAACAAATTAATTAAAATTTTGAGTTAATACGTAATTGTATCCTCATTGTTTTACAGGATGAGTATTTAAAAGCATATTATGCTGCTCTAATAAAAAGACAGCAAGAAGAAGAAGCAAAGAAAGAACAGGAAACACGCATCTCTGATGGTCCCTCTGCAGTGTCTCCTAATCGTCAGGTTGGCATGAAGTCAAAGCGCGAGGATGAAGGAGAAGATAACGTAGACTGGGAAGAGGCTCCAGTTACAGGTAAATGTTATTATTTGGCAATCAGTGTTCAATTTCCGATTGTTCTTCAATTTGTATTCCCGTCCCCTAGTTAATGTTGACGAACAATGAGAATGGCACTCGATGGTCACTTATAGGCAGCCAATACATGTGTCGATTTATTTTGTGGTCATATTCAAGCTTTTGATTCGCAGTTTATTTCTATATAGAAGTTCAAATTTTGCAATGCATTGTCTTCATTGACGTGCTTGAATATTCCCATGCTGCACAGCTTTCTCGTTTTTACATCTTTTCTCCGTGCACGCTACAGGTAATGCAGAAAATTATAAGGTCAATGACTTGAACGTTGAAGCTGATGCTACAGCAGACGATGAGGACGATATAGACTGGGAGGAAGGCTAAGGAACATGACTCGAACGCCAAAGCTGATGCTATTGAGGATGATATAGCCAACGGTATGGATTTCGAGGATCTGAAAGGCTCGAAGTAACCAAAAGCAGCGCTTAGGTCTGCAGCGTTGGTGTAGTTTCCCTTGTCATGTGTATTAGGTGCAGTACTGCTGATTTTTACTTCGTCTTTGCTGGCAGATTTAGTGTGACAAATGCGAGAGTTCACATACTTTTGTTTGACTCATTGCCCTATGAAGGAATTTGTAAGCTGTGAAATTTATGTTCGTTTTGCTAGGATTTAGGACTAACTTTTGTAAATTTATTGAAAATATCGTCAGAGTTAAGTGAAATTTAGGGAAAATAGTAGACATTCTTGTGTTTTTTAAAGAGTTAATTACACTAGCACCTCTTGAGATTTGTTGAGTTTTCAAAAAATTCTCTTACGTTTGAGAGATTACACTCTCCCTCAAGCCTTTTATATAACCCCTTGAGTAAAATTCTGCTTATAGATTTGCTAATTTAACCCTATAATTTAGGAAAAGGTTAATTTTTTGTTAAATAAGAATTTTTTTTTATAAATATATAGAAAAAAGGATATCAAATTGAAACATTATGTATTAAGGAGTATTCTATCCACACATCTCATTTTATTTCTCACACCTTTGGATAATTTATGTATGTTGATCTTCTTCAATTCATTCGATCCGACAATCGAAAATTAAAAAGGTGTGTGAGAAGTAAAATGGGATGTGTGGATATCACACCTCTATATTAAAAGATAGAAAGTAAAAATCAAAATGTTAACCAGAGAGACGACATAGTTGTTTATCTCCCATTAATTTGGTTTCCGTTGGCGTTGACATATCCAACCAGGAGATGGATTTGGTGCCTCTACTGTTTTTGTGTAAGTTTAAGTAAATCGAATTCGAGATTCAATTTGGAGTTTTAGTAAATCGAATTCGAAGTTTAATTTGGATTTAATTTTCACGGATGACGAAGATAATTTATCTGTGATGAGAAATTGATAGGTAATTAAGAAATAAAGACACAGAGATGTTGGATGGATTTTTTTTTAGGAAACTTTAACGAAAAACTCCTGATACTGTTCATTTTAAAGAAAAATAATATTTTTACACTAAAAAATCAATTCTTGTACTATTCACTTTACCTTTTATTTTGTCCTTATCGTTAAAACTCAAAATTTTCAAATCATTTTCATTAAATTTTTTTTCATTTCTTTTAATTTTTAATTTGTGTGGTTTGAAGGAAAAGCATAGTTCACTGTCAGTGGGTAGCTTGCTTTTTAAAATTCAGTTTAAGTTGGTAATACCATTTTCCAAGTGCAGCGATCCTTGTAGGATCATTTTCTTGGAGATCATAGGAATCTCATGATCATGATCATTCATCTTATATTGTGTAGTTATAAATTATTTTAAAATTTAAAATTAAATATAAATAGTACCTAATAAAACTGATCGTACGATGTAGGATGAACGATTACGATTATGAAATCCTTAGGATCCTAGAAAAATGATTTGGCAAGTATCCTTTTTCCAATTTCCAATCTTTGAGATGGCCAACAACTTGTTTGAACTTTGTGATTTGAAAGGAAAATAGTGTTAAAAGTTAAAATAAAAAAAGGTTAGGATAAATTATATAAAACTACTGTAATTATAAGTCGAACCACAATTTTATACTTTATGTTTCAAAAAAATTAAATTATCATACATCATCTTACAAATTTGTTGCAATGTCAAACCTCCGTCTGTTTTTTGTTAATTTTTCTATTAAATGCGGTTGTGGCTTGAGACGGACCCACTCTTAATTGGATTAAAAAAATTAATTAAATATTCAAAAATAAAAATATTTAAATATTTAAATATTTTATTAAAGAAGTGAGACCCACCCCACCCCTGCAAACCCATCCCCTCACTCTTCTTCCCCAGCCCACCTATCTCCACCACCTCCGTTTCTTGGGCGAGCTTCCCAGTTGAATTGACGGCGAACTTTGGCGACAAGCATCGTTGCCAGCACCACCGTTCCACTGCTCTCGGTGCCACGAACAGGACCCACCTAGAGTTCACGCTGTTTGGCCGCCGTTCATGGTGGATCGAACGATGGAATTCCCGAGATTTTGACGCCGGCAACCTCGTCTTTGGAGAGGACGGTGAGGGTGCAGCGGTAGAGATTGGGGATAAATTTCTTTGGGTATTTTATTAGGGTTTCTGAGGGAGTGAGATTGACACTTGTGATTGGAAACAATTTTGTAACTTTGTATTGTAAACTAATCCGAGCGGTGGAAGACATTGAAATGGTTGGTAAAGCTTTAAGCTTTTTGGTGGCATGATAGAAAACCAAAAGCAATTTATCCCCATTTCGTACGGAATCCCAAGTGTCCCTAATCCCCATTGTTCCCATTTCCTACGTCTTCCTGCCTTCTATGCAATATGACCCGCTGGAAAAAAAAAAAAACAAAAAAAAAAAAAAAAAAAGAAAAGAAAGGACGAAGAGAAGGAGAAGGAGGAAGAAGAAGAGGAGCAAGAGTTGGAGGAGGAATTCTGGAGAAGATGGGTGGGGAAGATGGATTGGACGGACTGGGAAGATTTGAGCAGCGACGAAGGAATCGACAGACCGGCGGCCGAGATGGTCGACGGGGGAAGAAGGGTGAGGGGATTCTTTTGTAGGGGTGGGTCCACTTCATTAATAAAATATTTAAATAGTTTTAGTTTTAGTTTGTGGATAATAAATTGTTATTAGCAATTCAAAAATCTCATTTTACGCTTCAAAACTTTCTATATTAGGAAAGAAAAATACACTTGTGAGGAGTGTAAAATGAGATTTTTGGAGTGCCAATAACACTTCCTTTTGAATATTTAATTAATTTTTTTAATCTAACCGGACTAGAGAGTGAACCTACCTTAAGTCATGTCAGCATTTAACAAAAAAATTAAAAATAAAAAACTAACAAGGTCTAATATAGAAAATTTAAAATGTAAAATAAGATTTTTAGAGTATTAATAACAATTCCTTAAAAAAAATTGACCTTATTAATTGGTTCCTTGAACGCAAAGGAAGTTTCATTGGTAGAAGAATGCTCGACAATCCTGCCCCCCTCCCCGCATCTACTAGCCTTGCCTTACAAACCCATCTCTCTCTATCTCTCTCTCAAAATACCAGAAAATGATATAGTCAACCAGATTATCAAGCATTCGTACAATATACATTAGCATTTCTTATGCTGGATAGCTTTTTGGTTTACATTTTATAGCACATTTGAGCTGTCAAGCTTCAAAACCCTCACCATTCCTCTCTCTCTCTCTAAAACACAGAAAACCTAGCCACTTTATTCCTCAATTTTCAGATCAAATTCTCTATCTTCTTTTTTCCCCATGCACTACTCTCTAATTTTCATCCCCTCTCTCCCCTTCCATGGCTTCCAAGCTTCTTATTCCTCACCTTTTTAGTCTCATGCTTTGGCTCTCATTGCTCTTCTTGTCCGTCCACGGTTGGTTTCATCTCGTTTCCAAAAATAACAATAACCACATAAACCCTACGCAAGCAGCAGCATATCCTCTCAGCAGCTCCGATCGTCGTTACACTTTGAGCAACCGGAAAGTACTACTGGCTTCTAAATTCGACTTTTCCCCATTTGTCCACCGGCACCGGCATCATCAGAAGCATAATTCTCACAAACAAGTGCCTGTGCGGCCGGAGCCGGACCGAACGGAGATCGGCCGTGATGGTTCCGAAATGCGCATTGTTCCCACCGGTCCAAACCCGTTGCACCATTGATGACAAGGTTTTCTCATTTTTAGTTTTTTTTTTTTTTTTTTTCCACAAGCTTTTGTGTATTATTCATGAAATTGTAGTCAAATATTACTTCAAAAAGGAAAATAAATCTCATAATATCTAGTGAAATATTTCTGAATTTTTTTTTACTTGTATTATTTGTGAAAACTCCTCCAAATTATTCGAAAATTTTTCACCATTCATATGATCATCATGTGCATGTCTGACTGTAATGTGAACGAATACTTGTTTAACATTTTTTTTTTTTGAGCCAACCTTTGCATTATTTTGGTATTATTGAATGTTTTATTACCTAAATTTCAAAATTTACTACGAAGATTTCACCGTGGAACATGCTAACCATCATGAGTGATATAGTGATTGGTGAGAAATTTTAAATACGTATTCCATACGGCACGTTCTAAATTCAATTTCTAATACTGATGAAACACATGATGATGGCTAAAAAAAAGCTAAAATACTCTTTCCAACTACTAAAAAACTATACTGTCTTAACAAACCAACCAACTAGTCCTTTTTTAACAAGACAAAAAAAAACAATGCGCTGATCGACCGATCATTGAATATTCTGACCAGAAATAGAGGAAAGGTCAATCGATCTCACTCAAATACATGATTTCTTGGCTGTCTTTACTCTAATTAATAATTAATTTTAGGTATGCAAAATGAAAGCAACTAGAGTGGTTGTGAAGGCACGGCATGTCAATTTTCACGGCAATCAAAATATGAGCAACAGAAAGGAATTCATATTTTATTGTTGAGCTGTGCCATGAATCAGCACGATGAGACTTGAGACAGCATTTCGAAATTAAATATATAAATCAGATTTTAAATTTGCACTACCTGATGCATGGCTGATGCAAGGCTTACTAGAAAAGGTTGACTTAAGACACAAATTAATTTAAAGACTATAAATTTTGAAGAGTTGAGTTGACGGACGATCATGCATCCAACATCACTAGCTACAATCCTGAGTGTAGAATAATGATTTACGTGAAACGAAAACTCTAAAGTTTTTTTTTACTGAATAAGTGAAACGAGAACAATAAAGGTTTTTTTTTTACTGAATAATGACATCAAACACATGCCCAATATTGATTGGATCGTCAAACTTTCAGTTTCTGGGTAGGACCCTCTTGTTTTTGTGAGCTTTATGATCTTGATTCAAATTTTTCAACATGGGGTTTGGTATTTGAGAAGGAGGTCAAAATATGTTTAACGCACATGTCTTCTCCCATTAGACTTTGGCTTATTTGCGGCTAATCTGGAGTTCACACGTGATTAACGCTCATTTGGCTTTAGGACATCCAATGACCCATCCTTTGATCATGTGTGATATGAAAGTTTAAGTCAATGGTGATTTATACTGTTGTGTGAAATTAGAAAAAAGTAGCAAGTGTTCTTTTAGGTTGTGAATTAGGGGAGTGGGAATCTTGGAGATTCCCACATTTTAGTCATTCGTCGTGTATCGTGCGATAAAAAATTATTTGATTTTTTTTTATTTAAAATTAAACACAAATAGTATCTGACGAAAACTGATCGCACGATATATGATGAACAACTAGGATGTGGGGATCTCTAGGTTTCCTATAAAGTGGATCCGGAGAGGATCCTCTTCTCTTTTGGGTTGTGAATCCTTAATTTGAGTTCGAACTCCCACGAATACATTTCTTGGGATCATAGACTCTTCTCTCATCTTTAGTGACCATACCACCAAAGATGAGGGATATAATCTGAAATTAAGAAATGATTTATGTATACTTTATTTCTATTATAACTTATCCACTCCAATACCAGTAGCGAATCCCACCGACAAAAGTGCAGATAATAGAGTTTTGTTGCTTGTAATATTACATTTGTTGATTATATTATTGATGTTTTATATATGTATGTGAGCTCGATTTGTATTAGAAGAGTACTAGTGATCGGCAATGTGTAGAGTAAGATACATTCTTTTATGTTTCGTACATGATGAAGGCAGATTGTTTGCCCTTCTGTTTGGGTGCTCTTCTCATCCTCTTCTATTTGTACGGTCACGGTTAAGCCACATCAACATTTTATATTCCTATTGTTTTTTGTCTTATTATCTCTATAAAAAAAATCAATATAAAATGTTGACGTGGCTTAAACATGACTGCACAAAATAAGAAGGGATGTGAATGGCACCCAAACAGAAGGGCAGACAATCTGCCTCTGTATATGATATCATCTTATGAAGTGACATCCCAAACAAACCAAAAAACAAATAAACAACTAATCAAAATAAAAAATGGCCGGCTAGCCAATTTAATGAACGGACAAGACTGTATTTTATGAAGCTTCTACAATGAGGATAACATGTCCATATGAACCAACTGTCAACCTCATTGTCATCTGGTTGGATCTAAATTATTGGAGGTATCCCATCACAAATCAAGGGCAGATTAATCCTACTTTCCATGAAGTTCCGGTACCACATGAGATGACAATGTACATTTAACTTCCAGGTCAAAAGGTAAGATAAAACAGAGTCGGTAACCTCAATAAATACATTTGTGGGAGTTCAAACTCAGATTAGGGATTCCAAACCTTTGCTCACTTTCAACTTAGTACTAAGGTCTAACAATATTCATCTTCATTTGTAAAGTAAAAGATCTTAAATTCAAATCTCGTTAAATAATGAATTCGATATCAATTTTCATGTATTTTAAGCATGAGCTAAGTTTGTCATAATACAAGCCTACTAATAAATGGGTGGGAACTGTTAAATTTAGGCCCAAACTAATAGACCTTGGGCTTGAAAAACCTAAGAAAATGGTTCTTATGGCATGTAGCCCAGGGTAAGCCGCTAAGGAAAGATATGTCATTAGGGGATGGGGCATACATTTCGTTATTTGCAACCTATGAAACTTGTTGGTCATGCATGCATCAAATTATTGGAAGAACTCCCCTGAAATTTTATTATAAACTAATCACGCACGCATTGGCATGTAAATAATGTATAATATATTTGAGATGCCGTGGTAATAGAATTTTCAAATCATAAAACCAATTGGTAATATAGGAAATAACCCAACTTCTTATAAGTTTTTGTAAAGTTTTTCCTTTTACCGATGTGAGACTCTTTTACCTTCACATTCTCACACGCTCCTCACGTATGACGAATTTTCAAGCCAAACAAGTGGAAAACACAAATTGGGTGATGTTGAGCACGTGTGGCCGTTGAGCTTCACACGTGGGCTAACCTGCTTTGATACCATGAAGAAAGTTGAGGTTCCACCATAAGACCAATTGACAATATAGAGAGTAGCTCAATCTCTTATAAGCCCTTACAAAGTTTTTCATTATTTTACCGATGTGAGACATTTTTACCTTCCCATCCTCACATCAGTCTATTCTTCCGGGGGCCGAAAGACTCACAAAAGGCATTTCAGTTTCTCCCTAACTAACATCGCGTAGTTCACATGCGTCAGGAATCGAACTTAGAACGTTTCATATGCAATACGTGCTTAAAATTTGTCCCTAACTACTAAATCACCTCATGGTGGTTTATAAATCAAAATTGATATCCTACTGTATGTTGGTCAGAAGCCTAGCTCAGCCGACATCGATCTAGAATATTTGTGAGTCTGTGACATCAGTCTAAACTATATTAAAGAAATAATTTATGCGATCACTAAAAGATTATGAATTAATGAAAATATTCGCCTAAATCTAAGTGTTTAAAATAATCTGATTTAATCCTTCTCTTTCATGTCAACTTTGCTGCCATCGATCGCAAGTGATTATGCCACTTAATTTACTTAGTGGCCATTATAACGACTTGTGTATGAGAGGTACATTTTCCCTTTGGACTAACATGTCACTCAAAAGTGTGGCTTAATTAGTTCTTTGTATATCTCATATCCTAAGTTGACTAATATTGGCATGAAATATGCTTGAACCTGAATAAAATGAGACTTTTAATTACTATTTCATTTTTTAGGCTTTCAGTTTTCATTTTTTTCGTTTGAGACAAGAGAAAAGTGTATCAGGCCGGGAAAAGGTTGTATGTGGGCGGGAGAAAACAACTTTAAATAGCTTAATTTTGGTTATAGGGAAAAGGGTTGTATATGGTCGGGAGAAAATAACTTTAAATAGTCTTTGGTTTTAAATTTTCATTAATTATTATTTGATCATTCTCTGCACATTTCTTCTTCATTCCTCCGCTTTTTTATATCCCTCATTTTTTCTAATGTATTTGTTCTCTATTTCTCACACAAAAATAAAAATCTAAAAACGAAATAATTATCAAATAGACCATAATATATATTATAGCGTATAAGTCTTACTAACCTAATAAACCACTCTATAAATTGCTAATTATTCATCATACAGATATTAGAGATGGAAGGTATTCATGCATGATTTCAGTCTGCCAAATTTGCCTCATGCTGCTCATATTAGGGTTTCCAATTTTAAATCCTACTGCTGATCATAATTCAAAAGGAAAACTAATGAAACCCTAAAATGAAAAATGTACGTATGCGGAAATCAGGGACCAAAAGACTGTATGGGCTACGGCCTGTGAGTTTTTTGTTCTCTCTATTAATTCCAACCTAGCTTGTGCACATATTTTGGAGAGATTTTTCAGTTTGCTTGGAGCACAGACACATACATCATTTATTTTTATATAAGTGGAGAGACACTTGAAAAGAAAAACTTCCTCCACTTGTATATAATAACATAAGACGTATCGCTCCGTGTTATGAACACATTGAAAAATCTCTCCATATTTTAAACTTTTTCATTGTGGGCTAAGACAAATCAAATTTTGTCTTTGTACCATGAGATGGAGGATGACATGTGGATTAAACCATGGGATGGAAATGGAGGTGGAGAAGGAGCACTTGATAAACACTTTACTATACCCCCCATGTTTACTTAATTAAATCTCCCTTAAATTTTAAATCTCCAATATAATCTTATGGCATTTATAATGTGCTAGAACATAATTAATCATGATCTCAATTTTCAAGTTAAATTTTAGCTAAAATGATTAAAAGCCTATAAAAAAATTTACACCCTAAAACCCTTAGCTTTGTCTCGCAAAATTAGACAACTCCAACAAGTAATAGATTTGTTATATACAATTTTTCCTTTCATAGTGTAGGTTTGTGCAGTTTAATCAACAATGTCTTGCTAATAAATTGTGTACTTGATAGATAGTATAAAGAGACGAATGAGACTTGCTTAGAATTTTGTCCAAACCTTATCGATTATCGATTTGTTAAAAAAAAAAAAAAAAAAAAAAAACCAGTTAGCTTGTAAGGTAATGGAGGCCACTAAATTTTAAATTCCTGATGACCAGTTATTTAGTTTCTGACTTTGAGTAGTTAGATATATGTTAGAAAGTCGAGGGAGCTAATATTTGAGGTACCCAAACGAGAGCAAGATTAATGCTTCATGACTAGTACTACTTAATTAGAGGTTGGGAGATGATGTCGGAAGATTATACGAGAAAAAAGTCAATAGAGGTATGAAAGGGGCCGTGCAAGGCCAGGTCGCAATTTGGTGGGTTCCTAAATGAATAAGATACGCAAACACATTTCCAAGTTGCAATAATTAGTCCAACATAAGACTTTAGCACTAATGTATCTGGAACTTCTGCTTTTAACTATGATGAATGAGTTACCTATGGATATGACGTGGAAATAGACCCTTTTTTTTTCCTTTTTTTTTTTTTTTTATACCAATCTTCAATTCGAATTATGGGAGTTAGCCATGCCCAAAGTCACCTTAACTGCAAGGGTGAGATGCCGAAGGCAGGACTAGTGACTGAAGTAAAGTCATAACAAGGTAGTCGTACTGGAAGGTGCGGATGGATAACCTCCTTTTTAAGGAGAGCTAATGCTTGTTGGCGTCGTCGGCATTCTGAAATCAAAGGCACAGGTTGATTTCTACGGTTATTTTGGCACGCTGGAAGGGCTTACCGACACCCCCCAACCCCAATTTCCTCAAATATTAGGGTAGGCACGTGCTGGCCGATACCCGAGGGTGACGAAGCCATTTTAAACACGCATATACCTAAAACATGTAATTAGAAAGAGATACGCAAATGCAAAATCATGTTCAGAGCATACAACGACTAAATAATAATGTGAAGGAATTAAAATAAAAAGTACAAACCGAGGAATAAGTCTTACCCAAAGAAGACTACTCAAAGATGCCTAAGCGGAAGTGCCATAATGCCGGGATCGTGTGCCTCAATTCTAACTCTTGAAGGGGCCCAAAAATAGAAAAGGTGAGTGGACCAAAGTTTATATTAATACTAATAATAAGAAAACAATTTTATTTCTGAACATACTAACCCTCTATTTTGAAAACATATATAGTACTACATATAGTAAGTTTTCTGAAAACTCTAGCATGCAATGAAAACTCTCTTAAAACAAATACGTGAAAAACACTGCTCAATAATGGTGCTATCACCGCCCGAAGGCAAATCTGTAAATCTCATCATATTGTACTCTCTAGAGGTATCATAGTCGCCCGAAGGCAGTACCTGTCCATCACCTGAAGGTGAAGTTGTATGACATTGGGTTACGCCAGTGAAGAAACATGGTAGGCCCCATCACCCGAATGTGAAGCTGTACGACTCCGGGTTACGCCGGAGAAGAAACATATAACATGACACACTAACACTAGCCGTGGCTAGTGAAGCTGTCTGACACTAGTTTTGCCAATGAAGTTGGGGGTATATCATCAACTCCTCATTTTCCTGAAGGTAGTATTTGTCCATTATCCGAATATGAAGTTGCACAACATTGGGTTACGCCAGTGAAGAAACATGGTAAGCCCCATCACTCGAAGGTGAAGCTGTACGACTCTAGGTTACGCCGGAGAATAAATCTATGCATAACATCCTCAACTGTGTCCTATGGCCATAGACATCTACATACCCGTGTTGTGTGGATGTGCTATATGATAACCCACTAGATAAGTACCGAAAACATACCTTAAAAACCTCATTTCATAAATCCATAGTAAGTCATAACCGTAAATCCATGGAATCTCAAATTTGTAAATCCGTAAAATAAGACATATTGAAATCCACAAAAATTCATATAAGCAAATCCAATAATTCATAATCGTTTGTAAAACGTAATATTCGATAAATCATAAATATTCTGTAAAAGCAATTTAAAGAAATTATAAATTCTCCATAAAACATATTATAAAACATGCTCAATTCATGAAATATGAAATGCATGCTAAACTAATATTTTATAGAAACATATAAGTTAAGAAGGGGTCGACTCACAAATATTTTGTTGCCCGGGAAAAGCTCGAGCTAGCGAGGATGGAGTCAGTGCACCTAACCACAATTTGAGACCATTTAGTAAAACTATACCTAAATGATAGAATTTGGAAAATGGACGGTGAATTCGGATTCGGCATGTTGAAGAACCTAAGGATGGATCTCGGGTTTCCCCCACGAGCCACCACGAGGCAGTAGCCTGACAGCCCTGACTCGCCAAAAAATTTAACAACTCCAAAAATTTCCAAATTTGACAGGAATGAAGATCTCAATGAGAGGAACAACTTTCATACCTGGACTGAAGTCCAATTCAATCGGAAAACACCTCAAATCACCCTTGATCCGTCGGAAACCCTGAAATGGGTGTTCTCGATTCGATGCCAAAATGAACTCTGACATCCTAACCAATGCATGGGCTTTGTTCTTGAGGTTATGATGAGTAGATTGGTGGTGGTATTCAATGGTGAGGGTTGCCAAAACAGCGGATCACCGTCGTGCACGCATTAACACCGACGGGTTCCGTTCATCATGAAACTAGGGCCAAACTTCTTCGATTTTGGGGTGAAACATGAAGAAGGAAGGTCATGGAGTTGGTTATGGGTGGTGGTTCGACAAATTTCGTCGGAGAAACGTCGTGAAAGGCATTGGGGTGTGCGTATGAATCAGGTCGGGGAATTGGGTCAAAGGGAAGGGACTGGGTTCCCCTCATTCTCTCCTCCCTCATTTCCCCTCCTTTCTCTCCTATTCTTTCCATCACAACCACACACATAACACCAGATTGATGCTCCAACAAAATTGGGAGCCTTCCAGATTTATGTTCAAATGACCATTTTGCCCTCAACTTCATTCATTAATACCTCTTTCGTTATAACTTCAAATTACGTTCTGCTCGCGCCCACGAATTCGTAGCAACTAGTACTATAGGAATACACCAAGAAAACGGATATTACGTGACACGACAAGGTGGTTAACAAAAGTCAATGTATTTGCCTCGAAGAGCAATTTCGTAATTTCATATTTTAAAATTATAAATACTGTAATATTTGAGGACGGGTCATTACATTTACTTTCCTAGTGGCTCGGCTTGGTCTTGCTCCCTTCCCAAACTATTCCTCACCAAGGATTCCTCAGACATGGCATGCTGCCGCTAAGGATCCTTTGCTGCCTCACTATAATTTTTCAGTTCCAACCACAATTAGGATACGAACTTGCTCACACTCTTAAAATATTATCATAGTATTTTGAATCAAATAACACGTCATCATGTATTTTAAATTTTCAAATATAGTTGCATAATTGATGAAAAGACCGCCACTTTGAAATTTTGTTTCATGTCGGTCGTTCTCCGCCATAAGTTAAAAGATAAAACTTGGCTATGTCTTTAATTGCAAACTTCTGCAATGCGATTTGACTCAACAACCACTTGGTCCACTTCTCTTTCTCAGCTTAAGCTAGGCGAATGCCAAGAAGTAAAAGGTCTTCCATTCTACTTAGACCAAAACAAAATGGCCCTCAGACTCAACAACCACTTGGTCCACTTCTCTTTCTCAGCTTAAGCTAGTTGAATGCCAAGAAGTAAAAGGTCTTCCAATCTACTTAGACCAAAACAAAATGGCCCTCAATCTACACCGACCAATCACGACCCTAGAAGTGGAACCCCATCTCATCTGCAACTTACAAGTAGTAATTATATATCCAATCCCGGCCGTCCACTTCGATATATTACATAAGCAAGATGCACACTTTAGATAATTTGATTTTAATTACTATGACTCAGCACTCAGTAAGATTACGTAGCATATTTACTGTGGCTCTCAGGTGCCTGGAACATATTCCCTTACGTTCATCGGAAAAGTTTCTTTAAACAACTCACACTTGTGTTAACAAAAAAAGTTTATATACCAAACATATCTTTGTAGATAAATATAAACTTTAAATTTAGCGATACAGGGACAAAATTGTGTAATGAGATAAAAGGAAAGAAAACAAGTGGATTTTGAGAATAAATAATAAAGAAGATTATGGTGGAATTGGATTCTGCACTTATTGTACAATTGATTTTAAATGCTATAGTAGATAATCACCATTTGGAAAGTTTGGCAATGAATTGTTGTGCGATCAAAGTTGGTCTTATGAAATTCGACATATCTACAGTGAAAAGAAGTTTGTTGGTGATGATTTGGCTCATTTGAGTTGGTCATGCAATTTGCGTCCATTCTGTTTTTAGTAAGCTCCTCCCTTGTCATTAGTTGCTAATTGCAAATATAGCTGGAGTTTCGTGATATTTTTATGTAATATTTCTTTTTCTTCCAGGCTTATGCTTCGTTGTCAACAAAAAATAAAAGAAGATTATATGATTGTTAATTATTAAGCGATTATAATTGTGGTTTTTCTAGCATTGCCGATATCTGCTACCTATTAGATAAGAATAAACGACTCATATCATTTAGGAAAGTTTGTAATTTTCTTTAATGCTTTAGAAAAGTAAACAATAATTAAGACATAAGAAACATCTACCGAAGGAAAGTTGGTAATTTTTTCATACTATTGGAAACAAAAATTGAGATTTTATTTCCTTAATTTCCAACCCAAATTAAAAACCAAAAGCCAAAAAGGGAAATGCAACAAATATGAAAAGAATCATAAATCCAAGTACAATGCACTTACACAATTTTATGAGAATATGGAAATTTATTTGCTTTTATGAGAAGTACATCAAAATATCAATGTGTCACACTACACCCTATCATTGCTCTCATAGTTGTTCAATACCAACTTCTTACCCTATTGGAAGTCAACCCGAAAACCCACCGGTTCACCCCTGACTCTTCCACCCAAAAATGCAAAAAAATAATATCCACCGGCAATAACCGGTCACCTAAACTCATTCTTCACCCTATTTGAACCCACCACCACATTTAACACCTCTCTCATTGCACCCACCACCACCACCAGCAAAACACCCCCATACGGTCATACCTCCAAACAACTCCCTCCCCGCCGATTTTCCTTCCTTTAGTATTTCAGACACACTGAAAAATCTCTAACATGGTTCGTCATCTGCATGCAAGCGCCGATTCCGACTCGGACTCGTCGATGCGCCTGAAGTCCAAAGCCCGTATGCTGGTCTCCATCTCGGCACTCCTTGCCATCGGCCGCCGCCTCTCGGGGAAGCTGAAAGCCGCCAACTCCAAGCTGATAAAAAACAACCACCACTCGGATATCGCGCCGAATAAGTCGCCGATGATGAGAAAGCCCAAGCAGCTGATGTCGACCATAAGCAACAAGGCCATCACCTTCCTGCACCGGAAAAAGATCGGCGAGGAATCGGATGGTAGGGCCCACGCCGTGGAGGAGGAGTGGGGGGACGGTGGGGTATGGCAGAGGTCGATCCTGATGGGGGATAAGTGCGAGCCGTTGGATTTCTCAGGCGCAATTTACTACGATAGTAACGGGAAGAAACTTAACGGAGCTCCCCTCCGGTCCCCACGTGCAAGTCCGATGCCGGGGTACCTCGAAAGGGTCAACCGCAACTGAGGCGCTGATAAATTTCAAGTGTTTCGTCGGAGAAAACGAAATGTTTTCCGGCGTTAATTTGTCTGTTTTTGTTTTTTGTTTTGTTTTCGTGGTTCGCAACTGTTGTGTCGTGACGTGTCACGCATGTGAATTCTTATTGGTGGGCGCATGTATGGGTTTTTAGGGCCACAGTCAACGTACGACGTCGTTGGCGTCGGAAATAGGTAGTCGAACTTCCTCCCTCCCGTGTGTTTAGGGGCCGGAGTCTAGTGTACATATTGAGCACATTTGGATTTTGCAACCACTTTAATTTGTGGGTGAATTTAAATTTTAATTAAAAAAGGCTCGTGGGTTTTTAGTTCTTAATTATTTGATCAACACACTTACAGTTGGCTGACTCGATTATTCAATATCAACACATTATTGATTGCATATGTCGTTTATAATATTGACATCGACAATACAACAGTTGCATAATTATTGATACTATCGAGATATTTTTCATTAGAAGTCTATGAGATAAATAACTAATGACGTGAAATTATTTCATCAAACTAAGATTAATTAGCTGGTTAGGTAATCTAACTAAAGTTTTTTTTTCCCGAATGTATGACCTTGTCATCTTTAAGATAGTATCCCGTTGTATTTTATTTTCATTCGTTTCTAATGTAATATTTACAACTCTTTTCCGAGTAGAGAAATTCGAATTCGGACGCACAGATTCCACTACTCTAGACCACTAGCTTACTTGTCTGCTTTATTGGCTTTCTTACCAAATGAATATGTGGTCTAAACTCTAAACCAACAAATTACAAACACAATCTTGCCAAAAACTGCACTTGGAATGAATTGTGATCGACTAATGAGGCACTAACACTAGATGGCTAGGCCTCATTTTGATCCACTAATGGTGCACATGTGGCTTCTCAATCTCTCTCAGAATATATTATCTTTTAAAAAGATGATGGCAAGTAGGAAATACTGATGTTACAAATTCCTTTTTTTTTTTTTTTAAATTAGGTGTGCAATATTCTAATTCTACATTATTTAATTCAACAAATAATCATTCATTAGAAGAGGTCAAAAGATCATCTCTAATCTCTAATGTGATGTCAAGGGGGAACATATATATACCCTCAAGAATCCTTTACCAAAACCTATACACAAACAACATATGCAAATCCGACCTTTGAAGCGAACAAAGAATCCATATAAACCAAGTTACCTACAAATTGAGAGCCTATGTATCTTCTCACCACATAATACACTTAACGTTTTTGTGCATACTCCTATTTATTTTTTCTTGTGCAACGTTACAAGACAAAATTCTCTCCTACATAATCACTATACCTATTTTTCTTCCCAATTTGCACATGGCACGTTAAATGCCTACTTCCTCACATGATATCTCTTCTCACATGAAATATCGGTGTACTTCTATATCTTTTTTCACATGCAACATTACGTGACCAATTCTCTCCTACGTAATTTCTATGCCTATATTTGTTCACAATTTGTACATGCAAGCACGTTACCTGCCTATTTATTCCCCACGTGATATCTCTTTCTCACGTGAAATATCGTGTACTCCTATCTCTTTTTTCATGTGCAACGTAACGTGACAAATTCTCTCCTACGTATACTCTATGCTTGTTTCTCTTCACAATATGCCTGTTTCTCTTCACATATGCCTATTTCTCTTCACAATTTGCACGCGGCACATTACATACCTATTTCTTCCCCATGTGATCTCTCTTCTCATGTGAAATGTCACGCGAAAAGATAGAGAGGCATAAAATACCAAAGTTTTAGCCCTACAAAGTACTCGGAACACAGACACAAAAGACTAGCTCCACCAGTTGCCCAAGGGTTGTATATAAATCACATACATGATTCTTACAAACTTATCATTTGAAGTCAACCTTGATAAATTTGATGAATACTTTCAAAACTTAATGAATTATTCTTTAATTATTTATATAAAAAATGACTTTGGTCTGCCGACATCTCCAAAGAAAAATATGGTTTCTTTGAATATTGAATTACATGCATGTTATTTGTAGAAGAGAATAAAGTCATGTTCTCGCTTGTTCAAAGAAAAATATGGTTTCTATGAATATGGTTTCTTTGAATATTGAATTACATGCATGTTATTTGTAGAAGAGAATAAAGTCATGTTCTCGCTTGTTCAAAGAGAGTTTTAACGAAACACTTCCGGTACTGTTTACTTTTAACGAAAATGATAGTTTTATTTTAAAAAAATCACTCATAATACTATTCACTTACAACATATTTTTGTTTTTTTTTATTTTTTATTAAAACTCAAAGTTTTTAATCATTTTCATTAGTTTTCTTTTGTTCGAACGGAATGCTTAGTACCATGCACACCCGCGACATGCTGATAATTGGTTCTCTCTTTGACTTTGATTTTTTGGCACTTGATGAAAAAAAGATAGGAAGCAAGCATACATCAATGACCAGGTCCTTGGGTTTGACTCGTAAGGTCAATTCAGAGTAAGTTCCAACTTTTATTATACCATAGCTCAACGGAAATATGCAAATCCATAGCTTAGATCTAAAAAACCCCTCAATTTACAAGAACTATGAGAATTTTCTTTTGATGACTTTCCAGGGTATGGCTTCAATTAAGGCTAACAATTTTTTACGACCCGAAACCGATACGAAAACATTAACTAATCTGGCAATTATTGGGTAACTCGTTAACCCGTCGGGTCTTTATTATCACCGGTTAAAAACCCGATAAAGATCATCAGTTAAAAACTTGGTAAAAATATGGTTTGCCAAATCTAACCATTAGGTATAATAATTTCTTACATGACCAATTAGCGTAGTTAATGAATGGGGTCATTATTGAATTATTTGGTAACCTGTTAAGATAACAGGTAACTTTTTTTATTTTTTTTGGATGTATCGTGTAACTAGTTGAGGAAGAGACTGTTTAAGGTCACCAACGAACCTAAGCACACGATCCATATCCTTAATCGGAGTGATGAACGGTTCAAAAGTATTCTTAACATAACAAACACGATCAATTTGCTAAACCTAACTTCAATGCCACGTAGTACTAGTACTACGAATCTTTTAACTGTTATATTTAATTCTCCTAGCTATTAAATATTTTATTTTCAATGTCAGAAGAAAAATTGGACTTCCCCATTTTACCAAGTTAATTTATTGCAGGATCTGTTTCGAAATTTAGTATTAAATTTAAAGTGTTTTCCTATAAGGTTGCTAATTTTGTTATTTTATTGGACACACAAATTATGTACAGGGCTTGTCTAGTATCTACCAACCATAAGTGGATTGTGGTCTTATAGCAAAACTATTCTATTGTTCCACATTTCCAATTCAAGTAGAATGTAAAAATCTAAAAGAGCTAAGACCCCTCTGTAATTCCTTAAAAAGAACTGTGTATACTCTAACTATGTAAGTCCTCAAAAAGAAATGTGTATACTCTAACCCTGTAAGTCCTCAAAGAAAACTGTGGTATGCTCTAGCCCTGGGGTAGCTCCCCTCCCCAAAACTTTTTGTTACCAAAAAAATAAAAAAATTAATAATTCATGAATTCCATTAAATCAAAGTGAGGGAAAAGATAAGAAAAGGTCGAATATTTTTGGGTTCATGCAAAAGTAGATTCCTTTCCACCACCAAAAACCATAACCAAAACAAAGAGCCAAAGGCCAAACCATGTACTAGATTTGACAAAAAAAAAAAAAAAAAAAGAAAAAAAAGGCCCATGTACTAGATGAAGCCTTTAAAATCAGAGCACAAAATGAAAAATAAATTTTTTTAAACTAAAAAAGAAAAAAGAAAAAAGGAAACAAACCAAATATCAGAGACATGAAACGTAAAGGAGAAAAAAAAAAAAACCGGCCCAACATATCTGCAGGCTCAACATTCAACAATAAACCGGACCGGTGAGAAAAACCCAAATCCTCTAGCTTGATCTTTGGTTTAAGCACCGGGAGCTGCATCCTTGACCTTACCGTGCAAATACCCGCCGTACTCTCTAGCATAATCCTTGACATGGCTCGCCGTATCGTAAATCCGGCTCCTGGCGTAGTCAACCCGGTCCGAACCGGGCGGGTGCATCCCCTTGAAATACCTATACACCCAAGACAAACCAGCCACGGCCGCGGCGCCAAACCCGCACATGGACACGAAGAAGCCGGCCGTGAGGACGAGGACAGCGCCGAGGGGAACCCATATGGGACTGGAGATGATGATGATAGGGGTGAAGATGATTAGGCCGAGGACGGTAGCGGTGACGGTAAGACCAGTGAGGAGGAGGAGAATGGCGCCGGAGACGAGGAGGGTGAGAAAGCCGACGAGCTGGGTGGAGTTGGGTGCATGGCCTTGGAGTTTACGTAGGAATATTGAGGAATTTGTGGGGGTGTTAGGGCTGGGTCTCGGAGCTCTCTGCGGCTGCTGCTGCTGTTGGGTTTGGGTAGGGTTTTGGTGACGGTCAGCCATGGATGCTCTGAGAGAGAGAGAGAGAGAGAGAGAGAGAAGTGGGGGAGATGTTAAGGTGGGTGGAGGGGGACAGGTGTGGGGCTGGTTTGAGTATGGGGACATGCATGGGAACACGTGGAGGGCGGAACAAGTTTTCGTGAGACCTAGATGAGTGTGGTGTGTGTGAGATTACTTGACCTTTTCTTTAGTTACAAAGCTCATGGAATTCCGTGGAGGACTCCATTTCTATGTGGTGTAGGTAAACTGTAGAAAGCTAGATCAATTTTAAGGAGGCAGATTGTCTGCCTTTTCTAATCCTCTTCTATTTATGCAATTACAGTTAAGTCACGTTAATATTTTATATTTTTATTATTTTATATTTTATTATTTTTATAAAAAAATCAATATAAAATATTAACATAATTTAACCGTAATATAAAATAAAAAGATATGAGAAGAGTACCTAAACGGAAAAGTAGACAATCTGCCTCCTAATTTTAATCACACTAATTACTAGTTCATCATCATCAAACACACACACACACATATATATATATCATGGATTTGTGACAGTTGGATGGCTGATGAAATCTAGTTGATCCAAATCTTTTTGGTGAATATTAGATGGACAGATGGCATCTGGTGAACGGATGAAGCTTATTTTTCAAAATGCCCCTTATTATGGCATGCTTTTCAGATAGCAGTAATTCTCATTTTCCTACCTTTAAATTTCCCAATTTCCTACTTTACGTACCTAAAGTCTTTTTCTCGTCTCGCTTACGTTAATTTTTAATCATACTACTTTAATATACATTTGTTATTCTATTCGTTAATTTTTTTCGTTAATCTTTAATTAATTATGTTTACAAAAGTGAAACAAAACAAATTTCGATAGCAAAGTGAAAATAGGTCAAAAATATTGTGTATCATCGATTAACAAACTTAACATAGATTAAACAAATATACAAAAAAAATAGATAAATCAATATTTGAGTAAAAGTGGGGTGGGGGTGGGGTGAAGTTTAAGTTTTCTTCACTAATGTTTGCAGTTATTGTATAAACTAATTAAACAAAGAATCATGTACCTGATTCATGCTAGACAAAGTTGTGATTCTGGTTTGTGCACAAACCGATTTGACTGCCAATTCCCTATTTTCTAGCTCAAGCTCTTTGTGCCTCCTCTTCATCTTCAATACTTCCAAGTCAACATTTTTCACACCTTTCAGCTTCTTCTCAACTATTTCATGTCTAATACACATTTCACCTGGGAAACCTATAAACTTCTTCTCCCACCACCAACCACCTCCCCTTCACGTCGCTCTCGCCGGAATATTCCATCTTCCTCTACATTTCAGCTATCATTTTCTTGGCCGCCTCTAGCTGCTGTTCACCAAACCACACTGCTTCACATCTCCCACAAGAACCTACCTATCTGGTTCTCAGCCTACAAACAAGCAATGGCAGCATTGATCGAGCATGTAAATCTCCGCTGCCTTTTCGTTTAAACTACCAGAACACTATACAAGTTCAAACAGTGTGAACAAGTATACAAGTTCAAACAATGTGAACAACAAAAAGTTCAGTTTTCTCTTTACATGGTGCTTGGAGGATTGACAGCAGAGCACACTTGCTTCCTGGTGGAGTTGCAGTTTTTACGAGAAACTGCAAATGGTGCAAGTGTAGCTGCAGCCAGAAAGCTCACTATGATTAGCAAAAGATTCGCACATCCTCAGAAACACTGCAATTTTTGTTTTATTTCACCATCAAAATATGTAAAGACCGCATGTAGTGGTTCATCTTGTCCCGGACAATTAATTCATGGGATTTTTTTTTCTTCTTTTTTCTTGTTGGAGATGGGGACAAATGGAAAGAATGTGATAGATGACTTATTGTTCATACATGATACATCTTAACGAGAGAAACCTATCCACACCGAGATGCTTAAACGCAATTCTAACATTCTTATAAGTTAATCACATACTGTTATTTTCATGCATTTTAATTTAATCACATGACAGTATATAATTGACTTAAAATACTGTCATATGACGTGGAGTTGCACGCAAAGTCTTCCATATGTTAACACCAATTAATTTGTTGGTCCCATGGTGTTTAGCAGGTAGCAGAAGATTAGATCAGATCAAATCAAAGGTAGTAGTAGAAGACAAGGATATTATCTTGCTATGGATTGGTAAGTGATGAGTGACTAAAAAAGGATTCATAAATAAATAATTAAAGGTAACCACATTGTAGATATACCTAAAAATGCATTTAGCCTAATTGGTCAAGAATTTGCAAATAATTGCATGTGAGCTGTTAAGTACTTTTGGGTACCACTATAATTGATTATGTTTGTAACTTTATTTAAATATTTCAGTGTCCTTTTTCTTCATTATTATGTTTGTAGTGCCATTTTTTATGCGAATATAATTAGTGTCATTTAATGAAAATTATTCTTATGTTTATAGTGCCATTTTTCATGCGAATATTGTCACATCCCAACCCGGGGCGGACCACTTTCCGGGCCCATTCTACCACCGTAGTATGATATTACCCGCTTTGGGCTTACCATTCCCTCACGGTTTTGTTTTTAGGAACTCACGAGCAACTCCCAGTGGGTCACCCATCATGGGATTGCTCTAGCCCCCTTCTCGCTTAACTTCGGAGTTCCTACGGAACCCGAAGCCAGTGAGCTCCCAAAAGACTTCGTGCTAGGTAAGGATTGAAATATACATTTAAGGATCACTCCCCTAGACGATGTGGGATGTCACAAATATAATTAGTGTCGCTTAATGAAAATTGTGTTCAAAAGAGAACACAATTATGCAATTTTTTTTTTCTTCAAACGAGCTTGTTTTTATGCGGATTCAAAAAGTTAAAAAAAGATGAAAATTAATGAAAAATGTTCGAAAATTTTGAATTTTAACGATAAAGATAAAATAAAATATAATAGTAACATGATTGACTTTTTAATGTAAAAATGTGGTTTTTGTTAAAGTGAACAATATCGGGACATTTAGTTAAAGCTCCCAATAAAAAAAGATATTTTTTGAGACAAAAAATATATTCGCAAAAATATTCACAATTATGTTTAGTGTCATTTTTTTATACAGATTCAAAACTTCAAAATTATCATCCACATCAAAAAAGCTTGCTTTTCTCAACGAGAACGTCTTAAAATTTGAATCAGAATAGAACAAATAATAATATCACTGGTATGAAAAAAAGTTTGAAGACTAAAAATTTCGGAGGTGGATTGTCTGCCCTTCTATTTCCATACTCTCCTCATGTCCTTCTGTTTTTGTGGTCACGGTTAAGTCACGTCAACATTTTATATTCCTATTACTTTTTGTTTTATTATTTTTATAAAAAAATTAATATAAAATGTTAACGTAACTTAATCGTGATCACTATCACTAGAGGTTACGAGAAGATTATAGAAAGAGGAGGACAGACAATCCACCTGAAAAAATTTCACAAGTTATTAATCAGCAACTGGTCAAAAACAAAAAGCTTTAAAACTTGACCAATACGAAACCGGAGTCCACGTTAGAAAAACTCTGCACGGCATCCAATCCTCCTCCGCCTTCACCGGTAACAGTTTAACAGCCACCTCCTTCTCCCTCCACCGCCAAAATCCGTACCCTAGAGACTCTCTCTCACGCTCCATGGACGCGCGTCGCGTCTCCCGTACCGTGATCGACCCCAAGGTCCGCCAAGTCGGGTTCTTCACCCCCGTCGCCGAAGCCCCACCGTGTCGGACCCAGTCCGGCCCGGCAATCACAGTCCCTTCTCCTCTCTCCGAATCTCCGGCCATCAACTCACTCTCTCCCGTCATGATCCCCCCGTCGCGTCACCTTTCCGACACAGTCGTGATCCGTACGGCCGCCGTGCCGGTACCGGATTCGGCGTTGCGGCGCACGGAATCCGGCGACGTGCAGGTGGGCAGCTATAATCCCTCGGAGTCGTTGTTAGGGACCTCGCCGGTGTCAGCCTCGCCTTCGAGTCGCGTTGGGGATGGACTCGAGTTCTCCGATGAGTCCTCGGCCCGTTGGTATCGGCGGAGCGGCTCCGGAAAGATGGCTTCGAGCTTGCCCAGCGTAGGATTCGAATCCGCAGCATTGAAGACGGCTGCTGAAGTTCCTGGTAATTTAATTGCTTTGAGAAATTGAATTGAAGTTATTGCATTGGGGCCAATTTGAAATTTTGAATATTTGTACGAGTGCATTGTGTAATTATTTGCTGATATTTTCGTTAATTAGTTAAGTATTGCAAATGCAAAGTTTAATACAGTGTTTGTGCTAATTAGTTAAAGCTTGCAATTCTGTGCAGAAAAGAGTGGAGAGGCGGTTGCGGAATCGCAGAAAAAACTTCTGGCAAATTCAAAACCTTTGACAGCCAAGACCACAAAAGCGGAAAGGCGTGCCTTGCAAGAGGCTCAACGTGCTGCAAAAGCCGCTGCTAGAGGTTTGAAAGTGATCCTTTTTAATCCCGCAGTATTTTGGTTGTGTAGCTGCTATTGCCTGATTAATGTGTTCTAGAAGAAAAATCAAGTCACTTACAAAGGAGTTTTGTGAATCTAGACATGCCGTAATTTGTACTGTGGCTCGCACTCAGTTTGACGTGTAATGATTGCTCAATTTCAATTGACGACTTCTCAAGGGAGCGACTGAATTACTTGTTAATTGCATACAGACATGTTGTAAACATCATTTATAAGTTTTACATTTTAACAAAGATTAAGTAAAATCGAGTCTAATTGTGTATTTAGTACGAAATACTGATCTGTTTCTTTACCTCTTTCAATTTGGTTTATTTGTATGTTTGGAGCTCCCCTCAATACCATGTATTAACTGTTCTTATGGTTCCCCAACCTTTTAAAAATACAGGTGAGGGGAAAAAACCTGCTGCTGTAACTGGAGGTGGCGCTACTGGTAAGGCAGCTAAGCCTGCGAAGCAGGCTGTGCAAAAGAAGGATACTTCTCAAGTTGCACCTTCGGTGGCTGCTTCTGATAGAAAGGGGGGTGATCGACCACCAGATAAGGAAAGGAAGAAAGATGTTCCTCCTCCACGTATGCAGTTTGATGATAAGAGCCGAGTGGAGAAGGCAAAAAGGCGTGCAGTGGTCCATCAAACAGAAGCTAAAAACAGAGTTGAATTGTTCCGGCATTTGCCTCAATATGAGCGAGGAACTCAGCTTCCTGATCTTGAATCAAAATTTTTCCAACTTGATCCAATGCATCCTGCCATTTATAAGGTATTTCCTTTTAGGAAACTAGTTATTGTTGGCTCATCGTTTGTGCTTATGCAGTCAGGCTTTTGTTGCAAAAAATCAAATTGGTCATTCAAACTGTGACTTTTCAATTTATGATTAAATGGAACTTTTCCTAATAAGGTCAACAGAAGTAAGCTACCACGTACGTTTTGAATAAATTTTGTTGTCAAACTTTTGTTAAGAAATAAAACGCGTCGCAAAGCTTTCATTGTATGTTTTTTTCATTTACATGTTGCCTCTGTGCACACACTTTTTTCAAGGCATTTTGTACAAGTATGAGCACATCTAGACGGTCCTAGATGCGTTTGAAAGAGTTCCAGTATTTATCTCGTTTCAAGGGTAAAGATCTTTCTACTAGTGAACATTTGATAACATTTATCTGAATGTTTCAAAACTAAAAGGAGTGATGAATGTATCATTATACATTATCATCTGCATGGCTAATAACGTAGATGCAATTATGGACATTTGTCAGGTTGGACTGAAGTATTTGGCTGGAGAAGTATCGGGGGGTAATGCTCGTTGTATTGCAATGCTCCAAGCATTTCAAGAAGCCATTAGAGACTACTCAACACCGCCAAATAAAGTTCTTGTCAGAGATTTAACTGCAAAACTCAGTAGTTATGTCTCATTTTTCACTGAATGCAGGCCACTTTCGATCAGCATGGGAAATGCAGTAAGGTTTCTGAAGAGTCGTATTGCCAAGCTCGCCTTAAATCTTTCCGAGTCTGATGCAAAATCTACACTTTGTTCAGAAATTGACCGTTTTATAAATGAAAAGATAATACTTGCTGATAAGGTGATAGTCGGGCATGCTTCTACAAAGGTTAGGGACGGAGATGTTCTTCTCACATACGGATCATCATGTGTCGTTGAGATGATCTTGCTACATGCCCATGAACTTGGAAAAAAGTTTCGTGTTGTGGTGGTAGACTCGCGTCCAAAGCTTGAAGGCCAAGTCTTACTTCGTAGGCTGGTCGCAAAGGGCCTTAGTTGTACATATACTCATATAAATGCTGTGTCTTATATCATGCACGAAGTAACACGAGTGTTTTTGGGAGCCGCCTCAGTATTATCTAATGGAACTGTATATTCGAGAGTGGGAACTGCATGTGTTGCTATGGTTGCTCATGCATTTTGTGTTCCAGTCTTGATCTGCTGTGAAGCTTATAAGTTTCACGAAAGGGTACAGCTTGATTCAATTTGCTCTAACGAACTAGGTACGTTGGTTACGTGGCCCTGAGCTTTTGTATTGATCTTGTTTCTTTTATTTGCTTAACTTCATTTTCTTTTTTCCCTGAAAGTGATTAAGTAGCATTGTCATAATCCTTGCAGGTGATCCAAATGCTATTGCGAAGATTTCTGGAAGAACGGATGTAAACTATCTAGATAATTGGGCGAACAAGGAAAATCTGCAACTTCTGAATTTAATGTAAGTTTTCATATTGTTCACCATACAAAACAACATTAGTTGGAATGATTCTTAATACGCTTCTGGACGTGCAACAGGTATGATGCTACTCCGTCAGATTATATATCTATGATTGTCACAGATTACGGCATGGTAAGTCATTTTTACGCTCCTACTTGAAACCGTGAAACAAGAAACTCAGTTATTATTCCTTTTGTAATCTCTCCTTTCTTTTCTTGTTAAGGATCCGTAAGAGTTTTCTTGACGATCAGTCTTCATCATATTGTTTTTTGGTGTTACTGTAGATTCCACCCACAAGCGTGCCCGTCATTGTCCGCGAATATGGGAGAGAGCACTTGTGGTGATAGGGAACTCCGAAGTAGACTGACGACGGTGTATGAACAAAGTATTCACATGTCCTATGGCAGGATTGTCTTGCCAGCGCGAGAGAATAAAACTCGATTTTTTGAACATTTGATTGGGAGATTTTGCGAATCGAAACGTTAATGGTAAGCAAATGTTAAAGACATGATGATAACAGCAGGGTATGAAGTTTTGTTGGTAAATACAACCCAGTGAAGAGTGCATTTTGTAGCCTCTCCTGACAGTTTTGGGGGTTTTGCTTTCTCTATCATGTAATTCTTCATTTTTGTCTACAAATTTTATATGTAAATGTTTTTGGGAATATGTTATTTTCTTTTTACCCTTTTTGGGATAATTTAATTAATGAAAATTTCCTTGCGTATTGAGAGTAACTTGTATGGCAAGGTATACTACCACACACGTCTTGTCAATGGTTTCACGGTGGAACTTTAACTCTTACTTTCTTCTTTAGATATTACAAAAAATTGGGGATATCCTTTCCTCTCCCCAGCCGTTTCTGGTTAAGAAGATGTGAAAGCGCATCTATCTATATAAGAGTGTGCAACTGCATCCTGAGTTGTGAAGTGGGAGAGAAGGGATTTCATAATTGAATTGAGATTCTGAATAAGACGGCCTTTCATTATAAATTTTATTTTCATATTGAAAAAGTAATAAGAGTAAGAGGTGTTAAGCTTTTCATCATTCTTGCATTGAGCTATTTTTCCTCAGGATCTCCTTATAATATTACTTAGGTTTGGGGATATGTGTGTGTGAATCCTTTAACAAGAGGGATCCTCATTTTTCTAAAAAAATGGGATCATCTTCTTGGCTGTTAGATTTGACTTTAATGAAATTGTGTGGTTGAGATTATGTGGTTTGTGATTTAATCTCAACCACACAATTTTATTAAAACCAATCTAACGGTCAAGAGATAGTCATCATTTTTTTTTTAAATGGGAATCCCTCTTGTTAAAGGGCGCATATATATATAAGTACCATAATTTCTTCCAAAAGAATTAATTGTCAGTAAATTTGGTAACCTCCCATTTGTGCTGTTTATCTTAAGCAAATATCACATATATCTCATACAAAATTACAACAAAGGACTTAGTGCTCTAAACAAATTAATTTCTTGAGCACCCAAACTTAGAGTATGTCCACCCGTTGATAGAAGACAAAGACAACAATATTACTCTCCAACAGTACAACAAAGCAAGGACAAGAGGTGGGCCAACCAATGGCCGCCCTAAAGCTCGTGCTTCTTAAGCCCTGCCTTATGCCAACGGCATGCTGATGTAAGCATGAACATTGCAAACCGATACGAATGCATGACTTTATACCAGTAATGGAGGAAAAATAGAGGGCAAAATTGTTCATATAAGTAGAAATAAAACAAATTTTTACTCTTTCAAATCATCGGATTACATTTAGTATGTACCATAATTTTAAACTGTACACGAAATTGAGGCCTAACATACAACAAAGCATTTCAAATGCCTAAAGATGCCAATTTTCCCCTTTTTTAAGTGGGATTTGCAGTGGCCATGGCCAAGTTAACGGCATTCCAAGCCAATCACGTGTTGCCATGTGTTCCCGTCAATGTTTCTGTTTCCTCTCAGAGCCATGAGTACTATTATCAGCTGCCGCAGCACTTGTTGCCAATTCCATCAACCGCTCAAAATCTATTTCACTTGATTTGTACTTCAATTTCATCCCACTATGTAGCCATGACCTTAGGCAAAGGAGAGTTTGTGCGCTGTCGTGCGGCATACAGAATCTTTGCTTGTGAATTTCATCGCCTTCGCCACAGAACAGTTCTTCCGGTGCCACTGAAACCGCCTGCACGGCTAAGAAATCCCGAGCCATCAGAGAAAGCCGTGGATAGCGCACACTATTGACTTTCCACCACTCCAGAACATCTGTTGCTAGTGGAGCTGGAGGGTCCGACAGATATTGAGTGAGCTCATCCGTTGCGCTGCTCATGCTTGCCCTTCGTTTCTTTCGTGCAATTTCCTCTGCGAACGAGACATTGCATCCCTCTTCCATTTCTTGAGCACTATATCCGCCAGCCATGGATGGGGAATGGCTGGTCGAATAGTTTCTGATGAAATGAGCTCTCACTTCGTCAAGAAAATTATCTGAGTTGAGGCTTTCGGGAAATAGCTCTCCTTTAATTCGAGGATCAAGAATCGCTGTCATGTATATGATTATGTTGCAGACCTGGTTATTGTAACCTCTAACCTTTTCGGCCATTTCTTTCGCGGCATTTCTTAACGATTCTGGGTAAAGGTGAGAATCTCTGCAAGCAGCAATTGTTTCGGAAATGTGATCCATAAAGAAGAGAACCAGCCCGACAGTGGGCAGCTTGTCTGTGCACATGTTGTTTGTGGTTTTGTAGAATGGTTCGAGATATCGATGCACATGACCGACTGCATTCTTCTCTGCAGAGCTCAGCAGCATCCTACTGTCTAGTGTCTCATACTTCCTGATAACAGCATCCATGGAATTCGAAGCCTGCATAAAAAATACATCGCGGTCACTTAATCCGCAATGGAAGTGTAGAGAGAGAGAGAGAGCAATGTAACATCCTCATATCATACCTTGCACACAATATCTAGCATCTGATAATTGCCACTCCACCGCGTTGATGTATCAAGCGGCATTTTCCAACAAAGTTCCTGGTAAGCTGCTGTGAATTCCGCAAAATCCTCTGCCATCTCTGCAGACGCGTTTAACCCCATTGCAAACTCTCGAATCTTTGCGATCACCGGCTTTGTAGTTCTCAGTCCATCATTTATGATCAAGTTCAAAATATGAGCAGAGCAGGGGATGTAACAGAATGGCCCTACTTTCTGACCATCCAGGTAAGCATGCATTGCACTCTGACTGCTATCATAGGTGCATGATAGGACTCTATTCTCAATATTGTAGGACCTAAGAACCTTCACTAGGGAGTGATAGATCTCGGCACCACCACACGGGTAAGGTATGTGACAGATATCGAGCATCATCTTTTGGAAAGACCAATTCTCGTCGATCCAATGACATGTGACGCTCATATAACAAAGTTCCTCATAGGAGGTCCAGAATTCAAGCGCGATAGAGACCTTCGAAGAAACATGTTCCAGCGACGATCTTACTACTTCCTGCATACTCTGGAAAACTTCATAAAATGTTCTTTTGTACTCCTCGCTTGACCATAGTTGTGCGGATGGATTTAAAAATTTGTACAGTCTGCCAGCCACTTCTCTTCCAATGTTGCCGGAGGCAAAGAAGCTAAGATGAGCCACTTAACAAGCAACCAATTTATATGGTTGTAATCCATTTGGGATGCTTTTGATTGAGATTGAAGTTGAGGTTTCCGGTTTACAGTGGCGGGTTGTGGTGCAGGACTGGTGACAACATCGCCGGACTTATCATAACCAGGATGGCGATTACTTAGGTGCCTTCCCAGATTACCTTCAACGACAAGGAAAAATGAATCACCACAACCGAAACCTTAACCGTAGCATAAGCTATTCACAAACATATAGTACAATACCGCAATTGCACATCAAGAACAAGAACGAAAGCAACTACATTGAGGGGACAAAGAAGTTTACCAGTGGCAGTTGCAATGGAATAGCTTTGTCCACAAAACTTGCACCGGCGGCTTTTTCCGTCAGAAGCCGTCTCGAAAAACTTGAGATAAACCGATGTCATAGTCTTCTTTCTGGGTTTGGTTGAAGGGGTACAATTTCCCCGGTCCGAGGAGACCAAACCGTTATCCACCGGATCAACGATTGGAATCATCGCCATGTCCATCATTGGTTTGGGTTCCACCTCTAATCCACCAAGAAACAAATCAAAACCACTTTTGATCTCGAATCGAAAAAGAAAAAGAAAAACGTAAACTTTCATCTGATCCGGCAAGTGCTTTCAGCAATCAGCTCATGAACTCATGGCATTGCAATCCAACGACAAAATTTAACAATAAATTATGAATTCAATTTGAACTTTTTTGAAAGTCAGCTCAGAAACTCAATCCAACATACAGAAAGAGAGACTTTAGCAGCAAAAACGAAATTTGGCGATTTGGGAGAGTACCTTTGAAGGTTTTGAAACCGCTGTTTGCAGCCCAGTTCAATTGATATGCTGCTTTTGCAGCTGCCCAACAAACCTGAAATTCAACAAATTGATAAAGTTTTGGGCTTTTGGATGTAGGGCAGCTGCCCAAACAGTCCCTCACTCGGTGACTCGGTCAGTCACCTGGCTCTGAGTTAAAAGAGCGAATCGGTCAGCAGGTTGAATCGAAGAGAAGATGAGAGAGACAGAACTGAGGAGAGAGAGGGAAAAAAATGGAGGGAGATGGAAGTTGGAAGCGGAACGGCGCCAAGAGTGAGCCGGATCGCAGCCGAGCGAGGAGAGAGAGACAGGGAAGATTGTGGAGTTGCAGAGCCGCGAGCGACGCCCGAGCCGTAGATCTAAAATCTCAACATCTTCGACGGCTTCCAAAAGTAAACGCTCACTCTCACTCGCTCACATACACAGTAGAGAGAGAGAGATGAGGGCTCGGCTGCTTGGTTGCGGTGGGCTTGCGGCGGCTAACTTTTGAGTGAATTGTATGGAATTGTTGAGCCCCAGGCGGCCAGGCCCAAGCTATATATATCTATGGCTTCAGTTTCTGGCTCCACCAGCCCATTTTCAAATTTAACGTTCACTTTTTCATTATTTTTTTTCTTTGGAAAGGAATTAAACGTGAGAAGTGTTGTTGGCATTCTAAAAATTTCATTCTACACTCTTTATAAGTGTATTTTTCTTTCTAAATATAGAAAATTTAGAGTGTAGAATGAGAAATTTGGAGTGCCAATAGCAATTCCCTTAAATGTTCAATTTTTATTTATTTATTTGAACGATATTTTAGTGTAATCTAATATGAAAGAGGAGAGTTCAAACTTAGGGTTATGTGAGGCGTACTATTATAGTCGTTTGATCAGTCTTTTGTAACTTGTTAATTTTATAATACTTATAAATCAACGTTTTAAATTCAACTGACATTCGTTGGATCATCATGGAGGGGAAAAAATTGCTCACCATGATGACTTGATTGTTCAAAAGTTACCCATCATGTTTGAAAAGTATAATATAAAATATGATAGTACATTTTACCCTCACCTATGCCAATGGTTCTCGACAAAAATACTACGATTATCATTTTTTTATACCACATTTGTACTATTATTTTAACAAAAAACGGAATTCACATGTATTGATAGGCTCTACATAGCATGAAAAATGCGATAAGTATAGCATTGCTCAAAAATGTAGAAATGAATAGGTGCACGATGTTCTATACCAATGATTGAAAATAAAATATCTAAATATTTGTGAAAATCAAATCTAACAGCTAAAACACTCGTACCATTAACTGAAACATAGCATTGAAGCCATACTAGGTATGTATTGATACATATCACTGAAATTGGTGAAGTGGATTTACCAAATACTTGAACTTGATTTAATGAGAGGCTAGCTTTAGGTACTACCGCGGGTTGCCCACTTGCCCATGCAATGTAAATGAAAGGGATGTAGACAATAATTACAATCCTTATAATTACAAGAAAAATGACGTTAATAGATTTTCTAAAACCCAGAAAATTTTGCTTCATAGATCATGTCAGCTGCAATTAAAACTAATTCGTTTGTAAATTTGTATATGTCGGTCGGTTGGTGGGGAGAAACTTACATGCACCTCTCGAGACCGCCCAGTAACATCCCGACGAGTGCATGTAAATTTCCATCATGTTTTCGAATTCAAGAAAAAATTGCAAAATCGGACATTTTCGAGGTTGAAAAATCCATGCCATGCCCAATTGTGTTGTGCCCAAAATCGCTTAATCAGCTGAACCTGCTGCTGTGCATTTGAAATGAAATGTGTACATATATTTGTGCTTCTTTTGAAGAACTATGTATTTCTCTTTCTCCTTGACTTCCTTGATTTCCAAAAGATTGCATAAGGGTTTGGGCAGATTCTGTATGGAACTTTTGGTTGAGGAACATCAGGGACACTGCAATATTATTCATGTAACAAAATATCCATTAATCGCTAAAATCAGTCTTTCTACAATGTGGTTAACTACACTTTAAAATCGGCAACTGTAAAGTGAAGTCAATGCATCAACAATGTCATGCTGACCACATATGCACGACATACAGTATCCGGGTTTTGAAAAGATGCAGTTAACCGCATTGTAATTAACCACATCGTAATATTGTATGTGTGTGTGTGTGTGTGAAGCAGGTAAAACATTTAGGTTTGAAATATTCTTACTGTAATCCAGCAATGTCAATCTGTGAAAAGTCCATGTTGTTGGTTGAACTGTCGAGGAGGGCTGGTGTGGCAGCTCCACTGGTATTACTACTACTTGTCCTCTTACTACTTAATGGTGATGAGGGAGGTGGTGGTTGCTTGATGGCCAGAACTCTGCAATTCAAGTTGTTTGCAACACTAGTACTGCTGTGGGACATTGCCAACCTACATATACACACCAATTACACCAAATTATAAATTAATCACTATCATCTCAATTATGATCCAACCTATCATGTTTATAATATATTGTGCATGAAAATTGACAACTTTAATATGAAAGGAATTTGAATTAGACAATGTTGCTATGATAGTAAAGCATAGCAAGAAAGTCAAACCTAGCATGTATTATATATCAAGAAAAATGTGAAGGGACTCTCTTAAAGTGAGGTTCTCTGTCACCTCACAGTTTAATGTCAATTTCCATGTCAAGTCTAACTTTTGAGAGAGTCTCCTTAGCACTTCTCTATTTATCAATATATATATATATATAAGACGTGACTAGAACAATGTGTTCTTCCCTCTGCATATAAACTTGAATTCTCTTTTCAGTAGTTTAAAAGAATTTAGTATAAAAAAATGAAATGGATATAACGAAAGTATTCCAAAAGTTATATTCTTTCTGAATTATATAATTTCATGGATGAAATATTTTGTGTATCATGAGTTCAAATTAATAGGAAAGAATCATTTGTGAAGAACAAATAAAAGAAACATCCAAAAATTCTGATAGGGAAACTCAGGACCACACCTGCAATTGTAAATAATATAATTGAAAACTCTATCTAACATTATAAGATTATTCAAATTCCTCAAGGACTTGTTGGATTCAATTCAAATTCCTAGCTCAAGAAATATTCTCATTAATTAACATTTGAAAACTTGGCATTGAAAACTGTCTAACATTATAAGATTATTCAAATTCCTCAAGGAGTTGTTGGATTCAATTCAAATTCCTCAAGAATTATTCTCATTAATTAACATTTGAAAACTTGGCATTATGTAAACACCATGTTTGGCTAATATATACCATCTGCCTAAAAGATGGACAAGTGGGTATGGTCTTTCTAGATCATTGTCCAATGATTCTTGATGAACCACATATTATGACCAAAAGCCAAAAAGGCAATCTACGAAGAAAAACTAGATTTTTTTGTGTATCTCTCTCTTCTTTTACTAATCTCGTTTAAGGGGGACATGAGGAGAAATATGCGCAAAGTAATATACAACTCGTTGCATCAGAAATCTTTCCCCAAATCTACCCCTATTGTAGGAGAAATTCTTTAATTAGTCGGGTAGAGATAACACATTACCCGTTTGATCACACACAATAAAAACGACAGCCACCAAAGTATAGGGTCCCACACGAGTGTATGCAGGTTAGCTATTTTATTCCATCAGCATGCCACATGCATAGCAGCATACTGGTCATACTTGACTCAAATATTGAGCCAGATATGGTCCCATTCTCAACCCACTCCGGCCATGCTTGCTCTAACACGCTACATATTAAATAAGGCGTAAAAGAAAAGAGTTGATGAGGTAATGAATAATTGGATACCCATATCTGCCAGTTGACTCTTCTCTTCTGCAGGTCCTTCATCTCCAATGGAGAAAAAATTGTGTACGGCACATGGACATAGGATAATTCTCACAGACGCATGAAACGTCTCGTATTTTGAGTACACCGAATACTACATTAGTTTCAGCCATCATGAGAGCTATTTTATCAAAGTTTCTCTTCTTACTATGAAACTCACGTTACCTATCTCTCAATTCCAAAATTAAATGCTTTAAATTATCATCAAGAACTTAATCCCGTCGTGATCATCACAATGATTAAAATCAAACACATAATTACATAGAGATTAAAATCAATGTTCTAATTAAACAAATAATCTCAGCAAACTTACCTGTAGAGAAAGCTGTGATCATGGAGTCCAAGAACAAGAGCTGAAGCCCCAATCTCTCTGACCAAAGCTGCAATCTTCTTCCCATCTTGATCACCTTCTGTGACAATCATTTCAACCTTGGTCTGTAAATCATCATCATATACACTGGTAATTTGAACATACATATATATAATCAGCAACATTAACTCACACATATATACAAAAAAAAAAGGTTAATTAATACTTGAGAAAAACGATTAATGTAAGGTTAATATATAAAGGAAAATTGGTCGAAATGATCGTTTTACAAATTCGAATTCCTGAAATGATCAGTTTTCTATACGTTGATCACCTATATTATAACACACATAAAACACGTACGTTGGGGAAGGTGTTGCAGATTTCTTTGAAGGAGAGGGTCAACTGGAAGCCTTTCAAGCGGAGAAGCCTGGATTTGTTCTTGTTTCTGGATCTTGAGGTTGGAAAAACATGAACCAGAGTTATCCAGTCTCCAAACCTAACCAGGTTGTGGAGTGCCCATCGAAGAGCTGTTCTTGCTGCTTCCACGTCTTCAACTACTACCACTATTCTCCTCACATCCATTACCGGCCGCCACCCACCTTCTCTTCCCTCCCTCCTCTCTCTCTCTCTCTCTCTCTCTCTCTCTCTCTCTCTAGAAATAGATGCCAAAACTCTCTAAACACAGATCATTCATGACTTGTCTCTTTCTCGGCTTCTTTTAAATGAGTTTGATATACATGTCAATCATCTTTCTTCCTTCACCTCAATATTTAATTTGACAAATAATATTACTATATTAGGGTATTGTACAACATTCCTTGGTTATTTTTTCGTGCACAAATTATAAGATGACATAAATAGATCGTTTAGTCATATCTATTATTGATATTTATTCTATATAGATAAATTTTCACATATTCTCAACAATTTATATTTAACATGACATAAATTATGATGGTTGACGAGTTAAAGGTCACAAATGTGGACCAATGTAATGCTTATTAATTTTCAATGTAATCGTCATGCGTTCATATTGTGTTAACAAAACATTTATATTCAAACACGTATGACTATTAATTAGTACATTCCATGCACAAATCGATAAAACATAACTATGTCAACCACTTAATCATAATATATCCATTTGTACATCGCGCAATAGTTGTGACTTTCAATTCCAGTAATGATTTTCAAAATAAGGGAAGTTTATGCTTTCATTTTATTTTATTTTTTTTGTCAAACGATAGATTTTGTTAGATTAGTCACCATCGGAATTTGAACTCACGCCTAGAGTTTATACTTTCATATGAGTAAAAGAATATTGTTAATCTCTCTAGAAACAGATGCCAAATTAAATATTTATTTTCCAAGTTTAAAAATAAGTATATTATTTCAAGCCGCCTTACATATTCCCTTAACTATTTGACTGATTATTTTTCATGATTTGATGAGATTTTGAGTACTAACCTTGATTTGGTTTAGAAGTTTGAAACTGCATGGATCGTGCCAGTTAGTGCTTTTGGAATCTGAAACCTAGAAAATTGGCTCCACTTTTCCAGCAACATTTCAAAAATTAAATTAATGATTGAAAAACAGAAACTCGGATACGGGCAAAAAATCAGTCCAAGGGATAAAACAGAATTGCCAAATTTTTTCGGATATCTGAAAATTTAAAAAAAAAAATATTTGCCACCTAATTCACCTATTATTTTATATAATTACATGACAAATAAGAACCCTAATCCCACATAATATGAATTATTTTATGGAAAAAGAATAATAAAAAGTGTTTTTGTAACGCACTTCATGGATGCTTAGCTACACAAAGTACAAATCAAAATAGTATCTCCCTCTGGCTGATACACCACTTACATTAAAAATTTATATAAATTGGAAATGAAGTCATGGGGGCATCGTCGCATTGCTTTTCTAATCACAAAACGATGGGAAAAAGGGGTCGTATCATGAGTTGATTCTACTGTTCTGTCGCTGTGTTTTTGCATCTATCTCTTTGTTTTGGTTCTTCTGTTTTTGTGGTTCCAAGTGCACTAAGGTAGGGTGGTGAAAATTGCTTTCCTAAAATATGCATGAAATTCATAACCCTAGTTGCATCTCAGCAGGCAGAAATGTGTATAAAAACAAAGAAAATGAAATCCATATCAGCAAACTGCCAAATCAGTTCATGTTTTGCATCTAATCATATTCAACTCGTTAATTTTCTTCGTTTTCTCTTGGCTTTCTGACTATATTGTTAATTAGGAGTTAATATTAGACTTAACAGTGTTAAGTTAAGAACCAGGCGTCAAAAATGTTAGGTAGTATGAAGAAATTGGGGACGGAAAAGCATTTCATTTTATAAGTTTTATTTTTCACGAATTTCGTTCTTTGAATTTTTTCGCCAACTATAATATTAACATCCGCTGTAGCAATCTTCAATTAAAATACCAGGTTCGACTGCCGGCAGAAAAACTTTTGTACATGGTAAATTTCTGTCATCTTCAATATTAACGAAATTGTACCTATAAGACAAATAAACACATTTGATCAAGGGTGACAAAGCAACACGCCCACGAGGTGGGGGGTTTGACCAATTGATCTCCGATGCCTAAGTCAATTTCTTTGAAAATAGAGAGTTTAGGCTTAAGTGCGTACCAAAAACTTAATTACCAAAAATTAGTGTAGATGAGTTATTTACAGGGAGGTGGTCGGCCATAAGAGGTAGGGTTTTGCCCTACACATGGTGGCTTTCCAATTGCCCAGGTGAGTCATCCGAAGTATGGATGTGGAAAGAATAATCCCAAAAATATTAAGGGAGTGTATTCAATTGGGATTTTGAGAGATTTTAATTCTTTTAATGAATCTAGGGGTATTCAATCAGGATTTTAAGTGATTCTCTGAAATTAAAGGTGTCACATCCTGGCCTGGGCCCCCACCACATCCCGGGTTCGACTCCACCATAGCACGATATTGTCTGTTTTGGGCCCCAATCACACCCTCATGGTTTCATTTCTGGGAACTCACACAAGAACTTCCCCGTGGGTCATCTATCTTGGGATTGCTCTCGCGCGAACTCGCTTAACTTCGAAGTTCCAATAGAACTCAAAGCCAGTGAACTCCCAAAAGGCCTCGTGCTAGGTAGAGATGGAAATATACATATAAGGCTTACAGGATCCACTCACATGGACAATGTGAGATGTTACAATCCATGCCCCTTAAGTGTCCGACGTCCTCATCGGCACACTTCCAGTCAGGGATTGGCTTTGATATCAAATTGTCACATCCCGGCTTGGGCCCCCACCACATCCCGGGCTCGATTCCGCGTGAACTCGCTTAACTTCAGAGTTTCGATGGAACACGAAGCCAGTGAGCTCCCAAAAGGCCTCGTGCTAGGTAGAGATGGGAATATACATATAAGGCTTACAGGATCCACTCCCCTGGGCAATGTGGGATGTTACAAAAGGTGTATTCAATTAGAATGTTAAAATAGTTTATTAAAATCCTTATAAATCCGGGTGTATTCAATAAGGATTTTAAAGAAGTTTATAACATTCCAGGTGTATTCAATTAGAAATTGATTATAAATAATTTGAGAAAGTTGAGGAATTAGAGGGAATTTGAGAGATTTCGTAGTGTATTTTAAGCATCCACAAATCTCACATCTCCCCATGAGATTTTGAGAGAATTGAATCAAAATTTTATATAGAATCTCTACAAATCAATAAATAACATATTGGAATTATCTCGGAAGTATCTTTGATTGGATATGATTGTGATTCCTTCTTTGATAGAGTTGTCATTCCATTCGGAGAGTATTAAAGATAGGATTTAGTAATAAGTCCTATTTTTAATGTCTTTTTTTTTTTTTTTTTTTGTCAAACTATTTTTAATGTCTTTCACTTTTCCTTCGTGTCATGGGGAAAAGAGCTTAATGAAGTTGTAGTCAGCTACTGGAGAAATTTTTCCAAGTGCCGGGAACACCATGACACATGGTGTTCCCTCACCCATTAGCATTTGACATCTTGGATATCCTTCAATTTTATATTTCAATAAATAAATAAAACTAAATGCTAATGGGTGAGGGAACACCATGTGTCATGGTGTTCCCGGCACTTGGAAAAATTTCTCTAGCTACTGAGCTGCACATGGAAATCTTTGTGGGCTTTGTCAAATTAATAAGGACCTTCTTGTCTTTTTCGAGTAAACATTCACGTTAACTTCAAAAAAAAATTAAATTATTTTTTAATCCACAATAGCAAATTAACTTTATTTAAATCCCACTAACTTAGCATTTTATAACTTTTATTTTTAATTAATTCCCTTTTGCTAACTAATAACTAATATGAAGATTCATTTTGATTTAGCCCCACACATATCCTTGTTAGGATCACCACTGTCTTTATTCCCTAGAGTAATTTCAGCCAAATACAAAGAAGAAATTATTTTATAACCACAATATACTCATGAGCTGGTTTGTCTCTGAAGCCGAATTAGCTAACAAAATCGATATGATTTTAGATGCCAAAACTGGCTTATACACAATGCTCATTTAGGTTAAGGTTAGGTATATGAGCAATGATGATTAGCTACCGAAATAGATACAATTTTTTTTTGTGTCAAACGATAGATTTTATTACATTAGATGTTAGATTGGCTAACGGCAAGGTTTGAACCCACATTGTCATGAAAGAACTCAACACTTTTCTACCATTGTGATAAAATGCCACTTGCAAAATAGATACGATTTTAGTTTCACGTATTTTGTTGAACAATTTAAAGGTTTCTTTTGGTGTCTAGAATTGACTTAAATTAAATAAAGGCTTTTTATCCAAAATGGTCTCTGATATTTGCATAACTCTTCATTTTGGTTCCTAAGTTTGTCCACAATCAATTATTTTGGTCATTCCATGAAAAATCTCCATTGAATAAGGATAAAATGACAAAAATATCCTTAATTTTTGTCAAATCATTTTGGCCTATATAATGTTTATTAAATTGAGGATAATTTTGTCATTTTAATATTTATTTAACATAACTATTCACGGAATGACCAAAATGATTGATGGTGGATAACCTCAAGGACCACTCGTATTGATTTCAAATTTTAGAGACCAAATTGAAAAGTTATGCAAATCTTAGAAACTATTTTAGCTATAAAACCTTTAATAAATTATTAGATTTAGTGAATGTTGGACGGCAAACAAATTTACTTATTTTGTCAAAGGGAAGGTGAAATATAAATTAGTCATGAAATTGAAACTCAACTTTTTTAATATCTACAAAAATGGTACAATTGCAAGCTAGCGATAATCCATGAGAAATTCATTGAATAAACTTTTAACTAAGGTGACGAAAAGAATAAACTTTTAAGTTTGACGAGGAGAATATAAAAAAATTGTTATATATGATAATACAAATAATTGGTAAATGTAGCACTACTCGAAGTATATAGGATCCATTTTGCTGTACTGTTGTGCTTATTTGGAAACTTACCAGACGCTTAATTACCTAAAAGAAAATCCATACTACCATATACATATAAATATATCGAAAGGAAATCTTGCAAATTTGCAAAGTAATATGATTATGTATGTACAGAAAGCCTTTGGAGAAAACAAGAAAAATAAAACTCAATTTCCGAATCCGAAACAAAAAAATCTGTATGTACTTATCTGGAAATCATATTTATATATATATATATATATATAATCTATGAAATCATCTCCTTCTCCATTTCATTTTTCTTTAAATTTACATGCTTGCTGCTGGTTCAAATTTATCTTCAACAATGGCCAAAACCCTAATCCCAAATATTTTTCTTGTGCTTGTAGTTTTGATCTCCCTGGGCACGCATGCCCTAAGTGACAAAGGCGTCGCAAGGGTTCTTCTATACCATAGAGAAAAGTTCATGGCATCACATTTCAAGGACCATCACTCCCTCGTCAAGGCTCGATTGGCCCGGGATAGGGCACGCTTCAAACTCCTTTATCGGCGTCACCTCCAGCACTCGAATTCTGCTCCATTTCTACGCCCAAACGTCGATTTCAATGAGACCAACGTGTTCGAGGAAGGCGGGGAGTACGTGACCGTTTTGAAAGTGGGAAATCCACCACAAAAAGTGCAACTTCTTGTAGATATGGGCACACCCTTCACATGGTGGCAGTGCCAACCAGGGTGCATACAATGCTACTCAACACCACACCATATTTTTGATGCGAGCATGTCATCCACGTACACTCAGACTGATTGCTTTAATGGACCATGTGATGTACAGCAGCTCTACATACAAGGTTGTGTTCATCGTGGTGAGCACCAGTGTCGTTTCAGCGTTCATTCTGTAGATCGATCTGTCTCCGAAGGTATCATGGCCACAGATACCATATCTACCGATGAGGGTGTGCATCTCAGTAACAATTTCTCTTTTGGATGTGGAAGTCGTATTACAGGTACATAATATATTAACTTTAACGCTCGGATTACAAATGAATTAATCTACTATCACGTCATTTGGTGAATAAAACTTAACATGATCGTTCATTAGGTATAGACATGTTCAATGAGGCCGCGACTGGAATCCTAGGCTTCGTGCCAGGTGGATATTCATTTCCGACTCAACTCCAAGCTAACAATTTTACCTTCTGTCTGCCTTATTACAATACAACCGACGGTGGAACGTTGGACTTGAATTATTACGATGAATTCCGGTTTCAACATTCGAGTACAGCAATTCTGGACATCAGAATGGACCGTTATTATTTGTTGTTCAGTGGGATAGAAATGAACGAGGAAGCAATTCCAATTCCCCCTGAATTCTGGGAATTTGATTCCGATGGTGTTGGGGGTGTGACTATTGACACAGGGACTACAATCACCAAGTTTCCCGAGAAGGCCTATGACATATTCAAGGACTACTTCATCCGCAACGCTCAGGGTTTGCCTCGAGCGCCCGGCGAAGATCAGTTAGACACTTGTTTTTATGTGAAAGGTGTCTACGAGTGGACTGACCTCCTTCCCAAGGTTAAATAGTTAGAGTCATCTTTTTTTTTTTTTTTTTTTTTTTTTTTTTTTTTTTTTTTTTTTTTTTTTTTTTTTTAGAGTTACGTTGATTGGTTTTCAATTAGATTTCGAAACTGACTTTAACTCATTTACCGTTCTACATGTTAAATTTTTGTTTAAAGTGAGGAATCCGCCGTTGGAGTTGGACGTTCGTCAGGTTGTCATGGCTGTGAGCGACGACAAGTACTGCCTTGCATTTGCCGCCGGTGGAAGAACCTCAATCATTGGAAGCTGGCAGCTTCAGGGGTCACATATTGGATTTAAGCTTCCTAGTCATGTTCTAGGAATTCAACCTAGAAGTTGGTACTAATTTTAATTCATTAAAATGTTGCTACCACATAATTGTCTTCGGTTTTACTTGATTTAAGTTGCATAGTCTACTTAGCCAATAGAAAGTGTACGGTCTAGATTCAATCCATCTTTGTATGACTCACAGGTCTCAGATGATAGCCAAGTGTCATGCCATTAGTGATGACCTAGTATGAATGGCTTGGATTGGAAATTGTGTAATATGTAAGAGAATGTTTTGATGTGAGGTCTGCAAGAGCATTTGGATCGCTTTCTTTTTGCAATACACACAGAAATATCTGAAAATAGGGGGTGGGCACTTGGAACTGAAAATTGAAACCGAAACAGTTTGGTTTTGCAGTTTTGAAACGGTTGTGGTCTTGAAACCGAATCACAGTGTAGGAAATAGTTTGGTTTCAATTTTGGCTTTTGAAAACCGCACCAAAACCAAACCGCACAACAAATATTAATAAACATTTAATTTTAGATGTCATGTTTTAATTTGTTATTTGTTAGAGTCTATACATTCAATATGAACTTAACCACATTAGAATATCATCACTCATCAGTCTCTCTCTCAAAACTCTGTCAGAATATCAAATTAACTAGAAGAGTGAGAAGATTAATTCTCCTCATAGTGAGTGTGTATAAATGTGGTTAAAAATAGAATTCCAAATTCCACACGTAAAGGATCTTAATTTCTGGTCTCTACCCGGCTATATTTGGTCAGAGTAGACATATGTTCTGCAACCCAAAATGTACGTACGTAGGAGCTCTAGTACCAGAAGAGGAATTCTTTAGTCAATTGGACAGAGAGGAAATTTTTTAAACACCAAGGCTCATCACATCTCTAACATTATTTGAAACCGTTTGAAACCGTTTGAAACCATCTTATGCATAGATAGGTGCAAATGTTAAATTGTATATTTTTTCTTAAAAACCGAACCAAAATCGTTTAAAACCACACCGAACTGAACTAAACGGTTTGGTTTCATTTCGGTTTTTTTTTGCTTCAAAACTGCACCGAACCAAACTGCAAAAAGTTTTGATTTCAATTTTGGTTTTACTCAAAACCGCACTGAACCAAACTATGTCCACCCTTATCTGAAATGTTTTTCTTCCTCATTCCTTTATTCCTTCTTCAATTTCTTTGCAAATCCAGAAACTAAAAACATAACCAAACACTAAATTCCAACATGGTATCCAGAGCTTAAGGAATTGACATGTATTATGTAACATCGTGCACTTTCTTTTAGTCAACATGGAGAATGATCTAGTATGAGTAGAGGCCATGACGCTCTATTGCAGTGGCAAAAAACAATTGTATTTATGCACCCTAATGCAGGTTTGATCTTTACTGACTCCCTCCCCCTAACATTTAACAATTGAACCCACTAGCACTATTGTTTGTAAAAAAGAAAAACTAATGCAAGTGGAGGACTAAAGAACAAAAAAAGGCATTGGTTTGAAGGATTAGGCAAGTCAAACTATACATGATGGGCTTAGTCGTTGAACAACTATTGTAACCTACCTTTGCCCACTAGAACGATTAAGAGGAACCGAAGCCCTTGATAGAGAATACAATCCTCAAATCTCGTACGATATAATACTGTGATGTCATTATCAGATAAGAGAATAGAGAAACACTTGAGTATCACGTGATGAGGGATATACTCAGTGACGAGCAATAATTGGGTTTAAAAAAAACCCGTGTTTACGGAAATTATCCCCAGACCGGACCATTCTTGTTTTTTTTATTTGGGTACAAAAGTAGGCCCATTATTAAACTTGGTATTTGGGCTTAAATCTAGAACCCAAAATCTTCCTTCCTCCGAAGTCCCAAAGGGTTTAAGCTGCCCAACCAAAAACCCTCAAAAATCAAAAGGGAAGTAACCACCGTAACCATTTTCCTCTCACCAAAAATGGCTTCCTCTTCCATGGCTAGGCTCTCGAGGACGCTCTCTCGTTCTATGCAAGCAAACTCCAGGACTTTACTCTCCATGCGCTTCTACACCACCACTACCACCACCACCGGCACCTCCTCCTCCAGCAGTGACAGCTCCGACTCGGACGAGTCCAACCCTCTCAAGTCGGAGGCAGAGTCAACCTCGGGCGACGCCTCCCAACCGCCGCCTCCGTCCGATGAACCCATTCGAAGAAGCTTCATCTACGATCGCCCGCTCGAGAACGGCCTCGACGCCGGCATTTATAAGGTGCATTTCGATTCAGTGTCACCGTTCCGATGATTCATAGTCTCAAAATTTAAGGATTTAGGGTTTTAATTGTGTGCATCGGCGGGTGTATATGTGCAGGCGATTTTGGTGGGGCAGGTGGGGCAGAGTCCTTTGCAGAAGAGGCTGAAGAGCGGGGCATCCGTGACCATGTTTTCAATTGGGACCGGCGGGATTCGGAACAACCGGCGGCCGTTGGATAACGAGGACCCGGTGGAGTATGCAAACCGCTGCAACGTCCAGTGGCACCGCGTGTGCGTTTATCCGGACCGGCTTAGCATGATTGCCATGAAGAATGCTGTGCCTGGGTGAGAGGTTTTTTTCTACAGCTTGTTATCATGTTCTAATTTGCGTTACTTTTTCTGATTGTGTATGATATATGACCATCTTTATGTAAAACAGATCGTGTTTTCTGAAAAAAGGATGAATTGTTTTTGTACAAATGTGTGTAAAATGGATTTGGACTAGCTTTTGTGTGATTAGGAAGATTTGGTAGTGCTTTTGTATAATGGAGACTAGGAAAATTGTTGATATCGGCAGAAGTTGGAAGGGTTACGAGCAATTTTTGGTATTTGATTCGAAATGGAACATTAGGAAGTAAGGACGGTTTGCTGGAATCAGTCGAAATTGTAACATAGTGACCAGGTAGAGACGTATAGAGGGAGTGGGGAATAGTGTCTTTTGTGATGCATCAAATTGATGGAAGAAGAGTTGTTTGAGTTGCCGTAATTCTGGACGTGATGAAGGAAAGTAAATAACAGATTCTTTGGCTTGAGGTTTGAAGTTGCCGTTCTACTAACATTCTGGTTTGTCATTGCAAAGAATGTGTCTGTTTTGCGTTTGCAATAATTTGTCATAACTTAACTCCGCTGCTTCTTTCTTATGGTGATCATGGCCTCCTTCCTCAAGTTCAGAACTTTGGTTTTGATATTTGGAGATAATCGTTTCTGCAGTTGGCGATGACATATTGAAATTTGATATGTTGCAGTTCGATTATATATGTGGAAGGTAATCTGGAGACCAAAATCTTTGCTGATCCGGTTAGTGGGCTTGTTCGACGAGTTAGAGAGATTTCTATTCGCAGAAACGGTATGTACTTATCTATTTACATTGTCTAAGATACGCTTTGTATACTCAATCTGAATATCTATATGTTATACTTCTCATCATGTTGATACATTCTTTTGCCCGTAATTCGCAGGTCGCCTTGTGTTTTTGGGCAAAGGTGATGGTGCTGAGCAATCACCAAAATGGGGGCTCAAAGGTGTTGGCTACTACTAAAAAGCTTTGTTTTAACCTTTAAGCGGCACAGATCTGCTCGACGAAAGACCAATTCTTTCGTTTGTAATTAACGTTCTGTTGCATCCCAAGTAGCTGAGATTGAGATTTCTTGTTCCAAACATGGCTGTTAAACTTCTCAATCCGATTCAACAATTCGCTCTCTTTTCAATCTGTTTCGGCATGCTCAAATTTAGATTGCATCCTCTTTACAAGGTGAAATTCTAAGCTACTATAATTTACGGATAAAGAGACTGAACATAGTTGCAAAAAAGGTGGGCACATTTCCCCGACGAACTAGCCTAATCCACATTGGTATTTTGGATTGACCGTTGTCGTATGTTGAGGCCACAAAATTTGGACCTTCCAATGCATTTGGATAAGCTTTGGGTCTTTCTTAACCACGAAAAATCTCCACGTCCAAAAGAAAGAGAATAAAGAAAATTGTAGGAAGAAGAAAGAGAATAAAGAAAATTGTAGGAAGATTTCTTCTTCCAAAACAGAGATGTTACCAAGCCCGAAATTCTTGCAATCGTCCAGGACCTCCACTCAATGCCTTCATCTTCCAACGCCATCACCGCCTCCTCCGCCGCCCATTCCACAACTCCAAGGCGTATCCACTTCCTCATCTTTTCCTTCCATCAAACAGTGCAGCAAAGTATCGCGCAGAGAGCTCGTGATTCGAAGCAATTCTCTGTTACTTCTCCTCCTCGGCTCGCAGAGTGTAGAGGGTTTGTTGCCGTCTAAAGCACGAGCCGAGAACTTGGAAGACACCAATAGCAATGAACAAGCAGCAGAAACTTCAAACACTACTGCGAGTGCCACTTGCATTGATAGAAGCCCGACAAAGCGTGCATTTCTCGATATATCCATTGACGGAGAACCTGTTGGTCGGATTATAATTGGGCTACATGAAGACGATGCTCCAGTTGGCGCTGCTAGATTCGGTAGTCTTGTCAGCGGAGCTGCTGGCACTAGCTACAGAAGGAAAGAGTTCGTTAAGATTATGCCCAACTATGTTCAGCATGGCGGAGTGAGATCTTTCGGTGTAGACGCTGATCTCGCAAAGAAGACAGGAAGCAATTTGGAAGTTGATAGTCTCAATGAAGAGTGGGAGAGATTGAACGAAAAGTGTCCGGGCATCAAGAACAAGGCCGGAACTGTGAGCATTATCGTGAGAGATCCGTTGAAACCACCCCCCAAGATAAAACTGGTTGCGCGGAAAGGGAAGCTGGAGATTGATCAGGAGGAGGTTGGGACAGCCCCGAATGGAACGGAGTTCGTGATCACTACGAAGGATTCGCCTGAGCTCGATGCTTCAGCTTTGGTGGTCGGAACAGTCTTAGAAGGTAAGGAGGTCGTGGAGAGGCTGGGGCAGGTAAAAACCGTGCAGGAGAACACTAGTTCACCGTATTTCAGGTGAGTACTACACCTCTGTATTGTTACATATCGCCTTTCCCGATTTGTGATGACATACACTAACCATCCCCTTCCGGTGGCTGGCAGGGTGGCCAAGCTGATCGGAGATAAGAGAGCTGTTGTGGCAGAAAGAGGATTCAACCGGCCTTACGCGAAGGTGATTGTCACAAACTGCGGCTTGATAAAGTAACAGAATCTCCGTCGCGGCATTTCTTTTTTTCTTTCCATTTTTGTAACAAGAGACTTTCACCATTCTATCCATCAAAATTTCAAATGCTATGTTTATCAAAATTGTAAGAACGTTACAGTTTAATGCACGAGCTGCACTTGAGCGATAAAGGAATGTAACGAACTTACACTCTGAATCTTGTAAATACGACATTTTTAAGCTCTCGAGTGGGACTAATGCCACGAGAGGGACTTTCGAATGGAGACATTACAATCTAACCTCTCTAATATCAACCGATTCTGCACCTGCTTGGGTCCCATTTTACAGGCAACCAAAAATCACCCATCTATTGATCCGAACTTCGAGTTGTTAAAACAGTTGGCTTCATTCTTTTGGGAGATGGAGACATGAAGAGATTTCTAATTGAAGTGATAGGGTCATCAACCTGCATGATTGATCAAATATCAAATGATGACTCTCTTCAGAAAGCAAACCTAAATATACGTGTAAGAACACAGACAGGCTACAATCGTGCACAAATGCATGCGAGTGTGTGCTACACTATGATGGGAACTGGAACTAGAAGTGCCAGTCTGGTAGATGAGTTCCAAAACATAGGCTGAGAAGGGCGCTGCCCATCTCCATCAACGTGTAGCCATGTAGGCACACAAGGTACTATTTAGCATATCAGTACGATAATAGAAGTGGGCTGCAGAATACCTTAATTATGGATGCTGATGAAGGAGAGCCGCCTTCCTGACGTTGTAAAGCAGATAGCGTTTGCTTCCATCCAGGTGCCCCATTACCCGTTGATGCAATCCAAGGGCAGAAATATCTGTGCTGCCTGATAGGATCAAACTCCATCCTGCTATCAGGCACTACATGCTTTAGGTCCTTCCCTGGAAGAATAGACAAAGCAAATTATTAAAACATATTTTGGTACCATAAGGGAATTCTAGCACTGACACGAGTGTAGGAGGGCGTGTTTGCATACGAATTACAGGCTACTAACATCATTTTTTATTATAAAATCTAGACCAATTAGCCAATTGGCATCAGCTTGAGGCTATAGTTGGACCAAATATAACAGATGCAAAAGCTATATAGTTTACGTTAATGTTTTCATTCAATAAGAAAGCAATAAATATTGCTTACCACTACTGCAGGCCACAAGTTCATTGTTTGCAGGAATCTGCACTATGCCTTCACTAGCCTCCTTGTTTGAGGTGGGTTGGGGATCATTTCTGGGGCTGCTAAGATCTGCATTGGCTTCAAAGCTAGATGGAAGACTAGGAGACTCACGTTCTTCGCTGTGCTCTACAATGGTTCCTGAATGTAACAAGTCTCCCTTGCTAGAAACCATCACAAGTGAGTCACTTTCGTCCATTTCACCATTTAAATGTGTGACATTCGCATCAGGGGTTCCAGGGCCATTCACTTCTGAATTCTCCAGTCCACCATTCCCTGCATTTTCTTGGTAGTGATCTTCCTCTTTCTCCATCTGGGAATCAGATTGCATACCTTCCTGGCCAACAGACAAACAATCTCTCAATTCAGTATCATATGAAATCCGAGCCCTTAAATTCCGACCAATAACAGGCAACAAAATTTTTGCTTTGAAATTCTGATTTGTAGGTGGAGGACCCCCTGCAATTGTCAAATTTAAATTTGAGAATCTGTCCCTTGGCAATGTTGCACCATCTATGCCAGCATTTAAAATATCTATCCTACTGTCGCAGTGACTTTCAGTGTTTGAATCATGAGTTCCAGAACGACTTTCAGAGTTTACTTCTGCATATCCAACTAATCTGAAACATTCCACAGGCCGTGGAACGGTAGAGAATGCCCATAATCCAACACTGGCTCCACAAAGCTTGCAGTCTAAAACAACAGAATTGTGTTCAGCCTGTATACTGGTATTGTGTGACTTCATAAGTTCATCATTACTAGCAGAGTGCATATTGATGCCCAGATTCTGTCTGTTGGTAGCTGAATAATTCAGTCTATTCTCAGAGTCAACAACATAAGGTAGTAAACGAGGTTCCCAGCCGCATAAACTTATGAGCTTTTGTGCCTGAAAAAAAAAAATGCTTTAAAACGTCATTGGTCTGCATGAAGAAAGCAAGAATGCTAGAAACTGATAAGACAGACTTCTAAAAAACAAATCCAAAAGTGTTAAGAATTAAAGTCAGAAGATATGAAACAGCGATGCACAAATACATCCAAATGAAGATTTACATGAACAGGCGTGCAACTAAACAGGCACATACCTGATAATATAACTTGGCAGAATCTGCACTGTCTTCATTGTCAGAATGTTCTGTTCTAGAAATGTCTCCAGAACCATTGCCATAAAACATTGAAGACTGTCCAAGAAATTGCTCTAGCTGAGGGCTCTTCATGTACTCAATGGCTGAAGAAGAAATCACAGGGAGAACTGAGAGTTCTAAAAGAGCATAGCAGTGTTCTCTAAATTTATCAACTAAAACTGGAGGTGGCGTAGGTGGAAACTCTGCCAGTGTTTCATCACATGCGTTGTCAATCCACGGACAGAGTATCTTATGCCCATTGTCGAGCCTTAAACTAAACACCAAAGCTGCCTTCTCAACTGGGAAACACAGGAAATCGGTTTACTTGACTATGAATATATTATTACAATATATTGTTACTTAATTTTACAGCATGGGTTTAATTGGAGGGAGATTTCACATAAAGAGAGACATAACATGCCTTGCTGCTGATTCCAAGATGACGGAGTAGAAAATAAGAGGCGTGCTCCGCACGATTCACACACTAATATATCTGCATCCACATTGATCCAGCCTCTTCTGGCACAATTTAAAGCACTCACCACCTGTTCAAAGCTGGCAAATTATTGTTTGTACATCCAAAAAAATTAAAGCTTTGTATTAAACAACGGCTCCACTGCAAACGACTCGATAAAGCCACTGTAGTTGTTTCAACATTACCCTAATTTTCACTAACCAGGGGCTAATTTCCAGACCGCATTTGTATTCGCCTATTCGGAGCTATTTTTGCAAACTAACAAGTAAACACTAACATTACAAAACATGTCATATTGGAAGACAGAATTCTAACCTTAGGCTTGGCAAACCAAGTCATGGACTTGAATGTAGCTACCCTCCTCATAAGATCCCCACGGTCCCACGGCCTACACAGAGGAGCATGAGTAGCCACAGCCGGAGCTGAAAAATGCCGGGAGACCTCCATTCTATCGCCTCTCGATTTCGGTTCCACCAGTGCCAATGCGGATGAGGGATTTGCTCGCTTTTTGCCTCTCGAAGTTTGTACACCAGATGAACTGTTAGCAAAAAAAAAAGGGCAAGAATTCCATGATTTGGCCACTAATTACATCAAAATTTCCATAAAATCTGAAGAAAAAGAAACAGAAAACTCGATTTATCGTAATTTTATTCAATATCTTGGATTAATATGAAATAATCAGGGATTTAACTAGCACTTGATAACACAAGTATAAAAAATAAAAATTCCCTATTTGCAGCGCATTTTCTCGGGAAACAAACGGAAAACGAGCGAGAAAATTAAGAGCAAAATTGAAAAGAAGTATATATAGATAATATGTACATATATACACGAACCTGGAATCGGAGCTCGGCGTAGATTTGGGAGCGAAAAATAGCTTGTCCATGATCGAGTGGAACTTTTTCTCTGAATCTTTCGACATTTTTATTTCTTCTCTCTTTCTTTTTTCCAGAAGAAGCTATGAAATTTGTTTCAGAGAGTTCAGGGTTCAGAGTTCAGAACCTAGCAAGCGCTCCGATACGACGTCGTTTGCTGGTGGGGTGAATATGATGGATATCGTTTCACTTGTTTCTTTTCAGAAATTTTTTATTGTCGCGAGAATAAGAGTGATACATCATGTGTTTTTATGTAAGTGGTAAAAAATTTTATTTTTTAAGTTATTAACTTGTTAACATACATACCCCATCATTTGTATAATAACACGTGATATATCATCTCGTGTGCTGGTCAAATTGAAATCCTCAATCTATTTTTTGGTTGCAATTTTTTAGCGGTAATTGACTCGCAGGGCCTCGAGGAGAGTTTGGGTTGGGCGGGTAGAACATGATCCAATTAAATAAGATTTGGGCCATGATGGCTACGGCAAAGTTGATGAACTGAAGAAGTAAAAAGACGTAATTGGAGAAATAATCCCTGAAGTATTGCATGAATTGACGAATAGGGCAAGTGTGCAATATATTTGTTAACCTTCGGACTCCAAAAGCGAATATTTAAATTTAGAGGCAAAAACACAACTCATGGAACCATTATGCAGTTTATTTTGACCATAATGAATCATTCATTAATTTGACTTGCTTTTCGTTTAACCAATGATTCAAATTATTGAAATACCAGAGAGTCACGTGTGACTTTCTAAAATATTCAATTCCATATATCCAGAAATTTGAATTAAGGTAAGAAAGCTAGTTTCACTCAGCAGCCTCATCATCTCAGCTGCCATTTGAAAAACACTTGTACCAAGTCAAAGATAGAGAGATAAGGGTTTTGTTTTCCTCTCGAACTCAAACCGCTACATCCATGCACCTCCACTTTTTACTCCCAAGAATCCTCACTTTTTACCCACCCTCAGTAAAAAACTAATTATCCATTTACCGAGCCTCACCCCTTCTTAACTCCCTCACAGTATAAATTGCAGTGCTCCCTTCCACATTCCATCAAACTATACGGCTCGTTTTGTTCTTGATAGGCAAAAGAGTGAGCTCCCTGCACAGTCCAAATGGCAACCTCCAAAGCATTTCTCTTCTTTTTTCTTCTTTCTACATCCCAAGTCCTTTTTGTATCTTGTACCAAATTCGAAGTTGGAGGCAAGAGTGGATGGGAGATCCCGAAATCGAAGAACGGCCAACAAATGTATAACGAATGGGCTTCGAAAAACCGGTTCAAGGTCGACGACGCTCTCTGTAAGTCACTCTTCACAAATAAATGACGATAGTTACTGTCATTAGTTGCATGGAATAAGGTGGTATATATAAAGACATATCAGTCTTGATGCACTTTTTACCGACTTGTTTTGCACAACTAATGTCAGTAACTATTGTCAGGTTTTCTTCTATTGAAATCAAAAGCTTCTTGCCTAAGATAAGATTCCTATTTAATCTGTCTTAAGTAACGTTTTGCTTGTCAAGAAAAAATGTCAATCGTCACTGTCATTAATTGCACATAATAAGATGGATAAAGAAGCGAATTGTATATATGAAGACAACAATCATTGATGTGCCTTTTACCCACCTCGTTTTGCGCAACTAATGTTATTAGCTATGGTCGGGTTTTCTTCTATCGAAATCAAAAGCTTCTTGCCCAAGATAAGATTCCTATTTAATTTGTTTTAAGTAACGTTTTGCTATGCTTTCTTCATGGACTTAGCCTTCAATTACACCAAAGACTCGGTGATGGTGGTGACCAAGGACGAGTACGAAAAATGCCACTCTGCCCATCCCATCTTCTTCTCCAACAACGGTGCAACTACGTTCACACTGGACCGGCCTGGTTTGTTCTACTTCGTCAGCGGAGTTGCCGGGCACTGCCAGAGAGGGCAGAAGATGATCATCAAGGTCTTGGAGCCGGCAAGCCCGCCTCAATCCGCTGATCAGAACGCAACGGACCCGTCACAGCCGAAGCATGGTTCGGCTGCAACGGAGGCCATCTCCTCTGCAGCAACTCTTGTGTTCTGCATGGTGTCATTTTTTGTGGTCTTTTTCTTCTAGTTGCAGTGATACGTGATGGTTTTTAATTATCTGTGTTTTTCCGTACCCCTAATCTGATTTTGGTCTTTTGAGATTAGAAGAGTGTAGACTTGAACTAATTTGGCTTTATGAATTTTAGTCTTTTTTTGGAAGTATGATAATTTTTCCATAGATTACGATAAATGTTGATGGATGCCTCAATCGTTCTCACATAATTTCAAAAAAAATTAGAGTGATTCTCACCTTATTAACCTCAAGTATATCCTTATTTTTTTCCAAGGTTCTAAAAAACGCTAGACGCTAGTCAAGTGGTGAGCTAGTGCCTAGCGCCTATGCGGCTCTAGGCGGATTTAGGTAAATTTTTTGTATATCTTGTAAATAAGTTCACAATTTAAAACCACATAAAATGCAAAATAGGAGAAAATGAGGAAATATAGTAATTTGGATACATTTTTTTAATTAAAAAAAAAAAAAAAAAAACCTCCTAGCCGCCAGCCCTCCTAGGGCCGCCTAAAGCCCAACCGATTTGCAAAAAAACGCTTTGGGTCACCAGCGCTCAGCGCCTAGGTCGTTTTTTAGAATATTGTTTTTTTCGTCTCAGTTTCATACTTGAACTTTGATTTTTCTGACACTTTAGTACTTCTGTTATGTTTTCCACCAAGTTCTACATTAAGTGATGAAATGACATAACTTTGGCCTATCATATTTGTCACGTGATGAGAGATTCTCTTGAAAATCCAAGCTTGCCACCACGTCGTCACTTAACGGAAAACTTAACAGAAGTATTAAAATGTCAAGAAACATCAAAGTTTAGCTATGAAACTAAGACGAAAATAACTAAAAGTTTAGCTGTTGTCAAGAAACATCAAAGTTTAACTATGAAACTGAGACAAAAATAACTAAAAGAAGCAAAGTGTGGATTTCAAGATAAGTGGTAAAGTGAGATTACCCAAAAATTTATTACAAACGACATTATTCTTCCAAGCTAGATAAAGGAAAGAGAGTTTAAACCCGAAACTCGACAAGTCGGTGAGAAAAGCCACAATCCAACACTTGCAACCTTGCAACAGAAATCTTGTAATTTAAAGCACATAGAAAAGTCAAACGATTTGGGATTGCAATTCGAATTGATATATCAAAACTCGTCAAAAGACAAATCAATTTTAATTTACAAAGTAATAACTCGGGAAGAAGAAGCGCATTGAAGCCATCGATCAAAATTGCGTTTTACAGTCTCGGTTTCGGCTTCAAAACCTTGGTAGAAAATAACAAAATTGTTGCAAGAGAAAAGAAAGAAGCAGAATTGCTGCACACACAAGGCTCCTCTAATGCCTTATGAATTGTCTATCATCTCCGCCTTTTCGATTGCCGTAAGGATTGCTCTCACTGAATCCATTTCGACTTCCTTCTTTACGCGTCTTCTTCCTGAACTTTGATTTACTGCTGTCTAAGTTCAAATGCACCTTGGGTGGATTAGAAAAACAAAAAGAAGCCGCAACCGCCTGCCCAATTCCAACAACCATTGAGATATCAGGATGGGATAGCATTCGTGTTTTCCTACGAAAATCTCTTTTATCTTTACACAGTAAACGTTTAGATGAAAAGATAAATAACTTCATATCAAGAAAAAGACGGGTACCTGCAGATCAAGCCGGTGTACATTAAAGATGTCCTTCATAGAGTGTGAATTGTATGCTAATAAATAAGATGTATACGCCTCTTTTGCTGAATTATTCAGGTAGTGATTCTTTTGAACCATCTGCTCCTGCATCAGTCGAAGCAATGCATAAGTTTCCATGGACCTAGTTATAGCATGATAATGGAAAACAATCGAACACGAAATTACCAGTTTTGACTGCACATTCTTCAGCTTCTTTTCATTAAAATCGTATGGTTTAACAGGCACATTTGCAGCCTGTAAACAAAAATGAATATGAATTGAAATGGAGAAAAAGCATCACACAGCAGATAGAAAACCTAAACAAAAGCTAGATATTGCTTACAACCTTCTGTAAAACATTTTAGCTATAAATCATACCTTCAAATAGCGAATGAATTGCAACTCTTCGGGAATGAGGAAAAGTAATGCCTTTCCTGTTGCACCTTCCCCTCGAGCTGTTCGACCAACCCTATGGATATATTCCTGCAAGTACATATCCCTTGATACGCTGTTATTCAGCACGGACGAAGAATCGCTAGATACTCAAACTACTAGAAATCTGTTAGAAAGAAGGAATAATGAATACCGTCGGTTCATCTGGAGGATCAAACTGCAAAATCCAGTCCTACAAGCAACGAAAAGAAAAGAAAAGAAAGAAGCAGCATAAGATTACCATGAGCATTCGTAAATGTAAATATTGCTAACAGGATAAAGAGGAGTGGGCAAGGGAGATGTCTGGGAAGGGGCTGATATCTCAATGTGAAATGAATAAACATACTGGTTGTGGTACATAAAATAATTGAATGATTAAAAAAAAAAAAAAAAAAAAACTAATGATAACCATAATTTTCGTAAGTTTAATCCTGTCCTGACTCCTGTTACAGAAAGGAAAAGGAAGTTTACCACAGCAGGAATATCCAGTCCACGAGCAGCAACATCAGTACAGAGTAAGATTCCTTTCTCTGCTTTACAGAAGTCAAAAAAAGTAGTTGTCCTCTTCTGCTGCTTTTGCTTTCCATGGATATCAAAGCATTCCACATTAATGTATCTAAGAAGTTCGGAGTGGAATTTCACTGAGTTACAAGACGAGAAGAAGACCATAACTTTCTTAGACGTATTCTTTGTCAGGAAAGAATATAAGAGAAGAAATCTCTTAGCACTTGGGACAACACAATAGCCTTGTTCCAGCCCTTCATTGGTGACCTACAGTTCACACAATCTCATCATTCCACTGATTAGGGCTAAATCACAAGAAATAAAAAATTTGGAGAGAGTACAAAGTAAATTTTAATTCATAACAGATATGAACATTAAATGCATGTAAAATGAGGAAAACATAATCATACTGGATTCCTACCTTTGACCTCCCCTCATCCACATCAACATAGATAGGTTTCTGATCTTTTCGAAATGACAACTTAACAAGATCTTCAACCTATAGGTTTAACAAGAAAAGATTTATCAGCACAAAGCACTCGTGTAACAAATGGGCGCACAAAGATTTGTTGTCTCAAAGATACAAAAGTTAGAGAACTATTTAACTATGTTTAAGCCAAAACATTTAAAAACAAGGCAGAAAGCAAGATATTGGATAATATCCAATAAGGATACAATACACTAACCTTCTTAGTTTGGGTTGCTGAAAATAAAGCTGTTTGCCTATCCTGCACATCCATTAGCAATTCGATTAGCCAACGCATATTACCAAGTAAAACTCATTTTGAAATGGCACCTAAACCATAAAACTAATGTATCCAGGCCAATTTCTGAATAAAATCAAACTCAACTAACCAAACTTCAAGCTCCTCTTAATTAAAAAAATTAAAAAAAAAAAAAACAGAAGCATATGTTGCTTTACATCTAAGGATTGCAGCCCTCGAGTCTTTGTCACAGAAGAGGTAGAAAACTAAATAAATTTACCTTTGGCAGAATCTTGACAATCTGTTTCATTTCCTCCTCAAAGTTTGCTTCCAATAACCTGTCAGCTTCATCAATCACAAGGCACTGCAAGTCCAGGACAACAATGAAATCAAAGATTGACAAATTTCTGTGATGTCATGATGTGGTACATCTCAATCAAAGATATTTAGCTTAACCACATCAAGAAGCTAATTCTTTTCTCTAACATAACAACACAAACTGCAGTAGGATCAGAAAATACGGTTCAATATTTCAGTAAAAAGATTAACAACAACAGCAGAATATTCCGAAGTCAAGGAAACAGTAGTTAGAATTTGCTTCAAATCAGAAAGTCAACTGTACCCATCAGAACCATTTCAGAAAATAACCACTGAAAAACATTTTGGAACAACTAAAACAATATTTCCGACGAATAGATGTGAAGCACCTTCAAGTTCTTATATATGAATCCCTTGGTATTCTGGAGATGGTCAAGAAGTCGACCAGGGGTTGCAACCAATAAATTTACTCCTTTTACAATACGTTCTGCTTCCCCTCTCCTAGCTGAACCTCCAATAACCAAGCCAAGAGTCTGAGAGTGATACTTTAGAAGGTCCTTTGCCACAGCATGAGTCTAAATTAATTGGAAAAGAAAAATAGTCAGAGACGAATAAAGGGGTTCAATGGTAAATCCCACGATGCGACGTTATAAAAAAGTCTCTTGAACTGGACCAAGCTCCATCATGATATTGGAAGAAAATTTAACATGTCGCTACAAAAAAGAACAAAATGCAGGGGTTTTCACCTGTATTGCAAGTTCCCGTGTTGGGCAAATCACAACAACACCCATTCCGTTACGAGGAGCAAAATGTGTGTTATATAGCAGCTCCACAGCTGGTATTAGAAAAGCAAGAGTTTTACCGGACCCTGTCCTTGCAGCTCCGAGGACATCTTTTCCAATCAAGAGCGGTGGGATTGCTCTAGCTTGAATCTGCATTAGTAATATATTGTATATTCAATTCATCCCAAATCATCAACAACTTTTTTAGAACTGAAAACTGAAAGATATCTCAACGAACACACACATTTCTCATCAAGTACAAACCCTAAAATTCTCTGAATTTAGTAAGTTCTCAATTCGTATAAAAAAAACATACTTTTCGATCAAGTAACTCATAATAAGAAATCCCATAAACAAAAGGGAACTTTAACGAAAAACTACTAGTACCGTTCACTTTAACGGAAAACTATATTTTTATACTAAAAAGTCAATCATGGTTATTTTCGTTCTTAAACAAAATTAGGCTAGAAGTTACCGAAATCAAATTCGAGACGGCAAATTACCTGAGTCATATACTGAAACTTCATTTCTTCAATGGCCTTGTAAGTGTTCTCAGACAAGTTCAACGAAGCAAACGACTCTGTGGTCATAATCCCAGTCCCTCCACCGCCACTATTCACCTTCTTCTTCTTCTTCTTCTTCTCCTCCTCCTCCTCCTCTTCCTCCATTGCTTCTTCCCTCTCCTCATCTTCTTCATCTTTGTCCTCGACGGGGCTTTGATCCTCAACTTCCTCTCCCTTCAATTTCTTCACCTTCTTCCTCTTCTTCTCACTCTCGCCCTTAGCCGGTTCGCCGTTAGGGTTTTGAGGCTCCAGATATTCTTGTTGCTCTACACCCGCCAATTCCGACGGTTTCTTTGCTCTGTTTCTCTTGCGCTTCTTCTTCTTCGTCTCGTCCTCCGAAGGCGCGTGAAGGTTTGGGTCTGTCATTCCGACTGGTTCTCCAAGGAATATGGGTTTGAATTGGGGTTCCACAGTTTCAGGGGGCGCAGAGGAAGAAGACGAGCTTTCTCTCGCAGCACAGAGACGTTGAGAAACTGTGGAGATTTCAGCAGGGTTTGGGCGTTACTTGTTAAACCCTAGCTGCGACTGTACTCGCTCAACTCGAACAGCCACAAACCCAAAAGCCCTAGGCCTCAGCCTCTTAATAGAACTAGTAATTTGGGCCTCACTCGGTGTTTAAACTTTCCAAGTTTTGAAGCAAAACGGCCCAACGAAAGCTCTTAACTAACTGAGATTTATTCATCTCAACAATTTACTCGTGAAAAAGAAAATATGCGGGATAGTGACTTCAATAAAAAAAATTTATGGAAAACTAATGAAAATGGTTTGAAAACTTTGAGTTTTAACGATAAGGACAAAATAAAGGTTAAAGTAAATATTACTAGGATTGACTTTTTAGTGTAAAAATGTGGTTTTTCGTTAACGTGAACATTACCAGAAGCTTTTCGTTAAAGTTTCTTTTTTTTATTTTTTTTAATGTTATGCCTATTTTCTATTAATCTTCACTGTTGATTTTATTAACAATTACAAAACTTACCGAATGTGTACGAGGTGAGAAAAAGTGTGTTAAAAATCATTTTCTTGTTCTTAATTAGCACATTCATAACATACCATACCATTTTATGATTTGGTGGGGAAAAGTTGAATGCATGTACGAAAGATGTGGTGGCACCAAAAACGCACCAAATAATGGTACTTTGTTTGAAAGCAAACCATGCTTTAATCACAAGGGAATCATTTTATTATATTCAAATTACACACAAATTACTAAATATAAATATGATTATGACCTACTACTCCCACTTTAATATACTCACGAATTTTCATAATTCAGTTGCATGATGCTCTGAGTTCAAATCTTCTGTACTCGTTGTGTGTATCGCTTCTCTGTGGTCTTTATTGTTGTTTGACATGTGTGAATAAACTTAAACGTCCTCAACCTTGTTAACACGTGTTAATAAATTTATATGTCATCAACTTTGTTGTCATAAACTTAACACGGATCAATTAATAATAAAGATCACAAAAAACAAAATGAATGCACAAGATTTGATCTGAGATGGCTTTCCTTGGAAGGCAGATTTTATGAAATTAATAGTAACAAAATCATACTCCATGAGTGTAATTATGATCCACTCACTCCACCAAATCCTCGTTAAAACATGTGTACCAAAATTTCATTGACTATAAAGCTAAATTAACGGAAAGTATTCACTATGCAGCAAAAGGTGGTCGATCCGCCGTCTGTCCATCAAATATATACAGGAAGTGACCCTTGTCATCGAGTCTCACCCACTACATCTTGATCGGGAGAAATATTGTTGTACTGGTACATTTTCCTCTCACATAGAATGAACCTCTGCGTATGTATGAGTATCAATTTTTGTGAGAGGACACCATACTTCAAGTACATATGTCCCTTCACATAGAATGAATTATTCATGCATGTGAGTTCCGCCTCTTGTGAGAAAACATCAAACTCGCATCCAAACTTTCTTTTATGTACAAGTGAGAATTAAAATTTTAGCCTAGAAAGGGTTTAAAAGTCTCAATTCAAAACGTTATCTTAATTTTACAAAAATTACTCCGTCGTGCGGTAAGCAACCGACCATCATCGTTTGGGTCTGGTATGGTGTTGTCGTCATCATCCTCTTTCTTAAACCTAAATTCAAAGCCTCTCTAACTTTCTTCTTCTCTCCTCCCACTGATTTCCAGATCATAGTCATCCTCAAAGCTCATAGGCAACGAAATTAGAGTTAAAAAGTTGGATTAAGAGCCTAAGTCTACGATAAAACCTTAAAAGGACAGTACTAAATTTTTTTGTCCAAAATAAATCAAAATGGACTTGGAACCATCCTGGTCCCTTCATGACTTCACCTCTACTACACAAGTAACTCATTGAAGTTGTTATGGCATATCATCCTTCAACTTGATAACTTGTCATTGTGCCGGTGACTAGACTATGGACACGGGAGCATTGTCACAATCTCTGCCCTAATTTGATTATTCAATGGTAGAAGTTTAGTGGTTCAATGCTTTATAAAATGGTAGAAGACAATGCCATGTCAAAAGTTTTTTACTTAAAAGTTAGGAAACCTTAAGTAAGAGTAGTTTATGTGGGTATGAACAAAAATTTATTACTAGTTTATAATGTTGTCTCTCTTTTTAGTAAAAGGCAAAGTACATGGACTGTTTTTTTAGGTTTTGACACAAAAATATAGTTCATCTATCATTATCCAACCAACCTCCATGTGGGGCTTCCGGATTTTGTTTTTTTTTTAAAAAAAACCCCTCTAAGTTTAGAAATCCTTTACGGAATAGTTGGGTGTTGCTCTTTGAAAATGTGAGATGTTTTTGAAAGTTTTTCTCTAACAGCTCGACGAATTGCCTCTATGGGCGCTTGGCAGGTTAACTGCTGGCCTCAAGTCTTTGCTTGCGTTGCTATTGGCATATGTTGACATTTAGCAACATGCTTACTCGAAACCTATTGCATCAGTCGACATGCTCATTCGAAAGTTGTTGGCATCTGTCAACCGACATGCAAAATAACTTGGCAAATGATTATTTCACCATTTCACCATATGCAATATGTGAAGTCGAAGCATCCTCTCGAGTCCTAGACCTCTTTTCATTTTATTAGTCGATGATTACACATTAATCTTATGTTGATTGTCTATTAATTGGGGCATTTGAACCGTTCGATCTATCAAATATTCTACGATGATTGGTACCAAATCACAAAAAGATAATGCTTCTGTTACCCCTTACTTTAAAAAAATTAGATCTTTATGATTTTACCATATAAAAAGGAGAAGGCCTTCTACTTGCTATATGAAATTTTCTAAAAGTGGACCCCACGTCTCTCTTCCTACCGGCTACAAAATCTGACAATATTTTGACCGTTACGATATACATTCAAAATTTTCAAAAGCAATAACCTTAAACATTGATTGCTTCCTTCACCCCCATTTACCCTAAAAATTCAAATCAAATTACTTTATCAGTTTATCTGGACCAGCAAGAAGCAGAATCTGGAGTGGGAGTAACAATTACTTTCAAAAGCTGACACTACCCACCGTTCATCTCCCTCAATCCAACGGCTCAAAAGTCAAAACCCTTCAAGGTTTAAATTAATACCCAAGTCACAGTCTTCGATCGCTATTTCCATTTCTTCAACAGGAGGAACATTCAATTGGTTTCCAAAGAAAAGATTTGTACTTTCTGACAATTTAAGCAGTTTCTTCAATTGGGTCGGCAGGAAAATCTTCTGGGTATGTTTGGATAGCGAGAAAATTGCCGAGAAAATTACAGAATGCCTGTGTCGACTCGGTCCCAGACCAACTCAGTGGAGAGAAGCAAACCCGGTCCAGATCAAGAACCGAGCCACGCGAATCTTCCGCTAAGGAACCCACATCATGGATTGAAGGAAAAGATGAGAGCTTTGACGCTGCTCTACGAGCAGCAGAAGCAGGCCGCGGCGGCGCTGAGGAACCCGAACCCGAATCCGAAATCCGATCCGGAGCAGCTCCGATTCGCGAGCCACCCGAGCGTCGAGCTTCTCGGTTCTTGCAAAAAAGAGGAGAGAGAAGAACCGAAGCAGGGGAGCCACCACGTGATGAGAGAGAACAACAGCAACGCAATGCACAACTCCACCGTTACCAGAACTTACGTTCTGCCACAGCCACCGCCGACCCACGCCAAGGAGAATGTGGCGGCTGCGGGATTAAACGACCGGATTCTCAGCTTTACTTCGTGTCCAAGAAAGGCCAAGGCTTCAACCCCGGTGGCGAGGAGGCTGTCAATGGGAGGTCACGTGCAGCACGTGCCGGGGCCGCCGCGGGAGTCCAGTGGGGTGGTGGAGGGGGCTAGGAATGTGCAAGAATCGGAGACCCCTTCGGTTTCGGAGACACCCACGAGTCGGATTCTTGTGTTTGTTAGGCTGAGGCCGATGGCCAAGAAGGAAAGGGAGGCGGGTTCCAGATGCTGCGTTCGAATTGTGAACCGGCGGGATGTTTACTTGACGGAGTTTGCGAACGAGAACGATTATCTGCGGCTGAAGCGGCTCCGGGGACGGCATTTCATGTTCGATGCTTCTTTCCCTGATTCCACTTCTCAGCAAGAAGTTTATTCCATCACGTGAGTTTGGTTTAATTGGATATTATTAATCAGTGATTGATTGGATATAATTGGTGTTTTCGTTTCTGCTTGAAAAAATCTTGGAACTTTGCATATAAAAATGTTCGAATTCGTCGTTACCGTCGTAATCGTGTTTGGTTTGATTCAATATTCGTGTTTGTTTGCTGAGAAAAAGCATGGTTCTTGTTGCGCTGGATTGGATCCCAAGAAACGGAAAATACTCTACAGCCTATGCTAGTGGTAGTGTTAGTTTCGAATTTTCGTGTCCTGTTTCGAATTTTCGTGTCCTGTAAAATTTCTCAGTAACCAAACAGAAAGAGCAACCAACAATGTTGTGAATTGTGAATGATGTGCTGTTAATGTTGTTTGTCTCAGTAATCCTTTCCATTTTAATGTGTAAGTTTTAACAAAACCGGTATGCCGTCTATTTTTTCAGTACAGCTGAGCTTGTGGAGGCAGTTCTGCAGGGGAGGAATGGATCAGTATTCTGCTATGGTGCCACTGGAGCTGGAAAAACATACACAATGCTCGGCACGCTGGAGAATCCGGGAGTGATGGTTTTGGCAATCAAGGACCTCTTCACCAAGATAAGGCAGAGGAGCTGTGATGGAAACCATGTGGTTCATCTGTCCTATCTTGAGGTCTATAACGAAACCGTGAGGGATCTGCTCTCCCCCGGAAGGCCTCTTGTACTTCGAGAAGACAAACAGGTCTGCCTCGTATCTTGCATCTCACATTACTTTGCTTGCAACTCACAAGGAAATGAATTTGTGTAAGAGTAATAGTAATGTCATATATAGTATGTGTTTGCTGTGTGTATGCGAAAACATGTACAAAGGAAAATCTAAGAGCTATGTAGTTTCTTAAATTGAAACTAGCTGCATTATTTCGACCAATCCAATCTTAGAACATAGTGTTTCTATACGGGTATCTCAAACGCACCTACGTCTTATTTTTATTATGTGGTGAAGTTCTTAATGATGTTAGTGAAAATCAATTTGTGTTCAAATGTATTGCAGGGAATAGTGGCAGCCGGTCTTACACAATACAGAGCTTATTCCACCGATGAAGTAATTTCTTAGTCCCTTTTTGGATGCTTTGAAAAGCTAGATGCTTTGCTTAGAAGTTAATCTGTTGTTCGGTCTGTCTTTTGGTTTGTGGCAGGTTATGGCATTACTTCAGCAAGGAAACCAAAACCGAACTACTGAACCAACTCGCGCTAATGAAACTTCCTCACGGTCCCATGCCATTTTGCAGGTAACAATTGAGATATGGCTTGTTGAGTTCTGAAAACTTGCAATTATTATGACTCAATTTGATTGTTTCTTTCTAACTTGATCTCCTTGTATATCCAGGTTGTGATTGAATACCGAGTAAAAGATGCTTCTATGAATGTGGTCAACCGAGTAGGGAAGCTCTCACTAATTGATCTTGCCGGGTCAGAGAGAGCCCTTGCCACGGACCAGAGAACAGCTAGATCTCTTGAGGGTGCCAACATAAATCGGTCACTCTTAGCACTGAGCAGCTGCATCAATGCTCTTGTGGAAGGAAAGAAGCACATACCTTATAGGAACTCAAAGTTAACCCAACTTCTTAAGGATTCTTTAGGAGGAGCTTGTAACACTGTGATGATCGCGAACATCAGCCCATGCAATCTCACCTTTGGTGAAACCCAAAACACGCTTCATTGGGCAGATCGAGCAAAGGAAATCAGGACTAAGGTCAGTCCTCCTAACTTATCCAATCTTTTAAGTGCCATAAGCTATTGGACAGTTTTGTTTTGCTGCATTACTTGCTAGTCAGCAGACATTGGTTTCTATTGTCCTTGAAATTTCATACTTTCATGGCAACTCTAGATAATGTCTCTTTCCTTGTCATTTTACACAATTGCAGGCGTGCGAGGTGAACGAGGAGACACTGCAATTACCGGAAACTGATACTGATCAAGCCAAGCTATTGCTTGAATTACAGAAAGAGAATCGTGAACTGCGAGTACAACTTGCACACCAGAAACAGAAGCTATTAGTTGTCCAAGCACAATCCTTTGCTGCAAATGCCTCTCCAACGCCTTCTTCGGTTACATCCCTCTTGACTCCTCCAACTTCTGCCCAAGCAAATGACAAGCGGAAACCCAGACCCTCTTTCTTGACCCGGACTTGCTTCACACCAGAGTCCAAGAAAAGAGGGGCTGAGGAAGCAGTTAGAGATCTTCGCCGGACTGTAAAGACATTGGAGGCAGAAATAGAGAGGATGAAGAAAGATCACACTTCACAGCTAAAGCAGAAAGATGATATCATTCGTGAGCTTTTGAGGGAAAGTGAGAAAACACCAGGAGCAGGGAGGGAGGGTGGGGAAAAGAGGGCGGTGACAAGGACTAGCTTGAGACCGCAGGAGCCAAGCACAAAGAGGATTGTTACAAGAGCTAGCATGAGAAAACAGGAGCCAAGCATTGGTGAATTGAAGAGCCCAAGTCACCGTTTCAGGTCACCAGTCCCAACAGCTAAAAAACGAAGCTTTTGGGACATAACAACTGCAAACAGCCCATCAGCTGCTACATTAAATGGAAGAAAAACTAGAAGCCATGTCATTTCTGAACCTGCTGCAGCTCCCTCCATGCTTCTTCAGGTAATCTAATTGTTCTCATCGTCTTCCTTTCCTTCATCTTGTTTCTGATAAAAGAAAATTGTAGCAAAGAATCGCATGCGTGTATGAAACTTCACAACAAAGCCTCCTTCCCCCAAAAGTCTCGTGGCCTCTCCTACCTTTTTAATCTTTTATGTATAAGTTTCATAGTTCTGCAACTGATGCAGCTTGCCTATCCATGTTTCTGGTTTGTGATATTTTTTGGACCGCACATCATCAATTGTGCCCCATTCAGCCAGGTTTTGCACGACAAAAGCCCGAGCGTTTGAAGTAACACGGGAGATGGTAGAAGAAAAGAGAGAAAAAACTACTTAGGTCAATCTGGAAGATGGAAAGACGATGGCATTCTGGCAAAAGCACTTCCTACCAGCAATATTTTCTCTGACGGATCGAACCCGTAGTTCAACATGGAAGAAAAATTGTAACTTTGTAGGTGGCGCTGCTGTTACTTGTATGCCATCTTTCGTCATACGATTTCATTTGTGGAGTTAGCAGAACATATTCCATTAGTTGTTTTCAATCTTCAGAGTTGTCCATTATTTATTCCAAATCAATAAACTTCAGTCTGTAAATTCGCAGTAATCATTTCTTGCTTCATATTCTTTGGGCCCTATATGTCAATTCCTGAATGAACTGGGGAACAAGATTCAACCAAATGCAAAACACCAGCTGCTCTTGGCAAAAAGGAAAATCTACCAGCAGCATCTGCATCACTATATTCACTGAACGCGGCTACTTTCTTTGTAAAAACTTGATTACTATACGCTGCAACGTAGCTCCAGGTTTGTAACAGGATGTGTAACTGGAAAGAAACGCAGGTTTTGCACAACATACTTAACCTTCAAACTATTATATATTTTTTATAACAACGCTCAATCGAAGAGAAGTTCAAAATAACATTTGCATTATACGAAATAAATAGTTTAGAACACGAGATTTGACACAAACCTCTACTCTCTGGATAGATTACGCTGCCACTTTCTATAACAACAACAACAACAACAAAGCCTTTTCTCACTAAGTGGGGTCGGCTATATGAATCCTAGAACGTTATTGCGCTCAGTTCTGTGTCACATCTTCCGTTAGATCCAAGTACTCTAATTCTTTTCTTAGAGTCTCTTCCAAAGTCTTCCTCTACCCCTTCGACCCTGAACTTGTGTCCAGTAATCGCATCTTCTAATCGGAGCGTCAGTAGACCTTTGTTTCATATGTCCAAACCACCGTAACCGATTTTCTCTCATTTTTCCTTCAATTTCGGCTACTCCTACTTTATCTCGGATATCCTCATTCCTAATCTTATCATTTCTTGTGTGCCCATACATCCAACGAAGCATTCTCATCTCCGCTACACCCATTTTATGTACGTATTGATGCTTCACTGCCCAACATTCCGTGCCATAAAGCATTGACAACCTTATTTCCGTCGTATTAAATTTTTCCTTGAACTTCAGTGGCATACAACGGTCACACAACACGCCGGATGAAATTCTATATTCAAAAGCACTCTATTTTTGAGCTGGTTCATAGCGTGATCTTTTGCCTCTCCTTCCTCCAAATGCTTGAGTTTTGGTAAATAGGAAAGAAGATAATTGACGAAGACTCAACCAGTGATCTGCATAAACCACCAACTTCAAATGCTTGAGTTTTGGTAAATAGGAAAGACAGGATCAGCATTAATGTATTCCTGAGAAACAACAAAAGAGTGACGAACAGCATAATCCAACAAAATTAAAAAGTAAAAAAACAAACATATCAATGGTAGATACCAACCCCTCTATAAATATTCATCGTGAGATCTCTAGCTGAGAAACACAGCATGAGAGATGGGTGAAGGCAAGACTAAGGCCGCCAACGTCGTCAATGGTCAAACAATCCATGGATACCTCAACCAGCAAAGGTACATTACTGAGAAGCAAGTCTATCTTATCGTCAATGCTAATAAACGAAACAAGGTTCGTATCACAAATCTCAACACGTTCGAGCCTACTGCAATTCTTTAGCTCTAATTACCAAACCAATCGATGAACTGGCAACTCTTAAGTTAACCAAACGTGCAGTGCAAGACACGGATAATCGTTTCAAGCAATGGACTGTGCGAAACGAAGTGCTCAAGAACTTTTCCGGTCACATCAACATTATTGAGAAAAAGAAGTTTGAGGGACTTAAACCCAATGCTATGGTTCAAACCGGACCCTTTTCCATTGCAATTGAATCCAATTATCTATGGATCTTCTGAAGCGATCATCTCATCTATGGTTCAGAGTGGACCCTTTTCCATTGCAACTGCAAAAAACAAGCCCGGAATTGTTCGATGTTAGGGAGAGTATGCTGTTCAACCACATGATTGACTCAATCGACGTACGCATGCCTTTCTTGCTCCCGCATGTTTGGAAGGAGGTCCCTGAAGCCGCTCAAAGTTTTACCGGCATCAAAATCGAGATTCATAGTAAACCAGGCCCAGGCATGGCGCCATCCCTTGGAGAGGACACTGGTGGCTACTGCTTCCTTTAGCGGCAAGAAAGAAAATATAGTAACAAGAGTTTCATCAGGCAAGAAATACTCCATCGGCCAACTTACCTTGTCTTGGACAAATTGATGAGTAGTTTGGTCTACTGGCTCCTCCATTAATTCTGTCAGTGGTTTTCTCACGTCGGGGATTGTGTTGTAGGAGGACTGCGAACTCTGAACCCTAAACCCTATACCCTAAACTTTGAACGACACCGGCATGAATACTTATTTTAATGGTTTTCTCATGTCAAAAACTGATCATTCCAGTTCCTTCCCCAAAAGAAAATCTACCAGCATCGATCTACAACAGTGCATGAAATATCTTGTGCGTCGCTATTTTCTAGACGCCGCTATTTTTCTTCTATAAACTTAACTTAATTACCATAAACTTAACTTATTTTTCTTGGCGTTCCTGGTTCATGATTCGTAAGAGGGTTTGTAATATAGGTAATTACGGGACGCTGGCGATATCCTAAAACAATGAAGCATGCCATGTAGAAAAGTTAAAACACATAACATGACTTGATTGGTCTGAGATACCGTCACAATATAAGGGTGTCCCTAACTCAGACCTAGATGTGCATATCAAGACCAAAACTATGATAATTATCCAACCCCGACACCACCACCCACACCACCCCCCCCCCCCCCCCCCCAACCTCCTCCCTCCCAAATAAGGCCACTTGACTCAAAAAGCCAATCCACTTCTCATAATCCGGCCCCGAATTCTGCTTAATTATATTAATTAACCTCCATTAATTTCAACTTTCAAGCATAATCTAGATAATCCACTTGTCTAATTAAGGTAAAATATATATGGGTGCGCAAAGAAAAGTTGTTTCTGCGTTTCAGCAGCTATTCAAGCACGGGGCTCAGAGCCTTGATTTGGTCCCACCCCATAACTGCGTTTCAGCTTAAATGTGCTTTAGCACCTTCAAGGCCTTCATTTTTGTCAACTTAATGATTAAGCAAATAATCACTTCATCATTTTAATTAATTAAGATAATAGCTGGGCCAAATTAAAAAAAGCCAGAGTACACCTAATTAAGAGAGATACAGTTGTAAACTCATCACAGTGTAGGCCTTGGACTTGCAATATACAGGTGTTAGTAACAAGGAAGGGATGGGAAGGAACAAAAATAAAAGGGGAGAGAACCCTCTTTCCTCGAAAATAAGTCATCGTGCATTGATCAAATATAAAAAGAGATACGGGTTTAGTTACACTAAGAGCAGCATGCATGATGACTTTCATAGAGTGCTAATAAGAATTCCGGAAAAGAAATATATGGTTTAAAATTCATATATATCATTATGCTTTCTAACATTTTGCATGTGATCAATGTTTCTCATTTGTTTTCTACATACTAAACGGCAAACTTATCTACAACGGCGATGCTAATGGTTTGTGGAGGTATCCCAAACCAATTCACTACCATCGGTTTTAAGTTTTCAACGAGGCAGTGTGCAAGGCTTAAGATACCGTCATCCATCGCATTGAAGACCTTCTCCTACTTCATAGTCATCGTACAATGCTCATTCAACACAGCCTACGTACAAATGCATACAGTAATGCAGCTGTGGGCAACACGCAAAAATTGTACAATGACCCTATGGAAATGAATTCAATTAAATGTTGTACTGTGTCTATATAAAGAAAGAAGATACCCCAAGCCAACAAGGCTTATGCTTGTGCTTTGCGAGGGTCGCAAAAATAATATCTATCGACTATCGTACACAACATTACTCTTGTTCTACAAATATGACGTTTCCTCCGTATGTATGAATATCCAAGGTTTTTTTCTTGGTTTTATTTAATATTATTTCAGGTGCTGAGTGCTGAGTGCTAAAGAGCTTGGGTCGTATTTATTGGAATAATAATTGTATAAAGCAATGGCCTAGCCTAGACAACTTTTGGTCCAGCCACCAACTTTTGTATCCTTTGAAAGAATGATGACTGGATGATCAAAACGACCCTCGGTTTCTGTGACAAGATAATCCTTATCCTCTGAAGGAGGGATAGGTTTTGATCCGGAAAATGATTTCATCACTCTTTTTTATGTTTTACGAAAATCATGCGCTTTGATCTCATTCAATTTGTTCAATTTAATGCCTAAATAAATAGGGAAGTACAAAGAATGCGGAAATTATGTGCAAAAATCATTTTCCGCTTTAGTCGAGATGTAAACACATACCATTTTGAAAGGTTAAAGCCAAAGGGCTCTCTCCCCACTCTTTTTCATTGCAGCTGCAGAGAGAGAAGAAAGAAAAAAGAAGGCATACTTGAAAGCCTTCAAACTAGGGCATGTAGGCATACTTGCCCCATTCATTCCACCATAAATTCTTAAATCCGCCTAGACCGTCCAGGCCAACACACTCATATGAGTTCCTATCGAATCTCATCTTTTTTTAAGTATGCTGCCATATACGGACACCGCAAATATCCACAGTTGATGCGTTGTACCATAAAAGGTCACATTACTGGGGACAATGTAACAAGGATGATTTAAATTCAGCAGGGAATCAAATGCCAAACTGGAAAAGCAGTCAACAAGATTAAATTCAAGGAAAAAAAAAGATATTAAACAAGAAAAACAAAAGCAGTCAATCATAAGAAAAGCCAAAATTCTGCTGTCAGGAATTGGATTTGGAATTTTTTCTCTTTTAAATATTTGTTTTTGCTTTTGATGACTTCTATGATTACTTTGGTAAAATTTTATATTGGGATCATTTGTCACACAAAATTATATAATCAAAAGCAATGATTGGAAATTGGAATTAGCCAATACTTTTGGACCAAATGCCTTAAATCATATGGGAAGATTGTGTGAGAAAAAGAACACTACTGCTCAAGGATCCAACCTAAACAGGGAAAGGAAATTAAATAGTATACCAAAAAAATTAGACACTAAACATATCATTGAAGATCATCCCACACAGCAAATAAAGAGAAAAATTGCATCATTAGTTATTGGATAATTCTTGTGTTCCTTCGAGGAGAGATTTTTCAACGTGCTCTGGAGTAGATTTGACAAAACGACATATGTTATTATATAATCGGATGAATACTTGAAATAAAAACTTCTCTGTAATTGTGTAATAACATGTGGTGTATCGTCATGTGTTCTGGGCATATTGAAAAATTTCTCCTCCTTGAGAGGATGAGCTGGTTCCTCCATTTGATAGGAACCAATCATGTCTTAACACGTGTTCATTCTTTTAAAAAGAAAAATCAAATAACAAAGACGCCCTGCCACACAGTACTACGGTTTGGTGGTATTCCTCTTTGCTTATAAGTGAGAGGTTTTAAGTTCGAATCTCATGGATGGAGAATTCGATACTAAATTAGGCTGCTCATTGTGTGGCTTAGTCGAACTCCCTCTCTCCCTAATGTAAAAATATTGATGTACTAAAAAATAAAATAAAATAAAATAAAACAAAAAAGCCATAATTTATAGAAACTTCTAATCATGCTCAAACTCATAATCTGGATTTATTAAAAAAAGAAAAATAAAAAACATGAACACGTGTCAAGATATAGTTAGTCCATGTCAAAGGTAGGAACTTGCTCATCCTTAATTATTTTATTTTGGTTGCTATGCATCATTTGCAGCCTTCTTATGATTTGAGTACTAAAGTTCAAGCAGCCTGTGATCTCATACGTTTTGTATAATTACCTAAAACATTTTTGGTTATGCAGATTGGAGGAAAAGGAGAAAAATAATATGTATAGTTCCTTTTATAGGGGTTTGGCCTCTTTTTTAAATTAGCGAGAGAAAAATTAGCATTAATTTGAGGTTAATTAGGTAATTGTAGGTTAAGGCAGTGTGCTCGTCCCTCATGCAACTTAAGTTCAAATTTCTCCCTCGTAGATTTAAAGACGTAAACATTAATACAAGGAAATATATACCTTTAGAAGCCAATGCATTCGCTACAAAATTAGTTTAATTTGATTGAACAGTCCATACACCTCTTTTTACTTCTCGCGCACACATTTTTAGTTTTCGACCGTTAGATCAGATGAATTGAAGAAGATCATCGGACATAAATTAACAATGGGTGTGTGAGCAGTAAAAAGGGGTGTGTGAATAACACACCCATTCTCAAAAGAATATGATGTTGGTTGAATGTTTTTAATGATAGTCAGCTTCAAGAGAACTTTAGATCAGGTCCAAATTATCTCCTCTAATCTCTTCCTATTTGAATGTTCACGATTGAACCACGTTAACATCTTGTGTTGACTTCTTTACCGTAAGAGAAAGACAGAGGAAAGTGAGCGAGAATGAGAGAAGAGGAGAAGATATTTAGAGAGGAAATAATCCTCTATTTAGATCGTAGAGTAATCAAATCAATGGATTAAAATAGTTTACAACATTAACAAAAAATGCAAATTAAAGAGGAAAATCATGAATCATGATTAAAGCATTAGCATCCTTGTCTCATCATAACTTCATTAAGGATTGGAAAAAGCTATACATATACCCTCCACACCTACCCCATCATGTTATATTGTATTTCCCCCCACCACCTAAACTAAACAAAATATGAAAAATACAATAAACCCCACTAAACATTTTCTCCAAATATACCAAACACAAAATAAATTTAAAACAAAAAATAAAAACTGCTTGCAGAGAACTAGCTACACTTCCACATTCCAATTTCCAGATTGATCAGAGCTAAAACTGAAGTACATATTGGAAATTCGAGCGGCGGAGATGCGAATTCGTGCAGCTTTTCGGGTTTATTAGACTCGGAGCAAGTAGATACTGAGCTCAGGAGCTCCATTGCTATCAGGGTTCATCATGTAGAAGGCCTCAGAGTCTCTAGACCCAACAATTCTCTCAAACTTGGCCCTCATGTACATGAGTTCGCCTTCGGATTCGGACCCGGCTTCAGCTTCATTCCCTTCCACCGCCGCAGACGGCGGCAGCACACCAGCCCCCATTGAAATGGGCTCCACAGCTTTCAACACCTTCCACTCCTTGGCCCCACATTCTCTTTTGCTAGCAAAACCATATTTCTTACCGTTGCAAAAAGTTCTCCACACTGGCTCTTCCAGCAGCCTCAGAGATTTCTGATCTTTCTTCTTTTGAAGATCTGCTTTGTGATCCTTGTCACACTCCAACGCAATTCTGACGAGGCCGGACGCCATTTCTTTAACCAACCCGCTGATCGGCGTTGCAAGCTCGATCAAGAAGGCCGGATGCGAGCTAGGGTCTCTCTGGAGTGCAAAATGTACGTGGCCACGCCTTGAGCCGAAAAGAGTGCCTACCACTCGGGGTCCCAGCCCAAGTGGTAGGCTAGATCGGTTCTTACCAAAAGTGGTAAGAACAGACCGCAACCTGGAAACTGCAGCCGCTTGCAGTTTCCTCCTGGGAAGTTGATGAGCCTCATGACCATGCTGTTGTTTTTGATGATGATCATGCTCTTGTTTCTTCTCCTCCTCCTCGTCGGATTTTGGTTTAGACGCAGAGGAGGAGGATTTGAGGCTCGGAAGAACTACATGATCAACATCATTTTCTTCTTCTTCTTCGTTGCCAACTTTGTTTGTCCAGAGGAAGTGTCTCTTGGAGGAGGAGTCCTGCAAGCTCCTTGCCATGCTCACTGATTTCATATGAGAAAGCAATCAGTGGGAAGAGGGGAGTCCTTAAAGATGGTTTGGTGGGTAGAGAGAGAAAGAGAGGAGAGAGATAGAGAGTGGGGATTCTGGTCTATTCCTTCCTTCACTTTTATTGATATGTGGGGGGATTTCATTTCATTAATTCTTTGTTTCTAGCCCTTTGTTGTAGCCAAAGAGAATCCTGACAAAAGAAACACAGCCTGACCCACCAACTGAGTGAGGAACTGAGGAGAGAGAGGGGGAGAGAGAGAGAGAGGGAGATTTGAAAAATAGAAAAGAAAGGAATCTGAGGAGACAATGTGCCTTGTTATTTCACTTTCTGGTGGGGTAGAGAGGAGAGGGAGAGGGAGAGGGATGTTGCTTGACTGACTCTTTTGACTTGAAATCCCCAAAACAGCAAAGAGATGGCAACCAAAGCCCAAACAAACCCAAAGCCTTCACTATTCCCACCAGACATGCTCACCACAAGTCACAAGTCTCAACACACCCTTCCATAACTCAGGAAAAGAACTTTCATGAAACGAGTACATTATCATGCTGATATTCCAAACCAATTCGTTATCATGTGAGATACTTAACGTTCACGTGGTGTTGCATTCAATTGATTGATTGGTTTGTGTACCCATACCAATACTATGAGAAACGACATCACTATAACAGTATCTCAAACTAATCATGCATATTATCTTACAAGGAATTCAAAACGTATTGTAGTGTATCGTTGATTTGAGATACTGTCACAAACTATTTTAAATGACAGTGCGTGATTGGTCTGAAACACTGTCGTTGTGTTTGATTGGTAAGTTTCTCACCATGGCCCACACCTATGCCCATGTCCACTTCTAGTTGAGAGGTGCACCAGGTGGTGGTGGTGTTGTTTGTTGGGGGTTCTCATTAGAACACTGTTATCTCATGGGCTATGTTAGGTGCAGAGTCTACACATCACCTACCTGCGAACTGACGCTTCACTGTTTGTGGGGACCCAAAAACCAAACCCTTATTCTTCCAACGAAACATTGAAGCATCGCTTTCCTCATCGACTAGAATCTATTTGTAAGCCTCTCAATGTGGCCTTACCACATCTCTTGGTGCTGTACGAGTTTTATGAGGAATGATTTTTTCGACGAAAAACGCTTCCGTTTGTGACCTATCGGAATGGTCCGCAGGATGATCTGAAAGCGTAAGAAAACTCTAAAGGAACTTTCTTTCGTAAGTTGCTGCATCCCGTTGGATGTTTTGTAAAAGGAAAAAGAAAACACAAATGCAACAGAGTAATCTTGCAAATGCAGTCTCTATCGAGAAACGACGCTAAAAGAACACAACTCTTTTCCAAACTAATAACTAAACAAAGCCAAATAATTACATACAGTTGCGGCACCAGGAGTCAGACAATCTCTTACTAGTTACATGAACTTATAGACAAGGATCCATAAAGAAAATACAACTTCGCGTGCATATGGACATAGGCCAGCACACTCACTACTGAATGGGTTTTTTCTTCTTCTTTCTTTTGTACATATAAGAGAAGCACAAATGGATAAGTCGAGGATACTTGCCTACGGTTCACGAAAAATAAAAGGTCCTAAGGTTAGCTCTCTAAACTTTGTTCAGGGTCTGGTTGCTTGGGCGCAGTGGCTCCACCATTCATTCTGGCACGTGCCTCGGCAAACATCCTCTGTTGCTCAGCCAAGGCTTCTTCCTCTGTCATCTCCACTCCGTTCCCCCATTTGACACTTTTTGATAAGTCATGCTGCAAGGAATACCACTTGCATCAGTATATAGTTTTATGTTGCAAGTTCACGACTGCTTGACAATTTATAGACATGTGAACTAGTTGACTAGTTGCATGCTTTAGCACCCAACACAACGGCCCCTGGTGCAACAACAGGCACCAGTTTGACATTTGCTTGTATAGAGGTACTGCCAGTTAAACCCAGCTGCACAAAAGATCAATCCCTAACTCTCAACGTTCCACTGAATAACTGATGTCTTGTTTTAAGTTATGGCAACTTCAGTCTTGCATAAGTTGAATGAACATAGAAGGCATCATGAACACTTACCATAGTCTCAAGCTTGTGTTGTTCATATGCTGAATAAACTTCCTCAATGTACTCGCTAAACCCAAGAACCTGATACACAGAAGAGAACAAATGTCATGATGCAGCCATTGTAAGCATCTCACATGGTATATGAATATAATTGCTCTTCATAAGCACAAATTAGGGGTTACAATTTAAGCTTAATGCACAAATATGCATCTCATTCGAGAATCCACATAGATCAATATGACAATAACTATCATGATAGAAGTATGAACTACACAGAGATAACGCCTGCACGTATAAATATACATACGTATGCATAGACTGATAGACATACTAACATACCACACTATTAAACTACCAGACGCACAATGGACAACAACAATTTAGGAAAATAAATCAGACCATACGAAGAATCAAATTTATAAAACTGAAAACATGTTCAACTGGGTTGTTCACAAACCTGTAAAGCCTTGAGTACATGCTCGGGAGCTATTGTTCTTTTATCCTCTCTGCTACAAACTTCATTCGATTCTGATGAGATGAGATTTATAAACTCTGCAAACGCAATAACGCAAGTCTGAATGCTTTTCTTCAGTAATAAAGAAAAATAAAACATCCGTCAAAGCACTAAGGCAGTAGACAACACTTCAAACCCCAAAGTTATGGGGCAAAGAAATAAGTTAGGAGCAATTCCAACAGCTATAGCCTATAAAAATCCCAGAAAATCTGAAAACTAACTTTATTTTAATGTTGCTTCAAGCTTATTGACTAAAACATGTCACATTTGTAATCGAAAAAAGCATCTAGTGTATTAACTGAAACTACTAGGTTTGACGTGCAGAACATGCTATTGGCCAAAACGAATAAGGGTTTAATCTATACAGAGATCAAGATACTAAGAGTAAGATAGATGCATTAGCAGTAGCAAAACTAAAGCAATTTTGAATTAATGTACAAATTTAAAACATAAACTAAAGATAAACTACTTATATATTCTCACCTACGCAACACTCAATCAAAAGATCTTGAGCATCTCTTGCGACACGTACATCTGGCGGCAACATCTCTTTAATGATTTTGGTCATGGTTGCTGAACATGAATATTAAATCATAAGCTACACGTACATCTGGCGGCAATATCGTGTATAATAAACAGTATAAGATGCCCCTACTGGGAATTCACAAACACAAAGAAACCATGAGGAGCACAAAGAGAGATGATAAAAGTATAGACACATATGATGCAGTGAGAGAGATAAATGATTACAAGGACATACTACTAGACAAGTAATCGCACAAAAGTTTGTCACGCCTGGTAAAGGCTTAGCCTCAACACGAGGAAACATGAATTAGCACCCAACCTAATGCTTGTTCTAATCACATGCAGGAAGCAGTACTTCGCAAGCAAATTCGGGGCCCCTAACCAGCAAGCAAATCATGCATACCTCCTTCCATCCAAATGAAATTTATTTTTAGGAGTTTTAATTCTGATTTCTTTGTTTATACAGTCCCACTCACTATTCGTATCCGAAAAATCAATTTCTTGAAACCCTTAATTCAATATACAAGATTTAGTCAATCAATATTTTCAACCAATCTTTAATTAATCAATTTACGTAAGCAATTAGTTCAAAATAAAGAACAGCAGCAAACCCCCAAATCCTAGGGCACTAATTTTGTCGAAATCGTTCAATTACAAAATCCAGAGATAATTACACGAAATTAACCAAAAAAATCATGAAATCGATAAACCTAACAACAATAATCTCAAAAATTAAACGAAAAAATATACAAAAATTACGAATCCACCTTTCGGAAGCGAAGCATCTTCCTTTGACTTCCCGACGATGTCCATCGGATCCATCCTGGACCTGCGCACACCGTAAGCCCCAAAAATCAGCACCTACATATTCCAAAATTCACCGAAAAAATACAAAACGGAAAAAAAAAAATCACAGATCTAAAAATTCCAGCAGAACCGAGATGACTCACCTGATAACCGAGTTGAATCGGAGAGCGAGCAAGCGCGAATCTGACCGCGTAGACGACGAATGAATCAACCGATCGACGAAGATCCGAGTTGCAGGAAGATCACGATTCGGAAGGGAGACATGGTGTTGAATATATGGATTTATCAGGGGAAGGGGGTTGAGTTCTTCAGGATAAGAGAGCCAGATCTCGCTCGCAGGCGATTAGGGCAAACGAAACAATTCTCCCCCAAAAGCGCGTTGATTTACGAGTCCACCACGCGCGTCGTTGAGGAGTTTTCGACGGCCGTGCGTTTCGCGGGGTGAGCGGTTGGCGGGTGCTGCGCACGCGGAATGGGGACGCGTGGTCGTTTTTTGGATTGTTGGGTTTTGTTAGTGATAGGGTCTTGTCTCTCATCTTCCATGGAAAGGAGCCAATGGCCTTTTGGCGCGTTTGGAAAGAACCAATGAGAGTGTGTGTATTTTTTATTTGCAAAGTAGTCTTTTTTTTTCTTTTTTTTTTAATTTTTTTAAATTTTTAAATTTTAAATTTAACAATCTTAGAGATTTTTTTTTTAGTACATTAATATATTTTTACATTAAAAGAGAAAAAGTTTGGTTAAACCGCACAATGTGTAATCTAATTTTTTATTGAATTTGTTGTTCACGAAGTTCTAACTTAAAACCTCTCATTTTTAAATGAAAATGAATACTACTAAACGACACCTTTTGAATGTTTGTGGTTTAGTACAATTAAAATGAACTCATCTTTGCAATCTAATTTAGGATAATTAAAGTCACTCAGTACTACGCTCTGATAGTATTCATCTTCACTTGAAAGTGAGAGGTCTTAGGTTTGAATCTCGTGGATAGCAAATTCGATATTAGATTATGCTACCTATTGTTTAGCTTAGCCAAACCTTTTATTCCTTTAATGTAAAAATATCGATGTACTAAAAAAAAAAATCTAAAAAGGTAATTAATACTACATTTTTCCAACCCAAAAAAATGTTGGAAACGTATAAATACTTTTCGTAGTGGGCTTCGCTTTAATTTTATTTTGTTATGTCAGCCCAGACCAAATTAATCTGGGCTGGCAGCCCAAAGTGGTCGGATCCACACTCTAGTGGGTCGACTGCCGAGCCCATTCGACCCAGCAACCCAACCCAAATTACATTTTTTTTCCCGGTCCAGTAATACAAGTTACGACTACGTTCTCTGGCTTTTTTATACCTCTCGCTCTCCTCCCTCCTGTCTCTGCTCGAAGGAGGGCTTTGCCGCGCCGGCTCGCCCTGCAGTCATCACTCTTGACGAAACCCTAATCCTCAATTAATTTTGATTACCCAGCTTCTTCTCAATCTTCAAGATATTAAGAAGTTAATCACGCAATGGCTTCAGACGAAGACGATTTCGTGTTCTACGGAACACCGATTGAGCGGGAGGAAGATTTAACCAGTCGCAAGAAGAAGTCCGTTGCTGAGGCCTCTGGTAACTTGCGTACTCTAGTTCCTTGGAAGCAAGAGGTACGTATGTTCTCTTATCTTTTGTTTGGTTCCTGAGAAAGCTCGAGAAAGTAGAAACAATGGAGAAATTTCAGTGTTAATTAGTGGAGTGTGGTAATTGAGTTTTAATGTCAGTTGTGTTGAGCGTAGAAGTTGTATGTAATTGGAGGATTGGGTTTATAGGGAAATGTGATCAGAGAGAGTTTGCAATTGGTAGTTGTAGTAATGTGTTTGGTTGATGAGAAAGTTTGAAAAGGAATTTGAAAATGCGGACTTGGTTTGGGTGAACTGGGTGCAGATTGAAATGGGTTGATTTCCATTTTGAATTTTAACATGGAAGTTGATAGTTGGCCAAACTTGTATAGCAAAATTATGCTGAGTGATTAATGTGGGATGCCGGTTTTGTTTTCTTTATCAAACAAAGTTTATTATGCATGACATTAAAGCTTTGATTAAATTTCAATTGTGCTGCTCACTGATTGATGTTTAAATGAACGGTCTGGGTTTACTTTTCTGTTGACTTTTGTGTCTCCAGGTTAGAGATGAAGAAGGGAGAAGGAGATTTCATGGTGCATTTAGTGGAGGGTTTTCTGCCGGCTATTACAATACAGTCGGCTCAAAAGAAGGTATCTTCTCACTTTCCTTTGAACTAGAAATGTGTGATTCCTTTTCTTAAGAATATTCGAGGGTAGCTAATGGTTTAAGCCATCTGAAACAAACGTGCAGGGTGGACACCGCAGACTTTTGTGTCATCGCGGAAGAACAGAGCTGAAGTCAAACGGCAGGACATTATGAACTTTTTAGATGAAGATGAAAGAGCTGTAAGTTTGATCTTGGCTTTAACCTATTACACCTATTTCATTTACATTCTTCAACTTTGGGAATATATTGCAAACTGTCAATGTTGGAATCATCGCCTTTTAGAATTGGTAAATTATGTATGTTTATGCTTATTTGATGTTTAGTTATTGTAGTTATCTAATATAAACTTTACAACGAAGGGAGTGAAAACCTATTGGTTGGAAAACCATACAACCTTTTGCAATGGTTAGTTTCAATTATATGAAAATTCTCATCTAGCCAAAACTAGATTAAAAGTAGGAAATAGAGTATTTTTTTTTTCTTTTCTAATGTTGACTGTTCTCTAGCTCTTGAAAAATGATAGTATATTTATGTTGTTGAGTTCTTATAGATATCATATCCGATGACCATGGAGTTCTTCTAGATGATGAGGACTACTGCCAATGATTTTACTTTAGAATTAAATCAGTTTTCTGATTCTTCTTCTTAACATTTAGGAACTTGAAGGCCAATCTTTGGGGACGTCTATGCAGTTTGATACATTTGGATCTACAGCTACTGAACTTGCTCGTAAACAAGCTGAGAAGGAACAACAGAAAAGGTTAGGGTGTTGGTCAATTGCAATTCTAGTTGAATCAATAACCAAGTTGATAATACAAGTTAGTCATTTGGATGAAAATGATAAGGTTCTGAATGCTACCCCTTGTTGTACACTGTACCCTAACCTTTAGGTTCTAGAGAGTTGTAATGCTTTCATACCATTGCTGAACAAAATTAAATTCTTCAGGTATAAGGTTGTTTGAAGTGTTAATCCCACTTTCTCTTGGAAATTTATGGTGAGAGTAGAATAATAGCATTTTTAAAATGATTTTTCTGGTTAAATGAATAAGATTAATTGTCATATTTAACATAGATTTTCTTTTTTATATGTTAATAACCGTGACATATTTTTCTTAAAACCTTGTCCTTGAAAATAGTGTCATGCATTGTTTTCTAACTTGTTGATATCTTGTTTATCATGTATTTTAGGCCATCAGCTATTCCTGGACCAGTTCCTGATGAATTAGTTCTTCCAGCCACAGATTCTATAGGTTTGTTCCAGTAAAATTTGGGTCGGTGATTGTTCAAAAAGTTTTTTTTTTTTTTTTTTTTAATTATTAGTTGCACATCTCTTTATACCTGTTTGCTGTTTTTGATTAGGTGTGAAGTTGCTGCTGAAGATGGGATGGCGCCATGGTCGTTCAATCAAGGATTCACATATTGATTCATCATACGGTATATGTGGCTTGCAAATTCAAAATTGTTCTGAAATCAACTATTCTTGTATGGGTTGATGTGCAAGTATTATTTATTTTATGACTTGGAATTTAGAACATTAGTGTGAGGTTCTTTGCTATAAATTTAGATTTGGCATACCTAGAATACATGTAGCATGTGCGGGACTACCAGAATACATACAGTTTCATCTGATTGCTCTTGATTAAGGTCTTTCTTTCATTACTTACAGTCTTAAACTTTTTCATGTCCTTTGTACAGATGCTCGAAGGGAAGCGCGAAAAGCATTTTTAGCATTTTCTTCCAGTGGTGCAAAAACACAGCTTGCTGACTCTGAGCCTGTTCATGGTGACATGGAGGATCATATTGAGCTGCCTGCTAGTGATGATATTCAATCTTCTCAAAGCACACCTGTAAGTAAATTTTCTTTTCTATGTCAGTCATTCATTTGGTTTTGTTTTATTTCTTGATTCAGTATTTGGACCGTAATGGATAATTCTATTGCGTATTTGTTTAATTCATAAGTTAAGTCAGAGTTTTGGAGCTTGTTAAAATTATTCTTTAGGTATTTCAAATTTCTTTTTTAGGCAGTACACTTTTTCTCGAAGAGTTCTTGAGAACATTTTCTTTGATCATTATGATTTGTAATATTCTCTCTGTGCCTTACATATTTCCTTCAGGTTTATGTAATCTACCCAAAGCAGGACCTTCACGGATTAGGTTTTGATCCTTTTAAGCATGCGCCTGAGTTCAGGGGTAAGTGATTTTCTCTTCTTTTTACAGAAAACTGGGTCATATTTCTGTGATTACGAGCAATCTAATGCTTCCTAACCACTATTTTTTTATTGTTTATATTCAGAGAAGAAGAGATCACGCCTCTCTGAGAATAGGGGTATTGGATATATAAGTGCCCGTTCAAATGACAATAATCTTTTTGGCTTCAAGTGTAAGATTTATGATCCAGATGAAAAGCATTCCTTTTGGTGTTATAATATAGGGTTCTGTCCTAAGAAGCATAATTATGGCAACTTGGTCGTCGCGTATCCCCATCCCATACTTAATCGGATACGATACGCGACCAATACGCCTCCAATACGTATCGGGGTGAACTGATATGTCTTTTGACTAATGGATATGGGTGTCCAACATTTGGGATACGGTTACGTATCAGGCTGAGAAGGACTGAATTATAGCCTTCTTGCGCAATTGCAGATCAGCAGATCTGTTGAATATCGCGAGGAAGAAGACGGTAGCATCTCATAATCCTCTTTATTTTCACACATCTAAACGCTACAGTTTCAGTTTCATGTGTTGTAGTCAGTTAGTGGCCACTGCCACTCAGCCCAACCACAACCACACGTGTAAAGGTTAAAAAAAATTAAATGCAATTCCTTTCCAATTTGTTTGGTCTCCTATATATCTGTAAATATACCATAAATTATCTATAATATGCTTTTCTTGTATCTTATAAATTAGTAATATATACTTTCAATAGTAATGATAACAATTACTAAATGTTAATATATAATTTAAATTGTCGTGTCCATGCCGTATATATCCTAGTTTTTAATAATTTGTCATGTTGCCGTGTAGTATTGTATCGTTGCCATAACGGTATCCGTGCTTTATAGGTATTGTCCTCTTATTGCTTTTATTTGATTGCACGGATTGGTTTCTCAACTTATGATTGATTTATCTTGTTATTCATTAGCAGGAACGTTTGCTCCTGGTTTTGGAATTGGAGCACTTGAAGAACTTGATGCTGAAGATGAGGATGTTTATAATTCTGGTTAGTGTTATTGTAACGAATAATCAATCTTTGCAGTAATTATAGCTATTATAGAGTCATTGCATAGAATCGCTTTGTGTTTTTGGTGCTGGTCTTTTCCTGTTATGTTTTCTGGGAGAAACTACTGAAGATGTGATTAATTTAATCTATGCTTTCCCTTCTCCTTCATTCGGACCACAGATTGCTCCATTGCATTATTTTTCTTCGTTTTGCATGATATATCTTACAGCTTGTGATTTACTGGGTAAAGGGGTATAGTTCAATAGTGATTAGACCTGTTAGTCAGATTCATTTTGTGCTAACCAGATTAACTTTTTGTTTAAATATTATTCGTTATAATGCTCAAGTTTTTGCAATTTTACTTCTCGTTCAGGTTATGGATTTGAGGAAACTTATGTTGAAGATATTGATGATGAGCCTTCAAGATCAATCATGGATAGCAAGCAAAAGTACGTTCGAAAGGAACCAGGTGGTCTCTCTGGATTTAGACTTGCATCTAATTCGGACTACCAACATGAGAGGTAATCCGAGGTTTTAGTTTTATATGCATGTGAGTATGCGGAAAAGAGTGATCCTTCCGCTTGTTCATTTCTGACTACATATATGCTAACTATTACTCTGGGATTTGTTCCAGATTTGATCCTCCTGTAGTACCAAAAGATTTTGTACCCAACCATAAATTTTCTGGGCCTCTTGATAGTGGCTGCAAGCTTGGAGATCCTGGTCCCACAGAAGTCTCTCCTCCAGAGGATAGTAATCTGAAACTCTTAATTGACGGGGTCGCAACTTTAGTAGCTCGATGTGGTAAATTATTTGAGGATCTCTCTAGAGAGAAAAATCAGTCAAATCCCTTGTTTAGTTTTCTAGTTGGAGGGAATGGCCATGATTATTATGCAAGGAAACTGTGGGAGGAGCGGCAAAAGCGAGGCAATCACACCAAGGAGATATTGGATGGTAAATTGTCTCCACGAAAGCAGAAGATGACAGCAGAGAGCCGTGGAAAAATTTTAGGGGAAAGGGCTTTGGAACGAAGCTCCAAAGAGTCAAGTTCATCTGTTGCTTCTGAAGAGGCCATTCAGCTTCAGTACAACCTTTCAGATACATTTACTAAACCTGCATTAGATGTGAGTACAATACATCTTGCTTGCCTGCTTTCTCAAATGTTTTAAGCATCCAAGTTTTTTGCGAATCTAGATTGTAATGTCCTTGGTTTACTTAAGCATTGCCTTAGCTACCAATAGTTTTTCATATTTTTATGAATGAATGAAAGAAATGGGTTGTTTGTGTTGCTCTAGGAAAGTTTTAGATTTTCTCACTTTGTTTTATGTGTTGAATGTAGGGTGAGATGCTGGAAGTTGCAAAACCCTTCAACGATGATCCTGCAAAGCAAGAAAGGTTTGAGCAGTTTCTCAAGGAGAAATACCAAGGAGGACTTCGATCTACCGAGTCTGGTGGAGCTAGTCATATGTCAGAAGCAGTTCGTGCTCGTGAGAGATTAGACTTTGAGGCTGCAGCTGATGCAATACAGAAAGGGAAGTGGAGTAAAGAAAGCAAACTCTCCACATCACAGTTCATGGATTTTTTATCTGCTGGAGCCATGCAGTTTACTCCTGGGGGATCAGCGGTATGTTCTGCTGGTGCTTTTTCAGATTTTGGTTTTGTAAATGTATACTCATATTCTTTATATAATTAATTATTTGGTTTCTTAATTTTTGAAAACAGCAAGCCAAAGATACTCAAACTGAAAATTTGATAAAAGAGGAAGTTCGCATAAAACGCACAGAATATCAGTGGCGTCCTTCACCTATTTTATGCAAACGTTTTGATCTCATCGATCCTTTCATGGGGAAGGTACAGTTGAATACTCTTCTCTATAACTCCTCTCTCTCTCAACATTTTTCTTATCACCATACCTTAAACATATGATACTGTCGCATGCAGCCACCACCAGCTCCACGGATGAAGAGCAAAATGGAAACTCTGATTTTTACATCAGATTCTGGAAAAGACACAAAAGCAGAAGAAACTGTAATTGTAAAGAGGGACTACATCCCTGTTGTTCAATCTAATGCCCAAGGAAAAAGCAAAGATGTAGTTGACGAGGAAAGCGCAGTTGAGGTTGAAGTTGAAAACGTCGAGAGGCCAGTTGACCTTTACAAGGTGCTTTAAACACAAAATTCAGTGATTTGTTTTTACATGCATACGCAAGACGTAACATATGACTTCATTTGTGTGCAGGCTATATTTTCTGATGACGAGGATGATGCTGAGGATACCTCTGTTTCCAACGGGGTTGGTAATCCAGAGAAGAAGGTTGAAGCAGCCACTACAACATTAAACCGTTTGATCGCAGGCGACTTTTTGGAATCCTTAGGAAAAGAACTAGGCCTAGAGGTTCCCCCTGAGCTGCCCTCATCAACGAACAAAGCCAGAACTTCTTCGCCTCCCAAAGGAGCCGGTTCAGGATATTCCAGTATCCTGCCAGTTGATAATAAGCCGCCTTCCACTCATGAGATTCCGCGCAGACCAGAAATTTCTCAAGAGGCTCCGCGTGACATTGCTGAACCTTTCAATGGTAACTTGACGGGTAATTTAGCGAGAAGTAATAGCAAAAGCGCAGAGACGGGTGCTTTGGGGAATCAGTTTGACAAGATTATATTCCGAAAAGCGCATCAAGATGATAGGAAGGACAAAACACCCTCAAGGCAGCACCACATTGTGGGCAGCAGTTCACCATCAGAAGATGAAAGGAGCAGAAAGTGCTCTAGGGGACATCGGCATAGACACAGCGATTCAGATAGCGATTCATGCAGCGATCATCAGGACCGTCACCGTTCTAGGTCTAAGGGGAAGAAGAAAGGATCCTCTCGAGAAAAGAGCAGTGGTAGCAGAAAACACTCGAAGCATCATAAACGTCGAAGCAGAGACTCCTCTGAGAAGGAACGTTCAGAATCCAGGAGGGACAAGCACAGAAGGCGAGATTGAACGCGACGTACTACTTCCTTAAACAGTGGAACTATTTGGTCAAGGAATGGAATGGCGGCCGTATGACAGCCCATGTTCCGTTGGCGCTCGCCTTTGGAAACTTCTAATTGAAATTAGATTGTTCTTGGAGAGTAGGATTCATCTTGTATGCATAATGCATGTAAGAGTTTGAAACATTACTACAGTTTGGATGTAATGTTATCTTTGGGCCGGATCCCCTTCTCATAATCCACCCAATCAGGAATTCGTACAATTGAAATTTGATTCATCTGCTACAAATAGGGGTCAACTTTAAATGTTATAATAACTTTAGCCGTTTGATCAATTTTCAATGGCACAGATTTCCTGATTGGGTGAATTAGGGGGAAGGGATTCGGAGAGCCCATGGGAGGAGGATTCTCTCCCCACCTAATCTCTCACCCCTTCCCTCCCTTCTTATTTAAATGGTCACGGTTAAGCCATGTCAACGTCTTGTATTATTTTTTTTATAGAGATAATAAGACAAAAAAAATAATGTGTAAGATGAGGGGAGGAAAGGGGATGAGAACAAGAGGGAAGAGAATCCTACTCCCTCCCACGAACCAGAGAATGAAAAAGTTGGTATATCTTTAGCAAATCTTTAGCAAAAGAAAACAAGGTGCATAGAAACAAGATTCGTGGACGGTTATATCTCTATCTCTATCTCACTTTAACTCGTTACGTAGTTCTTATTTAAGAAAATTAATGAAAATGGTTTAAAAACTTTGAATTTTAACTATAGAGGCAAAATAAAGGGTAAAGTGAATAATAATATGATTAATTTTTTTTAGTGTAAAAATATAATTTTTCGTTAAAGTAAACAATACCGGAAGTTTTTTTTTGTTAAAATTCTCTTTTTATTTCTTTGTCATACTCATCAAATGCTGACATCACGGGTGAGACAGAGAACTGAAGATATTTTTAGTCGATTACGTTCGAGAATCTTCTTCTCTTACTTTTGGTAAAGTAGAAATCTCTCAATGAAAGAGAAAGGGAAAAAGACTTTGTCATTTACCATACGGTCCATTTAAACAGAGTAATTATAATTGTTAGTCAAACTTAACAGGCAAACCTGTACTGATTAATTAATACAAGGTAATTTGCTATTTCAACTCCTCAAATATTATCTCAGTTCGAATTGACGGCCTGAATTATGTTTTTTGTAAATTAATCATTTAAATTATTTAAAATCAATCAATTAACTTCTTATATAGTTAGATTCGATAAAATTTTATTGGCATAAATGTACTCTCAATAGTGATTCATGTGCTTTTCACGCGTCAGTATTTGACGACAAAGTGAATTAAATTTTATCTAATCAGTTAAGATTTAATTAACTAATTATTAATAGTTTAAAAAGTTAATTTACTAAAAAAATAATTCAAAACGTTAATTTCATTAAAATAATAATTCACGGAGTTAAACGACAGTTTACTCTTGATAAATATAAGAGCATGTTAACGACAGACGTTTTTAATTATTTTTGGTCGCTCTCATTTTTCCTTTTTTTATTTTGCTTGTTTCCACCGATAGCTCCGTTTCAGTCAGCTACCACTAGCTTTTCCTTCCATATCACATTTTTTATTTGCAGGAATATTTTAGCTTCATTTTTATTCAAAAGATTCCAAGTTACAATAATATTTTTTCTTTCAGAAACAAACATTATTATCCATACTAATGAGGAATGGGTGAGTTTAGCTTTACAATAGGCTAATAATAATGTGGTTAAAAATTGCATTTGGTAAGAATCAAATCTAAGACCTATCACTTATAAATGAAAAATCACTAGACTGTAGAGTTAGGTGGCAAATTACAATAATATTAATTAGATATGATTTTCACAAATTTTTTTCATTCATACTATTCATTTTTCAATTGTTGAATTGAATATAGTAAAGAAGAATCAAATGACATAAATGATCATAGATGTGCAAAGGAGAAAATGTTTTGGGCTTTTTAGTTAAAATGATTCATGAGATTGACATAATTCTTCACTTTTGTCTCTGATAATGAAAATTGATATAAGTGGTTTATGAGTTTGACAAAAATATCCTTAAAAATGTGATCACGGGATCGTTCACGTGACAATTTAACAAAAATATTTATAATTTTTTCATGGAATGACTAAAACAAACTCATAGATCATTTATTGTCAGAGACTCAAATGAAAAGTAAGCCAATGCTAAAAAGCCAAAAAGTCCCCTATTATTAATTTCTTTTTAGAGTTGTTCATTTGTCGTACACATCCTTCTTAAAAGAAAAAATTACATGCGTTGTCATGTGAGAGAATTTTACTTTTCTTTTTTGTCATTTTTTGTGAGTTTTATTTTTCTGTTTTGTCAATATTTTAATGAAAAATTAATGAAAATGATCTGAAAACATTGAGTTTTAATAATAAGGACAAAATAAAAGGTAAGATGAATAGCACCATGATTGATTTTTTAATGTAAAAATGTAGTTTTTCATTAAAGTGAATCGTAAGTTTTTCGTTAAAGCTTCCTATTTTTTATTCAATGAGAAAATTAAGCTTAATTAATTATGGACAAATATCTTTACAGACCTTCTAGAAGGCTTGATCCGCACGCCAGGTCTCTCTCTCCAACGAATAGTTTTTGGCAATTGACAAAAAGTCGTTTGTTAAATGCCCAAGATATAGAGCTGTTGAATTTTTATACAGCAGTTTGCTTCACATAGCATTTTAAAGGTTGAAACCATTCTTTGAATCTCTTTCCCTTTCATACAATTATTAATTAACAACTCGCAGCAGTTGAGTTTCCCCTCTCTCTCTCTCTCTCTCTCTCTCCCTCTCTCCTATCTTACGTTCAAAGTTTGGTGCTTCTCTAGCTACAAGTCAAAACTGGCAAGCTAGCCATCGCACAGCTGCTTCACAAAAAACACAGAAGGAATCGAAAAATAAATAAATAAAAAATAATCCGAAAAATAAGGTGAAAAGCACAGTTGAAGCAATGCCTTCTTGTCCTCTTTCATAAAGTTGAAGACTTTGTGAAACTTGATTGCAAAGTTTCAGTCTTTTTCTTCTGGGACTTCAGAATTTTGGCACAGCAAGTTTTTTTCCTGCTGGGTTTGCAGATCATTCTGTTTTCTGAATTGGGTAAGTTTCTGTTTCCGAGATTTGTTCTCAAAAACCGGTTCTTGGGTGGATTGAGAAAATTGTTTGACTGGGTGGGGGATTGTGGTGGCTGTGTGCACCCGTGTATGCGTTGAAGTGGTGGATTGAGCAAAATGGGAGGTGGGGGTAGAAGAAGAAGAAGGCATCATTTTGGCAGAATCCATGCTTTTTCATGTGGGAAAGCTTCCTTCAATGGCGAACATTCACGGATTGGCGGCCCTGGTTTCTCGAGGGTCGTTTACTGTAATGACCCTGAGTGCTTGGAGGCCACGGTTCGGAACTACGAGGGCAATTATGTCAGAACAACAAAGTATACACTCGCTACATTCTTGCCCAAGGCAATGTTCGAGCAGTTCAGAAGGGTTGCCAATGTATACTTCCTCATTTGTGCAATTCTGTCTTTTACGCCGCTTTCGCCTTACTCCGCCGTCAGCAACGTCGTCCCTCTCGTCGTCGTGATCGGAGTTACGATGGGGAAGGAGGCTGTTGAAGATTGGAGGAGGAAAAAACAGGTATACTTTTTATGTTAATAACATGTTTGGTGTATTTTTCATGTCGTATAACATGTTGAGAAAACTTCATTTCGACTTAAATTTTGTAACTTTTATCTCATTTAGTAATAGGGTTGATTGTTCGGGGTATAGAATGTTCGTTTAGATCTTCGATTTTAGTTTCTGAGTATCAAAATTTAGAACTAATCCATGTTTAGAAACCAAAAGACTAAGCTCAGAGTAATGACAGGCTAAAACAATCAACCATGTCAATAACTGCGACCAAAATTGAAGAAAATCGAGTAGAAGAGAAGTTTTCTACGTGTCATGTCTTTAAGAAGGACAGGGCGTCCTGGATTTGACTATATTTAGTGCTATTAGTAATGGTAAAACAGTTTTGTAATCTAGTTTGTAAAACTGTGATCAGGACATTGAAATGAACAACCGAAAAGTTAAGGTGCATCGTGGTGAGGACACTTTTGAGCATACCAAATGGAGGGATTTGAAGGTTGGGGATATAGTGAAGGTCGAAAAGGACGAGTTTTTTCCTGCTGATCTTATCTTACTTTCATCAAGCTATGATGAAGCGCTTTGCTATGTTGAGACCACCAACCTTGATGGGGAGACTAATTTGAAACTAAAACAAGCACTGGAAGGAACTTCTAATCTGCACGAAGACTCGAGCTTTGAGAATTTCAAGGCGGTAATCAGATGTGAAGACCCAAATGCAAATTTGTACTCATTTGTTGGCACTATGGAGATTGAAGATCAACCGTACCCTCTTACGCCACAGCAGCTTCTTCTTCGGGACTCCAAGCTGCGAAACACGGATTTTGTATATGGGGTGGTAATCTTTACAGGTCACGATACAAAAGTTATGCAGAATTCAACAGATCCTCCTTCTAAGAGAAGCAAAGTTGAGAAGCGGATGGATAAGATTATCTACTTCTTGTTTTTCCTCTTAGTTCTGATGTCTTTTGTTGGGGCAATTGTCTTCGGGGTTAATACTAGTAAAGACCTGGATGATGGGAAATTGATCAGATGGTACCTCAGACCAGATGATACCACAGTTTACTATGATCCGACAAGGGCACCGCTTGCAGCAGTTTTGCAATTTTTAACTGCCATTATGCTGTATAGTTATTTGATCCCCATTTCCTTGTATGTGTCAATAGAAATTGTCAAAGTTCTTCAGTGTACTTTCATAAACCAGGATGTGCACATGTACTACGAGGAAACTGACAAGCCAGCCCGAGCGCGCACTTCAAACTTGAATGAAGAACTTGGCCAAGTTGATACTATACTTTCAGACAAAACCGGAACATTAACTTGCAACTCAATGGAATTTATCAAGTGTTCTATTGCTGGCACTGCTTTCGGGCGTGGAGTTACAGAAGTTGAGAGAGCTTTAGCTAGGAGAAAAGGCGAGGAGTTGACAGAAGAAGAGATCCATGCTGAAGAATTGAGTGAAGCCACATTGATAAAAGGCTTTAATTTTATGGATGAAAGGATCATGAATGGCAAATGGGTTAATGAGCCTCGCGCAGATGTAATCCAGAAGTTTCTGCAGTTACTTGCAATCTGTCATACTGCAATACCTGAAGTTGATGAAGAAACGGGAAGAGTATCATATGAAGCTGAATCACCAGATGAGGCCGCTTTTGTGATTGCAGCAAGAGAGTTTGGGTTTGAATTTTATGAAAGGAGTCAAGGAAGCATCTCATTGCATGAGTTAGATCCGATTTACGGAAGAAAAATTGAAAGGTATGCTTCTTGCTTTTCAGTTTAGCTGCTATATGACATATGTTATTCTCAAGCTATTGTCGAATTTTCATAAATAAATATTTAACTCTCTACATTTTCCATTTTTCAGAACTTATAAACTTTTGAACATATTGGAGTTTAGTAGTTCAAGAAAGCGGATGTCTGTAATCGTGAGAAATGAAGAGGGAAAGATACTACTGCTATGCAAAGGCGCTGACAGGTCTGTTAACTTACTCCTTGCTAGTCTAATTGAGTTTCTTGATAATCAAATGAAATTGTGTTTGTTGTTTCACGCATTATATATAATATGCTTATTCCACGAACAGTGTCATGTTTGAAAGACTTGCAAATAACGGAAGGGAGTTTGAAGAGAAGACTAGGGAACACATTAACGAGTATGCTGATGCTGGTTTGAGGACTTTGGTACTTGCTTATCGCGAACTTGACGAAGAAGAATATGATGAGTTCAACAAAGAATTCACTGTGGCCAAAACGTTGGTGAGTTCAGATCAGGAGGAAATTGTCGAGGAAGTTTCGGAGAAGATCGAGAGGGATTTGATTCTTCTCGGTGCTACTGCAGTTGAAGACAAACTTCAAAATGGGGTGCGTTTTAATTTTTACTGGTAGTCTGGTACTGCTCGTAATGACTTTGTTGGAGATTTGTATAGCATTCAAGACTAAATATATTTTTTTTCCTTTTGTTCTTTTCTGTGTTGAACAGGTTCCCGAATGCATTGACAAGCTTGCTCAGGCTGGAATTAAAATATGGGTTTTGACTGGAGATAAAATGGAGACAGCGATTAATATTGGGTACATGATTAGTGAACAGTTTTGTAAGAGAAGATGGATTTCAGTATACAAATATTTATCACTGCATACCTTTTCGCTTGCTTTTTCTCTTTCCAGATATGCGTGCAGTTTGCTTAGACAAGGAATGAAACAAATAGTAATAAGCTCCGAGACTGCAGAAGCTAAAGCATTAGAGAAGGTGGAGGATAAGACGGCAGTAACCAAGGTAAACCAAATTTCTTATGCAATATTCTTCTTTCTTCCACTTCAGCTATCTTATGGCGTAATATGTGATTCAGGCTGTAGTGCTGTAAATGGATTATAGATTCATGTTTTAGTTATTGCATTGACGCTTAAATCGGACTTTTAACATGCTAGGGTTCGAAACTGTTCTCTCTTGGCTGATAAAATGTCATGCTGTGAGAGTTTAATGAAACTGTGCTGATCTACAGGCATTGAAGGAAAGCGTAGTCCATCAAATAAGTCAGGGGAAGGCCTTGCTTGCTGCACCAGAAGAGAACTCTGAGGCATTAGCTTTGATCATTGATGGGAATTCCCTCACTTATGCCTTAGAGATCGATGTCAAGGACCTCTTTCTAGAGCTTGCCATCGGCTGCGCATCTGTTATATGCTGTCGTTCATCTCCCAAACAGAAAGCACTTGTAAGTTTTTCCCCTTTGCCGCCACTAAATAAGTTCCAAAAGTATAAAATCATTTTCTTAGATATAAGGTTTTGAAAAGAATTGAGTCCTAAATAGTTCTATTTGAAATAATGCAGGTTACAAGGCTGGTAAAAGATAAAACTGGCAACACAACTCTGGCCGTTGGTGATGGGGCAAATGATGTTGGAATGCTTCAAGAAGCAGATATCGGAGTTGGTATCAGTGGTGTTGAGGGAATGCAGGTAAATTCTTAACAAATTGCACTCATCATCTGTTACTTGTATTTCAAATTTCTTCCGCATGATGAATTCTGACTTATCCTTTCTGCCAATCAAAAATTTCAGGCAGTCATGTCAAGCGACATTGCAATTGCACAGTTCCGATTTTTGGAGCGCCTGCTACTTGTACATGGCCATTGGTGTTACAGAAGAATCTCATCAATGGTAAATTCTTTTCTTTCTAGAATTCAAATAATAGCTTATCTTTTTATCTCATTTTCTTTGTATTAATCTGTAATACATTCAGAAGCTATTCTGGATTCCATCATTCTTGTTAGGCAACTATTAGACGTCAAAAACTTTAGTTATATGAAAGCTGACATACACCACCTCACGCGCAGTCCCATCCTGCACTTGGAGAGAAGAAAATACGGACTTGTTATATTTAGAATTTATATGTACAATTATAGTATATGTTGTTGACATGCTTCTTTTCTTGTCTGACAGATATGCTATTTCTTCTACAAGAACATTGCTTTTGGCTTCACCATTTTCTTCTATCAGATCTATGCTTCATTCTCCGGCCAAACTGCATACAATGATTGGTATCTGTCACTATACAATGTCTTCTTCACATCACTTCCAGTGATTGCCTTGGGAGTTTTTGACCAAGATGTCTCGGCCAAGTTATGTCTCAAGGTAGGTTCTCCTTACTTGAAAAGATAACTGGAGAGAAATTCATGAGTCTTATTTGCAATCAGAAATATAGCATATGATCCTTTGCTGATCTTTAGTCTCTCTCTCTCTCTCTCTCTCTCTTACAGTTCCCGCTATTGTACCAAGAAGGTACACAAAATGTCTTATTTAGTTGGCTCCGAATACTTGGATGGGCAATGAATGGGGTGGTGACTGCTACCCTAGTCTTCTTCTTCTGTATGGTGGCAATGGGCAGTCAAGCCTTTCGTAAAGGCGGGCAAGTGGTTGGCTTGGAAATCTTTGGTGCCACAATGTACTCATGCGTGGTATGGGTCGTCAACTGTCAGATGGCGCTGTCCATCAACTACTTCACTTACATACAACATCTCTTCATCTGGGGTGGCATTGTGTTCTGGTATATATTCCAGTTGGCATATGGAGCCCTTGACCCCAACATATCGACCACTGCGTATAAGGTGTTCATTGAAGCCTGCGCACCGGCTCCATTTTATTGGTTTCTCACGCTGTTTGTTCTGGTCTCTTCCCTCCTGCCATACTTCATTTACGCAGCCATCCAAATGCGGTTTTTCCCAATGTATCATCAGATGATACAGTGGATAAGAACAGATGGGCAATCAGATGACCCCGAGTTCTGTCAAATGGTGCGGCAGAGATCCCTAAGAAGCACAACAGTAGGTTACACAGCCCGCATCGAAGCAACATCTAGACGCTTTGGAGAGAAGCTCGAGGGTCATTAATCAGCGCCCATGTTTTCACATTCCTATCCAAAGAATGTACATTATACCAGTAAGAAGTTTCTTCTCTTTTACATAATGGTTCAAGAGCGTCTTCCCAGAGATGAAGGGTTGAGTCGAACCTGAAGCACTCGTGTCCTTCCAAGGTTTTCGCTTAGGATAGTTCGGTTTCCAGAAGCTCCAAGGATCTAGCTTTAATGTTCATGTAGAGAATAGTATAGTCAAAATATTGTATCATGTATGATGTATCCGATGTATCATAACACACAATGTTCAATAAAGAAAGGATTAGCGAATGTTTGAGACTGCTTCGGAAAAGCGCTTGCATACGCATACATAAAACGAAGAGCAACAAAACTCACCGATTAATGAAAAAAAAAGTACTTAGATTGTCAGTTTGTTGGTCAGAAATTAAACAAAATCGTAACAAAGATGCAAAATCTACGTCAGTCGATAACCAGGTGAGAAGAACATGTACCATCAGATTTCTATAGATCATACCTCAGGTCATGAGGCAGCAAGGCCTAGAAAACTCGACGCCGATTTCGCCATTATTGTAGTAAATTCATTGAAACTAATGACACCATCTCCATCCGTATCCGCCTCTTTGATCATCTCCTTCAGCTCCTTATACGTCAACGGTTGCCCCATTTTCGCCATGGACCCTGCCAGCTCTGCCGCAGTTATGTAACCGTTGCCGTCATGTTCAAAAGAGCGAAAAACCTCCAAGAGTTGCTTTTGGTTTACCAAAATCTCCTCGTCCATTCCGGGCAATATGGCACTAACCAGCTCGTCGAATTCCACGGAGCCATTGCCGTTTGCATCCATATTGGCTAGGAGGACGTGGACTTGGTCACCGGAGGGCCTGAGGTCGAGCAGAGGAGCGTGGCAAGCTCCAAGACGGTGAGGCTGCCGTCGGAGACAAAGTCGAATCTTGCAAAGATGTTTCTTAGCTGGTTGATTTGATCAACTCGTAGTGCAGGCATTAGGGTTATAAATATCGTTACAACAAAAAATGTGATACAATGCGCCAACAGTTAATTGGAACGTATGGTTTGTAGCACAACGTGGCAATATTTGGTGTTAGGAGGTGGTTGTGGAGGCGGAGGAGATGAAGGTGGTGGTTTGGTTTGGTGTGTTGAGAGAGAGAGAGAGAGAGAGAGAGAGAGAGAGAGAGAGAGAGAGAGAGGTGGTTTTTTGGGTGGTGAACAGAATTTGAAGGCTAAATATGGTGTGGGGGGAAGACAACTAAGGACAGGAACATGAGTCGGTGGTTTCCTTTTTTGCCTTTTTTGTCACACGCATATGGAATCATATGACTAGAAGGCTTCTAGGAAGGAAGCTAAATTTTGGGCCCTTTTTCTTGGGTTTTTTTTTTTTTTTTTTTTTTTGGTTTTTGGTCAAAGGGATCTGAGATAATCACCCTTCCTTTAGAATATCTGTCGTGATGTATAATTCTAAAGTATATTATGATACGAGTGACGATATAGTTTTGATGTCTCGTTTTTAAATTGTGTATTTAAAAAATAAAATAAAATAAAATAAAAAAACTACACATGTTATAGTTTGCATAACACAATGTGACCGTGTTTCAATTGAAATTTTTATGGTATTGTTGAATCAAAGCAGCCGAATTAAGGGAAAATATTAATTAAGGATGTGCAAGGCTGGATCCATGCATGCAAGTCAAACCTAATCTTCATCCTTAGTAACACTTTCAACCATGATTCCCATGTACAGCTCAGTTGAGGTGTCTTGCTCTCTAAGCCTTCAACAGTGCTTCCAATCCAATTAATATACATACCAAATAATAATACAAAGAAATCATACCACATAAATTTAAATTTGTTTTAAATAGAATCGAAATAATTTGATGGATCAATAAAACCACAGAATTAAGATGAGGTTTTAAATTGGAGCTCCATTTAAATTTGTAACAGACTTTATTTTTTGTTATTTCTTGAATAATTTTCTGCAACCGTGTCTATCAAAATTAAAGTAAAGTCAATCAACATTTTATGCTAAATATTATACATGATACATCCTAGGAAAAAAGATTAATATTGTACATAATATCAATCAATTTCTTATTAATTATGTGACCAAATACAAGAACCTTAAGAATGCTATAGATTAGCAGATGACGTTTTACCTCAATGGCAGAAAGCAATAATACTTATGCATTATAATGTTCAATTCTCACTGATATCCTTCCCCCTAACATTTAACAATTTAACCCATCTCCCAATTAGAACATTACATCTTCAAAATATACAATCAAGCCTTCTGGGGAGGAACTTCATGGTCACCTTCTTTAACCCTAGCATCACCTTTCTTTTCTTGACTCAGATCCATGACCATCACCTTTGATCCAACTTCGAGGTCATGATGAGCAACCATGCACTGCAGCTGCCGGCACTTGCGCTTCAACCACCCGAAACAATCGATTCTATCCCTGATGCTCTCCACCGGAGTCGGTACCATCTGATCACGAGTCAGCCTCCGGCCCAAAAAGCACGAGAGAACTGCGAGGATCGTTAGGACGGAGATCACTGCAAAGAATGGCCCAATGGAACCCGAAGACGAAGAAGAAGAAGAAACTAAGGGTACTGCTTGGGGGATATTATTACTGCTACCACCACCACCCAAGATTTGATCGCCTGCTGAACCAGGCAGTGTTTGTGATGTTGCTTCCATGGCTATAGAAATTTTAGAAGCAGACAATTCAAGTTGCATTTAGATGCAAATATATATAGAGAGAGATATGTATATATATGTACATAGTACAAAGATAATGTATGATTTTTGGTGGCCATAGCTTCACTGTATGCTTGTATGAGTGGAAGACATGATGGAAAGTGGCAAAAGCAGTGACTTTTCTTTTCATATCTTTTTGTTTAATCTTCTTTTTTACTTTGAAGATGTGGAGTTTTACTTTAGCTTTGCTTTGCTTAGAGATGGCCACATCCATAAAAGCCGACTTTACATCACCCTTTTATGAATTAGTATTGAGATTGCTTAAATTTCTTGTCCATCAAGTTTAACTTAATGATTAATCTAAATGACAAGTCTCTTTCGTTGTTTGGGAAGAATTTAACGAATTTAGGTCTTGTTTCACTTTGTCCTCTGAATTTTTAATTTGGCTTTGAACCTCTCTAAACTTTCTATTTGTTCAAATGTCTTATGATCGTTAATTTGTCAGTTATTTCATCAAATTAAGGGATTATTTTGTCCACTTTGTACAATAGAAGTCTCTGAGTTTAATGCAAAAGAGTAAATTGTTGCGTCGATTCTTTAACATAGAATGTAGTTGTGGAAGTTGGAAAAATATTTGAGTAGGTCAAATTTGTGAAGTGTAGTTCAATTTTTATAATTAAGATGACAACAAATAGTGAAGAAAAAAACAGTAACTCCAAATAATATGTAGCCCCAATAGAAAGAGTAAAATTCCTTGTCAAAGACTAAAAGTCTCACTAATCACGTGACGAGTAAAAGAGCACAAGACTCTATTCACTACATATAAGTAAGTTATTTTCCAGTATGAACTTTGGTCCTCAATCGGTCTGTATGAGCTTTGGTCCTCAATCCTCATAGACGAAGTTGAGCCGTGGACTGCGTTGGGTCCCTCGATGTAGAACCAGATTCCTTCCAGATCCAAATAAATTGAGTATTCTGAATAAAAGATCTGAACAATTAAAATTTAATTCAACAACTACAAACAAGAGATCATTTAAAAGTTATAATAATTGTAACCGTTGGATCAAATTTCAATAGCTTGAATCCTTTGATCGTTAGGCTTCTTTCACCTATTAATGGACGGCATAGATCTTTCACCTCATTTAATTATTATCTATTTATTTGATGTATTGGTTGTATGATTTTTTTTTTTTTTAAATGATAAATTTTTTTAAATTAGATGTTAGATTAGCCACCGATGAAGTTTGAACTCACGTCGTTATGTAAGGACTCAACATTACTGTCATGCAAAGATTCAACATCTTCCACCACTGTGGTAAATTGTCACTTGCGTATTGCTTTTACGATTGGGGGACGGAGTAGTCCGAACGAGGGCTTCTGTAGCGTACATCTGTAAATACACATGTTATTTATACATTTTATTTAATAACCATTGGATTAATCTGAACGGTTGTAATTAAAAATTGAAGCTGTACGACGAAAAATCGTGACCCATCAGAATGATCTTTCGATCTGCCTTTCTCTCTTCTCCATCGGTCAAACCCAGCGCCCCTCACCGGCGCCGGCGTCACTCTCGTTCTCTCCGTTAAAACCCAGCCCCCGCCACTTCATCTCTCTTTCTCTTTGCCTCCATTTTTTTAATGCTTGTCCGTCTGAAGTTCGTTTTCCTTTGGGTTAAACAGGTCTCAAGCTTTGGTTAACGCCTTAGTTTGCACAGCAGGTGCGTCGTGGTGGTTTGCTGGGGAATTTGGTTTAGGAGGGAAGGTGGTCCGGTTGAGGAGAGGGCATATGAGTTTGCCATTGCCAAGAGAGAGACGATGAGATGCAAACTGTGGGGAGAGAGAGAGAGAGAGGGAACAGGAGTTCTACAGGGTTTGCAGTTCGGTGTTTCTCAGACCAAATTGTAACTTAAATATAATTTTGATCTCTTTATTAATTCGTTCAAAATCTACATTGCCTTAAATACCCCTTGAAAAGACACTGTACTACATCCGGTCCGTGACTAAGTCAGAGAAATGTTAACCAGACTCTTTCAAAGTAAAACGATTCTATGCACTTTTTAATTTAACGTTAATTTTCGATGTCATTCTTTTAAAATAAAACGGCTCTATGCACTTTTTAGTTTAACGTTAATTTTCGTTGTCAGACTCTTTCAAAGTAGATAACTTTATGCACTTTCTAATTGAACGTTAATTTTCGTTGTCAACGTTATAAAATATTGTGTAAAAAATAAAAGGCGATAAAGAGTCAAGAGTCCGATTTTGAGACACTTTTGAGAGAGCGTATTTAGCATTTCTTGTTAAGTTATTAACAAACTCATGAGAGAGAAGAGAGAGAGAGAGAGAGAGAGTATGCGTGATGCGATTCTCCAGATTCCTGGGTTGAATCCGTTTCTCTCACACCCTATAAATACATGCATCAGCGTATGTATGTAAGTATATATTATTATTATTGTATATAATGTTGCTGTGAGATCTCTGATTTTGTTGTGAGATCTCTCATTTCTTAGATCTACGGTTGGTGATTGACATATTTTTGTCTTTGTTTTTTCTTTTTAATTTTTTTAATTTATGAAATAATTATTGGTTGTTGGGGTGGGGTGGGAGTGCACTGGAGGCAGCGGTTCATCGATCTGTTTATGAGATTTGTTGTGAAAAAAACACAGAACATGAATCGGTCGATAAACCTCTGCATCCAGCGCTCACTCTCTCATTCTTCTCTTTATTTATTTTTAATTTCTTGCTGGTATTTTTGAACTGCTCTGTTTGGTTGCCGAGAAAGTGTGGGAAAATATGGGAAAGATTGAATTTTTGGGGGGTTTTTTCCAGCTTCTGAACTGAACAAAGATTGAATTTTTGGGGTTTTTTCCAGCTTCTGAACTGAACCCGGAAGGCAAAAAGCTTGTTTATATTTTTTTAGAAGGTAAATAAAACCAGATTTGTGGGTAATTTGCGTTTGCTATTTTGTTTGTATGTGCTATTGGCGGTTGACTGCAGGGAATTAAATGGGGAATTAATTATTTATCTAGATTATGGTTTTACTTTCCTAAATTCTGAACTTGAACATACATGATCTATGATCTATGACCTGCTTTTGTTTTTACTAAAGTTTGAAGCTTTATATTTTATTTAACTTATTAATTACTGGTTGAAAATTTAATATTTTCCATGTTGGTTAACAGAACGTTTAGTGTTTGATAATATATGTGATGAAAATTGGGATGATTGAATTTTTAGAGTATAGATCTACCTGTCGGGATGAGCTTATGTGTATTCGAAGCGGAGTACACAGTGTGTATGTGGTTCTGTGTTCAGATTTAGTCGTTTCGGGTGCAGAATTTTGAGTTTATTGTGTTCATCATTGTGATTATGATGGCGAAGCCGATAGTATGATTGAATTTCTATATCTAGTAGTTCAATTGAGTATTTGGAGCTAACGAAAGACTTGGCGCAAAGCGTTCTTAGATTTATACAGCTGACCCCACGTAGTGAGATAAGACTTTGTTGTTGTAGTTCAATGGATACCGAACGGATGTTCTTCTCGTTCTTCTGTAAGATGTTTGGGGTGAATTAATTGGTTAGAAGTCTTTGTTCGTGGGTTGAATTTTGTTTTCAAGTAACCAACCTTACGCAGTTGTTCTGATCGAACTTGTTCTTTTCCTAGAACAATAATTTTGGGTGTCTTGTGATGTTCTTGTTCTTTCTCTTTTGCTGGAGTTGATGTCCTTGTTTATCAACTTTATGTTCTTCAAAACATGTTGCTTCCTCTTAAGTTCATTACTTCTGTATTACGGAATTAATTTTCCCTATTCGCGCTTGTAATGTATTACACGATGTTTTTAATCGTTGGATTATTTCCTAATCATCTTTCTAATACGCTAACTTTTACTTTTGCCTGTGCAATTGATACTTGTTTGAGTTCCCTTGACAGTTCTTTTCCCTTTTTCTGTGAACGAGCCGAAGGATTGGCTGTAATAAAGAAGGGGAATATTTCTTTTCCCTCTTTTGTGTTTGCTGGAACTATATATGTACGGAGATTTTGTAGTATGCTCCGAAATATCTTTTGCACTGAGTTTTTAGCCGTTAGTTTCTTGGTCGAGAATCCAATAACCAAGATTTAGCGGCCAAAAATCTTTATGTATGATAGGGCAATTAATTGGCTTCCAAAATATGTCATTTTGTTGAGCAGGTAGTTTAAAAGTTTGAACATGTTACTTTCCCTTTTAATGGTAAAAAAGTGTGTTCTGAAAGAAAGTTTGCAATTGGGAAACACAACGTCATGACTGCATATAAGTGAGGAAACTGCAGTTACATGGAGTACCAAGTTGCCAGAGAATCTTCTGTGTTTGATGTTTACTTGCAGAACCTGGTATCAAATTCCTTGTACCGAAGTGATGTCAGATTGGGAAATTTAATGAAAATTGCTAGGGTTTTGTGTTCCCTTGCCATTTTTGGTCGACTTTTGAGAAACCACTTATTTGACATGAGCAAATGTTAGTAGTTAGTTGCATGTTTCTGGTTTTCTTCGATAGAGAGGTCATTAGAGCTATGGTCCTTCCATTTTAGTTCAATTGGAGCTTTGATCTTTGGACGAAAATTCGTGAGTATTGGTTTCCGAACTTGTAATGATGTGGAGCAATGATTCTTTTGGCCAACTCTGCTAGAACTTTTATTCATTTTTTGCTCCTTTAAACTATTTATTTTGGATCAATGAATAATGAAGTTGGCGAAAAAGTTATTGCTCCACATTATAACAAGTTAAGAAACCAATGCTCAAATTTTTAATTCAGGGACTAAAGTTCTAATTGAGCCAAGTTCATGGATCATTGCTCCAACTTTCTATTCTCCAATACATTAGGGTGTGAGCCAAGTTCATAGAATACCGTTGAATTCTTATGTGTAAGGAGTTATTAAAAACAAAGGAGATTTAACTTTGTGGGCATGCATCGGAGTGATATGGTTGTTGTTAGTTACAAAGATTTCCTTTTCTTTTCAAAAAGGGGACAACTGATGATAAGTCACGATTATCCATCCTTTCTGGGGGTCAGGAAGATTCGTAGAGGCATTTTGGTATTCCCCTGACCACAAGTCTAGCTTCCATTCCAGAATCGGATTTCGAACCCAAGATCTCCAGTTTTTAATTTGACCTAACAAAAAATAAATACCATGAGACGTCTTTCAAACCATAACTTCAAAATTCTGAAAACCCTAGTTTTCTTGAATGTATGTTTGTCAAGCTGATTCATATACAATTTGGTTTGTTATCTATCACTCTCCTCGTGTGACGGTGACATTACACCAGATCAGTAAGTTTATTCTACGAAGGCAAAGCGCATGTATCATGCATAACCCAATATAAAGCAAGTTCGATTTTATTTATTGAATTAGTGAACACAATTAGGTCACCAAGTCCCCACAAACAATGCCTTACTTTGACGAAATGGTCTTGTGGCGAGGATAATGAAAAGGACATTGACGGTGGCTATGAATCTAAATTACGTAGAGGAAGCAAAAGAAGATGATGTTGGCGTACGTTGACAATGTGGGTAACGTGTTGTGTGCCATTGAAAGTGATCACCATGGCATGTTATTAGGCATGTTGATTCTGATAAGGATTTGCCAATTTGCCATGTAAATCGTAGAGGAAAACAAATGAGGACTTTTGCATAGGATAGATACTCTATTGTCGTGTATTGAACGAGTAGTTGACTTTTTCAAAACACAACAAACTTTTATTAAACAAATTACGGCCACGAGTATTATATCTTAGTTGTAAGAGATAATTTCTCGTTGCATACACTAGATCAAAATCAATTTGTCAAATATGCAACTAGTTTCATATATCTTAGGCTATTCCCATGAACACAATTTTTATTTATTGAAAAGAAGATAATGAATTAGGCGAATTAAACTGCACATAAGGCTTATTCGTCAAACTACAATAGTTGTTTTACTCTCTAAATTCACACAAGGCCTTTAGAAAAAACCAAAACCCTAGGGTTAGCCATCAACTACAAAGTCGGATACTTCCATCTCGCCCAAAGTGATGAGAAATGACTAACTCCCCGATAAAACGATCCCTTTATTCTCTATCTCCGTAATTGATTAAATAATGAAAGCGAAAATAAAAGAATACAAGCCGGAAGGTTGTGTGTGGGGGACGAGGCCTAAACCCACATTCGGGCATGAAAATTGAAATGGACATTTCAATTGTGGGAGTGGGACGTCACACCATTACAATTACACACCAATAACTTTAGTCTTTCGCATATGTTTTCTTTTCGATTTCATTTCATGATGACTCAATCTAAGACCCGACCCGAAGGTTCAAAGTATACCTTTATTTGGTTAGATGGTAAATACATTTTGATTCCTAAGCGTTGAAGGGAATCAAACTTTAAATTTATCATAATTCAGATGCATATCCTACCATTGACCGATGGACTTCAAAAGTTTATGTGCTATGGTTATCGATGAATCAATACTATATTATATATTTTACCCTATTTTTAGTATAATTTGGTAATTATTTTGGTAGAATTTTGATACTTTACTTTATATTTTCAATATAGGACATTCGAATTCCTCTGAAGCAAAACATGATCAAACGGACGAATTTTGGAGTGATTCAAATTGAAGGATGTTTGTGTGTCTCTTGGCTTATTCGTGTCAAAAATTGAGATTTTTCTACCAAGCAGTTATTTTCTGGTGATTAAATAAAGGAGGAGTGCGCGTTGTTGGAAAGTGATGTTTCGGGGCTTAAATTGAGTTTTTGGAGCCCAAGATGACCTCAGATGAGTTCGTGGCCTCCTGGAGAAGTGTTCAGAATAATCCAATCTTTAAATCTCATTGCTTTGGGCTAAGTCAATTTAAAATTATATTTCCTATTTTATTTCAATTTATTTAGTTTCCTAGTCTGATTCTAAGACCTTTTACTAGGAGGATTTTAATTAGAATAGTATAAATAAGCCTTTTGGCAGACCTAGGGTTTTGGGGTAGAACGTATGCAGTTTTTGGGAGAAGACTTTGGGAAAAGCTTAAGAGATTTCAAGACTTATACTTTCAGGTGTTTTCATTCTTTTTCTAGTTTAATACAATTATGTTGATTTTAATTATGAATATGTGTAACTAATCCTTTTTGCTAGGGTGAGGTCATGATCCTTAGTAAGAATATGTAGTCTCTTTTTAATTTTCTTATGAATTTATGCATGCAAGTTTTGGATTGTTAATTACTGTGCTTTAAACTATCTATTTGTCTTAGTGATTCGTGACCATTAGGATATTTAGAAAAATAATTTGATGCAATTTTGGCTAATGGCTGTCCCTAAAATTGATTAAGGCTTCTTGTGGTTAATATGTGTAACTACTTAGGATGGATGACACATCTTAGGAGTTATATGGTTTTTCAAAAGATTTTCACAAAACTTAATGATTCTTGCATGTTCACATTCAATCTGGACGCCACGGACGGGTTGCATGTTAGATATACGTTCTGTATTGGGGGTTCCAAGTAGGGCATACTTTAGGAAAACCTAACCTTCAAAATACACATGTGTAATTCATAAGGAATTAGAAGAACTAAATAAGATTGTTAGGGTGATGGCGGAATCCTAGTGTTTTTCCAAATTTGTTTCTCAAAATCTTTTCTCTTTGATTGGCTTCCTTTTTAATTGGGTATTAGTTGCTTTCCCTAAATTACTTTTATTAAAATTCGTTTTTATTACTTTTAAATTCAAAATCAAACTTTTCCAATCTTTATTTTCAAATAATTAACTAGGATTGGGGTTTTTCAAAAATTGTTTTAAAAAATCTTTGCGGAAAACAGTCTTACTTGAGCCGTTTATACTACAACAACCTTGTTCTATTATAAGTATTTTAAGCGTTTTTATCCTACTTTGCAGGTGGTAAAATCTCTATCAGTTATGATAAGTTGGAGTTCTATTGTCATCATTTGAGCTAACTTTAAAGATATTATAGGTAAAAGCTTATGCACATTGGGACCAAGTTGGTCCTAGGACCATCCGAGGCTGAGAAACAAGCATGTGAAGGGTTTTCAGGGATCCTCCAAAAATATGGTACAAGTTCTTTTTATGTCATCAAGTATTTGATATAATATTTGCTAGACATATCTCGGCAGCACTCGACAAGTTGCATCGACAACACTCGGCAAATGCTCTCAATAACACTCATTAGATTGCTTTGCCAAAACATCAGTATCTATTGACATATGTGTAACATGGTTTGGCTAATGACAACAAGCTCACCAAGTGTACGATAAATGCCTTCGTGAACAAACTAAAATTTGTTTCCGCGCTTTTAATATAAAAAACTTGAACCTTGAACACCGTTCTAAAACTGCTTAGGCAAGCTAGGCGACTGGTCACCACCCCGATTAATCTCTAGACGTTTGAAAATTAAGAAAGTCCACCTGGCAGGCCAGGTGCCCGCCTAACCCACCTAAACCCGCATAGGCACCCGCCTATGTCCTTTCACTTGGACAAAAAATCAATAATTTTCTTTTTGCATTATTTTGTCAATAAAATGTAAAGACTTGTTGAATACTTAGATGAACACTTATTATATGTTTGTTCCCCATGTTTTCAACATGTTTTAATACTTTATAATCTATATGTCATTTTATTTTGCAATTTATGTATGCTAATACAATTATGCGTTTTAAAGTATAAATAAACATTTATTTATACAATATAATAAATTTACTTAAATCCGCCTAAGCCCCCGTCTAGGTCCCCCTAGCCGCCTAAACGCTAGACCCTAACCCGCCGCCCAACTAACGTCTAGCATCTTTTAGAACATTAATGACACACCCCGACCGAGATCGGAGCGTGCTGGCCGTCACACTAAGGTGACGTAGCCATGTGCACGTGCGGAAGCTAATAAAGTAGTAATATAAGTACGAATAATTAAAAACTAAACTAGCATACAAAGTACTAAATAAGTGCTAGCGTGTGAATCACAAATTCAGAGCCAGACAACAGCAGTCCAAAAGAAAAAAAAATACGACAATAGTTCACCCGAAGGTGACCCTACAATGATAGGTGTCTGTCAGAAGTGTCGAACAAGCCCTCTGGAAAACCACCGGAACTGCTACTCAACTAGAACCTGGAGGGGCGCAAAACAAAAGTGTGAGTGGGCAAAAACAAAGCTTTCGAAAACCATTTATAAAATACTTTCTAACCCCTCGCCGTAAAACCTGTATACATCCCAGAAAATAAACATATGTACGTAAGTGTAGATATGCCAATCATGCTCAAGAATATGTCATGCCAAAATCTCATAACGATATGCAAGTGCCCAGGTATAAACATATCAATATCATGTAATCTGGCAGCCGGAGTCACCTAACGTGACCTGTACGGCTGCATCTAGAGCTCAAATCTCAATCTCAATATCTAAACCTGCCCACGAGTCGGAACCACCTAAAGTGGTCTGTACGACAGGCCTGGGTGTAAACAAGTGCTACGATCACGTGAAGACTGGGCGAATAATCGCGGGTCACCTACGAGTCGGAACCACCTAAAGTGGTCTGTACGACAGGATTGTGCACCTACCTTGAATCCAAGGTAAGTATAAGGTGCGGGAGGTGAACATCACGTGAAGGACTGTGCCCTGGCCACGGGCGGGAGCACTAACACCGGGGGTGCAGGTTATGAGCTCTCTAACTATCACAAAGCATTACTGAAACATAAACATGCACAACGCTTACCTGGCACTTACCTGTGCGTCCACAGCACCCAATATGCATATGTATAAATATATGCAACTAATAACGTACCCAACGATGCACGAAAAACGATAATATAATGCATGGCATAATGAATAAACATTTATTCAAGTTCTGGGAAAATATAGTATATAGGTATATACGGAAAACCAAAAGCCCACTCACTGGTATGTAGAAGGGTCGTAGCCCCCCTGCCTCGCGTGTGCACGCTCGTCCTCGGGGTACGTGTCACCTATATGCGAAAAAGCTATAAAAACGTTGACTTTAAAGCACATAACCAACTCCTCGTAATAACTCCTCATACATTGCTCAAATTGGACAAATGAATATATCAACGTGCTCTACACAACCTCAGGATCACAACTATATTTTTAAAATAATTTTTGGACCCCTCACGCGCCCCCACGCGCCGAAATAGGCACGGACCTACGCGCCCCCCACGCGCGGCCACGTGCCATGCACACTGACGGCGTCAATTGACGCCGTCAGGAATATTCCGTTAAAATTTGGAATATTCCGTTAGAATTAACCGGATACCGTTAACGGCGTCAGGAATATTCCGTCAGAATTGACGGAATATTCCGTCACCTTCTTCGTTCAATCTCCGGCGACGTCGCCGGCGCCAGAAACTGGGAAAACCTGTAACTTGGGTTTTCTCGCTCATTTTTCCACCATTCTTCACGTTTCTTGCACCAAATTAAAGCTCTAAACTAGTAGAACACAACCAAACATGTTTTAAGGTCTAAAACTCACTAGATCATACCTGTGCAAACTCTCCAAAACCGGCCAACTTAGAACAGGACGATCCCGACGTCCAAATTTGTCCAACGAAGCACTCCGAGGCTCCTTGGGACCTCACGAACACAACTACAAGCTTCAAAAGTCCAAAAACACGCTAGAATAAGTTTGCATGAATAGTAACTAAAACGGACCTCGTCGAATCGACGTGAAAACAGCTACAACCTTACCTGAAAATGGTACCACTGGACTCCTCTCAACCTCACGATCACTACAGTACCCTTGGTTTCCTCGATCTGCTAGGATTTGGTGGGTTTGGTGTGTGTGTCCGTACGTTTTCAAAATGAAGAAGAAGGAATGGGGTTCTCGGGGGAAAGAAAGAGAGAGAAAGAGAGAGACAGTGAGAGACAGTGAGAGTGAGACAGTGTGTGTGTGTGTGGCCCTAAGCTTGCCAACACCACACAAAACAACCAAAAACATAACGAAAACAAACTAGGGGTAAAAATTGAAATTTCACACGTGCGTTCCAAAAATCCCGGGACGGGATGTCACAATTAACATTTAACATCAGAATTTTCAAAAATTTAAATCCTGAATCCGTCGCCAATTATAGGCTTTCAGCACCAATGGTGACTACATGCATGCTTTGTCCTGACATGTTCCTATAGTTTAAAGTCTACTGAAAGCTAGTTAATTATTCAAATTTTCTTCTAATTTTTGAATCATTTTAGACAAAATTCTCTTCACACCTACAACTTCTTCGTTGGAGGCTAACAAAAAATTGACCAAATAGAATATAATTCTTGTTGTTGTCCTGTTCTTTCTTTAATGATTCGAACATGTCCTTGTTGCGTAAGATGTTAAAACTAACTAGGCTTAGCCACGTGAACACAATTGTGAAATCAAGAAATTTATATTTTGCTAAGCATATTTATTTTTTATTTTTATTATTATTAGAGGAAGAGGGAAAGTTCGAAATTATTACAATAATTTAAAAGAGATATGATTTTTGAATCCGGGACCCATGGATAAAAACTCAATACCTTATCCACTAAAATATTAGATCGCTTTACTACTTGCACAAGCATATTGCATCATCTTCTCTCTATAAAATAAAGCTAAGGTTTTTTCGCATAGCAATGAATGCAACACTGTGATACATTATCATAATGAAGACATGCATCTGCATATGTTCAAAGTTCGTAACCCTTTTGATCGGTTTTGAGCGCAGAAAACTAAAATGATGAGTTTTGAAAACCTCCGGTCATTTATGATTCTAATTTCGGAAAACAATTAGGGTTCGTTTTTAGTCTTAAAAGTGAAGGATGGTGTAAGAACACAAAATGAAAATAAAATTTGAAGAGTGAAGACAACTTAAAATAGTTTTGGTTATAGGTTTTTAGTCTTCATTTTGTGCAACATTTCGCTTTCTACATCTCTCTCTCATGCACTATTCGTCATTCATTCATCTATATCTTTCATTTCTTCCATAAATTTTTGTTCTATCTCTGACACAAAAATGAAAACAAAAAACTAAAACTCAAATAGTTATCAAACAGACTCTTAACTACTTGTATATGCAAGTGCCTATCTTACTAATAAACCTCTATTTTAATTTCTTATCAAAATATATTTTCCAGCCTCCATATTTCAATATTGATGGTGAAAGGCTAAAAGCTGGAAGAACACATTAAACAGAAACCACATACAGACACACACACAAATCTAATCATTTTCCAAAGTCGAAAATAAAAACACAGTTTAATTACAAGGATCTCTAGCTAATTATCTTTGATTATTTTCTTGTTTCTCATATTTGTTGCAAAAATAACCACCCAAATTTGCATATAACAAATTAAGAGACTATATTAGGCCTCTTGATAACCTTTTTCTTCTTCATCATGCGCCTGTTGGCACTGAGAAGAAGCACTGAAAGAAGGAGCTACAACCACAGAAGAATAAACTTTACAACTACCAAATGAAAGTGCACAAAGCTTATTATTCCTATCCTCATCGTGATCACCTTGATATTGACCTGAAGTAGAAGCAGCACCACTCGAAGAACAAACTATAGTTTCTTCGACAAGTATATCAAAATCGATTCCTCTAATTTGGTTTCGATCCCACGGATTAATTTTCGCGCTATTTAGAGACGAGGATCTTGCATGGTTCTTCATGATTGCATGCTGAAGGAGCTGATAAAGCCTTGGATTTTTTCTCAATATGCTGCAGTTTTCTTCATGTGTGTTCAACATGTGACATGAGGGAAAGTTGGTTTTTGCATTCCTGCCTCTTAGGAGCCTAGCAGCCTTATCGTACGCCAACGCCGCCTCCTCCGCCTGATCGAAAGTCCCGAGCCACAGCCTCAGCTTCTGCGAGGAGTCCTTGATTTCAGCCACCCATCTTCCTGATGGTCTTTGTCTCACTCCCAGAAACCTTTTTCCATTTTTGTTACCTTTTCTCATGGTTTTCTTTTTGTTTTCTTGGAAAGTTTGTGTTTGGATAGGTTGGGACACTGAGGATGAGTCCATGAGAGTTCGAGATCACAAGGGTTGGGGTTATAACTCTAGGATTTGGCTGAAAGAGAAGACATATGTAATTATGCGTTATTATAGTAATATGTTGAGTACTGTAAGAATGATGACAGGGATCATGGCATGCTGGTTGTCTCATCTAGGGTTGGTTTGTTTATAAAGTATATGTCAACATATGTTAAGGTATTAATTAATCAGGGAATGCAGAGTCCCAAGAATAATTGCAAGTTCCTGTTTATTAAGGGGAGAGAAGGAAAAAATGAATAAGGTTCTTCACAAAGAAGCTCATCAAAACTCTCAATCACATTTGAAAACAATTGAAGTTCAGGATCTCGATTGTTATTGCATGATAGCTAAAGGGCTTTTTCTCAGTGGTTTAATTCTTTTTCACTAACATTAACAGTTGTCAAGAGTTACACTAATTAAGTAATTAATATGAATAATGTTAATCATTTACTTTAGAAAACGTCAAGAGAAGAGTTGATAAACATTAATGTTGTTTTCTTCTAATCATCCTATATTGTACTTGACCAGATTATATAAGTTAGTATAAATAAAGTCTTTTTTTTTTTTCTCTCTTTTCTAATGACTATAGGTGCAAGCAAGCTTAATTCCAAATAATTAGTCAGTTCTTGAGTTTTTGAGGTGAAGAATTAGCATCAGTATTGTCATATTTGGAGTGAAAAAGAAATCTAAAATTTTGGTTATAAATATTTATTTTGTAATTGAAAGTTGATCTTGTATAAGTTAGTCAACTTCAACGTCAATAGGAGAAATTCTTAAGTGTAACTTTTAAGCAACATAAATTAGTAACACCACGTGATGTGTGCTGGAATAGTACCGGCCACCATATGCAGCTAGCATGATTCCCAGGCTTTGGTTGCAGATCAGAAAAGGTTGAAGATGATTTGGACGTCTCCCACATGAATGGTGTAGGTGCACACATTCATTGACATGGATCCAAATCCATACAGCATGCAAATCTTAGGGTTAGATTAGTAGTTTAACATCCTGCCAGGATGACGATCTGGGAGGGAATATTTGTCTCGAGTAGTTGCAGAAATGTCCAAACCAATGAGGTGTCGACAGATGCTATGATAATCGTGATTAGTATATAATTAACCTCACTGTCAACCCCAATTAGGGAATACCTCAAGTTGGTATGCATCCAATTACCAGGAAACAAAAAACACACCTCAAAAGCCAAAAATCAAACAGAGCCACAGTGTTTAATTCTAACTTAATATTCACAGTGCCAATATACTTGAAATTAAAAATACTGGAACTCTGGCACTTTTCGCAGAACAAGTTCTACTTTCTATTCAAAATTTGAATCCCTGTGGGGAATTCTTGTCTTCTGAAAAGTAATCCAAATCTTCAACTTTATTGATGGATTCTTAATGTACTTTCTTACTCTTAGACAGAATTTTTAGGTTTCATCCGGTTTTACGTATATAATATCTGTTTATTCTCTCTCAGATGGAATTTTAGTTGTCACGAGTTGAAGTGGCGGAGTCACTTGAGGATGAAAAGAGGTCTAGGCCTATCCTGAAGTTTTTCACTTTGTAGCTTCTGTTTGTGTGCTTTTGGTGGATACTCTGCATTCATCGGCTTATATGTTTTTTCTCTCAGCTAGCTTTAATATGTTTATTCTGAATGACCAAAACATGTGTTTTACAATAGTATTGTTATGAAACCAAAACCTTATCTATATCAACTATCCTTCCTTATTTAGTTCACCACTTTGCATGACACAATGTTGTCTACAGTGAAAACATGCATATATGGAATAGATGAAGAATTTATCTTTAAGGAAAATTTCACAGCTACAATTTTGAGCCATGATTATTAATTTTTTTGTTCAACTTCAATGTAGGAACTTATAAAGAAGTTTGATGCTTGATGTAACTATCTCAATGTTAATTCTTTTTCGTGACTCCATACACTCTTTTGATTATAATTTTTTCATTCCAATATAAAAAATGAACCTTCAATTTTTCTCCCATTAGTTATATTTTTTTTGTCCAATTTCTTTAATACTGCTTAGAGCCCCTCCTACCCTCGATTCCTGACTCTGTCATTGATGAGTTGTACATAATCATGCGCCTTTCTTTTTCATCACGTGAGACATGACTGGCCTTGTAATGATAAAAATAGATACATAATTGTATACAACTTAGTAGTAAAGTAGATTTTCTCCCCACTCTCCCTCTATCTCAAGCATTGTTTCATTTGAAGACGTGGTTTAGGACAAATAGATTTTGGTGCTAAATTTACGAGGTTCGCCCCTTTTTTCGAAAATGAACCCGCTCTACTCTAACAAAATTAGCCCTCGCAATCCCAACAACTCAAGAAAACATCCCTCAATCCTAGTTCTGCCCCTGATCATAATCCCTTTTTTATCGTCACTTTGTATGATTTCAGATTTCTCATTCATTTCCAATATAGCAAGGAACTCTTGTTTTATGAAATTTGCTCACCTCAAAGCATCTCTAAAGGAAATGTTAAAACTGCCTCATAGACATACAACAGTAAAAATGGCAACAAACTTTCTCCAACCAAGCCTTCAATTTCTTACGTGGCGCTGAGTCAATTGAAAGCAAAGCCTTTTGCTATCAAATTTGACAGCAGATGTTAAATTTATTAAATTGATTAATATAATATATGATCAATGTTGTTATGTTTTTCAAGTATTTGATTGATTGTCTCAATCATTGGACCCAACCCATAGAAAGATTTTTATTTAGGGACATTATTATTTCATATATTGGATGGAGCAAAATATTGTATAAAATGCCAAATTACCACATAAGCTGTCAAATATCATTTTGATACTTAAAATTTGACATATCTTTTAGAAATGCTCTAAAAGGCTAAAACAAATACTTCTTTTGGGACATTCTGAATTAGATTCCTACAGTCTTCTGTATTTCTTCCCACAGTTGGAATATAACTCTCCACCATAAATATATGAATTGCTAGCCCAAGTTCTGCAACGTCAAGTACTCAAACTAAAGCCGATCTTCGGAATTATTATGGTAGATTAGCCCTCATTTTGTATGGTTGGAAGTTTGGAACCTATTGACCCTAAAAATTACAAAGCCTATGTGGCGGGCAGGCTGAGTAACTAATAAGTTAACTGCGTCATTCGGTTGAATGCAGGGCGTGCCAACTCGTTGGCCGAGCTCAACCGAGGAGTAAAATTTGTTGATGTTGCGTTGAGCACGTTGCTAACTTCTTTATCTTGCGACTGCGGCCGAGGAAGGAACAAATGTCAGCCTTTGGATTCTCGAGCCTGAAGACAAGGCTGCTAGTTATGCTAAGTTCATGAGTCGTCGGCGTCGGATTCGGTCACGGTGATTTTATTCGTGAAAGTATAAGCACGTCGAATCGACACCAAACTATATGGACACAAGTATTCAAAGGTAATGTGTGTCTTGATGGTAAATGTCGTTCAGCCCTTAGAATGCCGAACTTTAAAACTCACATGGGAGTATCCAATCATAAAACCACTCAGCGTTTAATGCGCTGAATGTCGTAACTCGTAACACCTTACTTCGTTGAAAAGGCTAATAAGATAACCTCTGCCAATAAGGATTCGGAAACCCTTCTCGACCAAGACTTAGATAAGTAACCAGTCGGCCTCGATGTAGTGCTGTTTATCCAAACTGAAGGTACTCCTCGGTCGGCTGATTTTACGGCAACAGTGCTATTTATCCAAATTGAAGGTGTTTGCCAGTTGCCTCCACAGTGTTGTTTATCCAAACTGAAGATGTGTCGGCGGAAAAAGAAAATAAAAAAAATCTCAAGTTGTTTGAGAGGTTTGCGCAGAGCAATTGTGTGTTGAATTGGATGTCCTTGAATTGCACCCTCATTTCTTTATTTATAGCAACAAAACCCAATCCTAACCATACTCGAACTAGGACTCCTTACCCCAATCCATCTTATCTCGACCAATCCCACTTCTATTAGGATTTTGAATTCAACATCTTACTAGGCCACATTCACTTCCACTTTCCAGTATCCTTATCTGGCCGAGAATCCTTACTACATCAGGACTTAACCACTTCATTCATCTACTTTGCAATAGGGCCCACTTACTTCCTATTCATCTGGAATATTCTTTTCCAAACAGGGCTTGGCCGACTTTTAGTTAAGCGGTCCATGAACCGGCTGGTTTGTAGAAATCCTCGAACAGAGTTTCTGGGCCGAGAACAATTCCATACTCGGCCCAACCCAATAATTTTAGGTCCAAACAGAACCATAAAAAAGTAATGGTTGATGCAATATATACATATCCCCTATGTATATACAGTCGATCCCCACTTTTTGAAATTGTGGGACCTACTTCACATTGAACTTTAACGATCTGAAACGTTTATTTTGTAAGTCTCGATTCATATATCATCATTTCAAAAATTTAATTTAATCTAAAACCATTTGCCCATTTACTTGTTAGAATGAAATTTCAAGATTTATTAGAACATAATGTTCGTGAATTTCTTTTAACGCAATTAGATGACTTAAATATTTTTCGATATGGCCAATTTTTACAAAAATGATTTTATGAGTATGAAGTATAATTTAAAAAATAGACGATTTAGATTGTTGAAATTTGACGTAGTGTGCATTGGCAAACTTATGAGAATGCACGCTGCAGACATCTTTACTTATCCAACCCTAATGACCGAACAAGGCCTAGGGGTTTTGTGGTTCATATATCCGTACTGTGAGCTGTACTACTTAGTTGAGAGTTGAGAGATCAAATCTCCTCGTTCAAAGAAAAAAAAAAGAAAAAGAAAGAGGGATGATCCTCATTCGTGAGTTTGGATCTTTGTCAGATTCACTTTGTGAGAATTCTGCGAATCCATGAATCATATTTATTTATCGTATATCATGCAGTTAAAAATTATTTTGAATATTTTTATTTAAAAATAAATATAAACAGTACTTTACAAAAACTAATCGTATGATGTACGATAAACGAACACGATTCATAAATTTCCAGAATCCTCACCAAAGATCCGAAGAGGATCCTATTGGCTCATTCACCCCCAACTACCACTAATAGGCCACGTAGGATTTGCTTGGTGTGGAGTCCTTTACAATAAATGCCACGTGGGTATCATTAGCCGATGGAAGAAAGCCATTTGATCACTGGCCAAACAGTAAAGTTCCTTATCCTGTCCATTTATTTCTCACCACATAAGAAATACTTGTGATCCATCTAAAATAAACTCAAACTTCTGCCACTCAGACTGAGTGAGAGGTGGCAGAGATGGCGGTGGAGATGGCCATCAGAGCTTCCGCCACCCCAAGACCCTCCCTGTCTCAACCATCTCCGGCCACACCCAAACTTTCTCTCAAGCCTAGACCCACCTCTGTTTCCCTACCAACATCAACCACAATCTCCCTTTTAGCCCTCTTCACCTCCCCCATTGAAGCCAAAGCTTTCAGCCTCTCCAAGGACCAGATTGTCTCTTCACTCACTGAAGTAAGAATTGTATAAAGCTGTTTTATTTGAATTGGGTTTGCCACCATTTGTTCAAAGTTCTGATCTTTCTCGTTTTTTGCCGCCAATTGTTCAAAGTTCTGACCTTTCTTGTTTTGTTTGCTTGAATTGGCAGGTGGAGCAGACGATTGATCAGATACAGCAAGTGGGTTCGACCGTTTTCGACAGCACAGCACATGTTCTGGAAGCTGTTCTGAATGCAGTGAAGCCCGGCATTGATGTGGCTTTGCCTATTGCGAAACAGGCCGGAGAGCAGGCGCTGAAGATTGCTTCTCCGGCAATTTCCGAGGTTACGAAGATTGCTCAAGAAGCAATCCAGGGCGCTGGGGTTGACACACAGCCTGTTCTCAGTGCTGCAAAGGTTTATTCTTTAACAACTTAATTTCCACTTGCAATGATCTGCCGAAAAATTAGTGAAAAGCCCAATGAATTGCTTGATTTTAGAGCATCACTACATATGAAATCACAAGGGGTTTGCTGATTAACTTAATTTGTCAGATAAGTGGTTAGTGTGGTTCGAACTTCGGATTGAGATTTAATTTCTGAGTACCTGACTTTTGGATATCTATGAGCAATGCAGTTTTCGTTTTGAACTCGGACCTCGGGTGCTAGGGAGAATGCTCTCAAGTTCTCCCAACTGAGATACAAACACCGCTAAATGTAGTTGTTTTAGGTTCACTATGTCAGGAAACATTCTCATCGATATAATGTAGTCGGAAGCAGTTCACTATGCAACAATCTTCATCTCTAGTAGAGCATTAAAACACTTCCATATACTTTTATGTGAACAAATTGACACTGCAAAATCCCTTGCTTATTGGGAAATGGATGATTGTAAGGTTTGACTTGTGTACAAAGCACTCCGTTTACTTAAATTAAATACACTGACTGAAAGATCGATTTGGTCTCAGACGGTAGCTGATGTAGCAGGGGAGACCACCAAAGCAATCGAAGAGGCCAAGCCCATTGCTTCGTCAACTATCGAGACCATCTCATCTGCAGATCCTATTGTGATTGCCGGAACTGCTGGAGCTTTATTCCTCGCTTACCTCCTTCTTCCTCCCGTCTGGTCTGCTCTCTCTTTTAGCCTCCGTGGTTACCAAGGTATACAAGCTTATTACGAAATGGAATTGCTTCATGTCTGTATAACAGTAAACATGTTCGAAACAAGAATAAACAATGGCGTCTTCTGCTTGAAATAGCACGTATAACTGCATTTACGCACCATATCGATCAATTTCAAATTCGAGTACTTAAAATTTAGGTTTGCTTACTTAACACCTATTCGAAACAAGTTTTGATTTGGATGGTACTATTACTAAATTCATGTATTGTGAAGCTGGGATGGACTAATTGTTATATGGTTTTCCGTTGTACTAACTCCAGGTTCGCTTACTCCTGCTCAAACCCTTGATCTCGTATCAACAAAGAATTACCTTTTGATCGATATTCGACCAGAGAAGGACAAGGACAAGGCAGGCATTCCCCGCCTACCATCAAGTGCCAAAAACAAAATGATTCCCATTCCGTGAGTAACTTCTCCTCGGCATCCTCAATCCTCTAATTTGTACCCCTTCTGCATCCGATTTATGAACTTTTCGGTGCCTCTAATATTTTTTTTTCTTTCCAGTTTGGAAGAACTACCGAACAAATTGCGAGGCCTTGTCAGAAACGTGAAGAAGGTAGAGGCAGAGATAGCCGCTCTGAAGATTTCTTACCTCAAGAGAGTTAACAAAGGCTCCAACATCGTGATCCTGGACTCGTAAGTTCTTTTGTATTAAGCTCCAACACTTAAAATTACTACCTGACATAGATATTGCTCTCTTGATCATACTAGTAGCTAAATTATGAGTTGTGACATTGCTTTCGTTCTTGTTTCGCGTAAACAGGTACTCGGATTCAGGAAAAATAGTTGCAAGAGCACTAACTAGTCTAGGGTTCAAGAACTGTTGGACAGTAGCAGATGGGTTCTCAGGAAGCAAGGGATGGTTACAGAGCCGTTTAGGCGCAGATTCGTATAATTTATCTTTTGCGGAGGTCCTTTCGCCATCAAGAGTCATCCCGGCAGCGGCTGGACGTTTTGGCACAAGCAGCACGTCAGCGCGGTCCGGTCGAAAGCTTCTTCCTGGATCCGACTGAGTAGCTTTTAAATTGTTTCGTGTTCTTCCTGGTCGAAATCTTGTACATAACGTGTAAAACAGCATTTGTACAACGGCAATAACCGAGTACTTGTACTACCTTGAGGTTATGGTGTGGGCATTTGGCCCCTTTATATACTTTTTGAACATCTCCTCAGACCAGAACTTCAACTGCGCCAAGAAAGAGATTTTTCAGTGTGATCGGAACAGGATGATATATTACGTGTCATTATGCAAATGGTAGAATATGTGTGTTAAAAAGTTAATAACTTAAAAAGTAAAATTTTCCACCACTTATATGAAAACACATGGTGTGCCATCCGTGTTTCGGTCACAATAAAAAATTTCTCCAAGAAAACAATTTATCAACGTGCATGCATGCAACAAGAACCATAAACTGCGCGTGCCTAAGTCTTAACCAATAAAATTATAAGAGAAAATTAGAGTAATGGTATCTGACGTTGGATTAATTGGAGCAATGGTACTGAATTAAAGTCTTGGTTCCTGGACTTGGCACAATGTAGAGCAATGACATTTTGAGTAACACCGATAGAAGTTCCACAAAAAATAAAGAGTTTAAATGGGCAAAAAATGAATGCAAAGTCTTAGGGAACACCGAACACTACAGAAGAGAACAACTTCATGCATAAAACGCACAAGATTCCCCATGAAACGACAGAGCACAAACAAAAGAACAAATAAAATGGAGAATCTTGATATAAGTCTAATTTTTTTAGCCGATAGTTGAAATAGTCCAATTTATTTAAATAAATCCAATTCTTTAAATTTAATTATTTAATTATTAATAATTATCTATTCAATGATAAATAATATATTATAAAAATTAAATTTCTTCCTAATTATCTCATTAATTATTTCTTTTTATTTATTTATTTATTTTTGTTATTTCTTGTTCTTCCTTCTGCTTTAAACCTCATTTATAAATTATATTTTTAATTTTTATAATCAACTTATATCATAGGAATTATTTTTATGTATCTATATAACAGATTCTTTTTTATAATCAACCTATCACAAATTAATGTGTCTTGCTTGTAGGTATATTATGTTTTTTTTTCTTCTACCTTTTAGTTAGGTTTCACATCTTGTTTACAGGTATAAAATACATTCATATATTTGTTACTTGAGTTAAGGTAGAATGTTTTGCAAATAGATTTATGTTAGTATTTTAGTTTTTTTTTTTTTCTTGTAAGATATTAATTAGATTTTTTGGAGTTGGAAAATGCATAATATTAGAAGATTTTAATTGATTTGTAATATTTTTAGAAAATATAAAATGAATATAAAAGAAATAAAAATATGTAATTAAATAATTGAACTCACTCGTAAAAATCATTTATGTTTTTTGACTTGAATCTAAAAGCTCCAAAAGAAAAAAAAATTAATAAAAAATATTTGAAAACTTTAAGTTTTAATTAAAATAACAAAAAATATTGTAAGTAAATAGTAGTTAATGTTTCGTTAAAACTTCTAAAAAATTTTGAAAAAATGAACCAACCAACAACCTAGTAGAAGCTGTTATCTTACACACACACGCATACCCAAAATCAGCCAACTGACAACCAAGTAGAGCACCCACACCCTCGACCACCACGCACCGGGCCCCACCTCCCCATCCCTCCAACTTACCCAGCTCACCAGCTTAGCGCTCATTTCTCTCTCTCTCTCTCTCTCTCTCTCTGTTTCTAATTATTGGCGACGGCGGCGGGAAGATGATGGCGTATAAGAGCCTGGACGGCGTTACAATTTCCGACATCGAAGATCTGGGGATCGAATCGGGTGCTGCGAAGAGACTCCATGGAAGTTTGACTGATATCATCGCTAATTACGGAGCTGCCACTCCGGAGACGTGGCGCAATATCACTGCGCACGTGCTCAGCCCCGAACTTCCCTTCTCGTTCCACCGGATGTTGTACTACGGCTGCTACAAGGACTTCGGACCCGACCCGCCCGCCTGGATGCCTGACCCGTTAGTTTTCCAACCCAGAAAAAAAGTTTGATATTTGGTTTTTAGTTTTGGAGTTATAAATTATTTACTTACAAAGTTTAGAGGGAGTGTTTGCTTCCTGGAAAAATTTGTGTGTTTCCTTGGTGATGAAACGCGCCTGTGAGCATAACGAACAAACGAACCAGTGGGAAATTCTGATAGTTTAGAAGCGGTTTTAGAATGGCCAAAGCACTTTCTGTTTCAGAGCAACAAACGCTTGTGGGATAATTTCACAGAAAAAGCTGAAATGCTTATGGGGTTATACGTGCACTTACTTTCAAGTGCTTTTCTAGGAAGCAGGCTTCAATTTTTAGTAAAAGTTGCGCCATCTTCTAACCAAAGCACTTTCTGCAAAAGCTTTTAGGAACATAACTGCTTCCCAGAAGAGCTTAAAGTTTAAAGGGTGTGTTTGGTTCCTGGAAAAGATTTCTGTAATTCCTACGTGACGAAACGCCTGTGAACTGTATAACAATTAGGAAAGTCAGGGCCATTTTGGAAGTGCTTGGCCAAAAACACTTTCAGAGCAGCAAAAGCACTAAGCCGCTACATTTGTCCAAACAAATGCTTTTGGGTTATAAATGCTCTGACTTTCATGTGCTTTTCCAGGAAGCACTTCAATTTTTAATGAAAGCGGCTCCATTTCTCTTATGGGGAGTGTTTGGTTCCTTGGAAAAGTTGTTCTGGGGAAAAGTTGTGCACAGTTTTTTTCTTGGCGATGAATCACGTGTGACAAATGAAGCCATTAGAGTTTAGAGGGTTGTTAAAGTAGGAAACTTTGAAGTTTTTACACTGAGATTTTGATAATAAATTCTGAAAGTGCATTTCTTTTTGTGTGATAAGGGAGACTGCAGGATTAACAAATGTTGGCCAGCTACTTGAGAGGAGGGGAAATGAGCTCTTGGGTTCTAGTTACAAGGATCCCATATCCAGCTTTTCGGATTTTCAGGAATTTTCGGTGTCAAACCCTGAGGTAGTATTTATTGAATGCTGAGATGTTTATCACTTTGGTACTCATTTCACATATCTGATTCCTGTCTTTGTTCGACAGGTTTATTGGAAAACTGTACTACTAGATGAGATGAATGCATCCTTTTATACACCTCCCCAATGCATTTTACGCGAGAATTTGTCTGGAGATGGGCATTTGTTAGTTCCTGGAGGTCAATGGCTTCCTGGAGCGTTTGGGAATCCGGCCAAAAATTGCTTGATTGTAAATCGTAAGAGGAGCTTGAATGATACCATGGTGATATGGCGCGATGAGGGAAATGATGATCTGCCTTTGAATAAGATGACGCTTAAAGAATTGCGCACAGAGGTTTGGTATGCTACTTTTGATCATCTAAGTTTTGTCATGTTGAAATCTTTTTGAGATTTAATATATGTTTACTTATTTATTTGCACCTATCACACAACAAAGGGGAAATACACACAAAGGGGAGTATGTGTATTTATGCATTTATAAAGAGAAGAGTTTTGTTTAACACATTTTTGGTGCTACAATATGCAGGTTAGTTGCACATGCGCTAAAAGCACTGGGTTTGGAGAAAGGCTCTGCAATCGCAATTGATATGCCGATGCATGTCAATTCCATAGTTATTTACCTGGCTATTGTTCTGGCAGGATGTGTCGTTGTATCAATCGCTGATAGTTTTGCTCCTCCTGAAATATCAACAAGGCTTAAAATATCGGATGCAAAAGCCATATTTACCCAGGTCCATCTTTTCACTGGATAACCTGAAACACTGCATGTTAATTTTTCATTTTTCCATAATCTATTCGATCCTCTTGATGTGTAAACTGGAGGGTGTGGGTCTATACCTTAGTTTCATGTTAGGATACAAAAGTATTCTATTCAATTTCAAGGTACTAGTGGGAGATTGTTCTACTAACATGGATGCTATGAGAAATAGGTAACAAGGCTTTCCTCTGTTATGGAATTATATCATTTGTTTCTGTCATTGATTGTTGAAGTCTCTTTTTGCTAGCCTCAATTGACCATGTATGTCATACACTAGCTCCATTGTTGTTTCTTCCACTTGAAATTACTGAATAATTTTCGGGTTTTACATCTAACTTGATGATTTTTGTTCTGGTTGTTACATAACGAATTTGATATTGCCTCAGCTTCTTTAGGATTATATATGTATAGTTACCATATTTTCGTCCTTATTCCTTTCCTTTTTTTTTCCATGTCTTATGTTTTTGCTTCAACATAAAAAGGACTTGGTAGTTTTGAATGAAACACTGCCACCTTGTTTTCCAATTTTGTTTGTAGTTTGATTTTCTTTGTTTTTGGTATTAGTATAAGTCACTTGGAAACAGTTCTCTTGTTTTACTGGTAGCTCTTTGAGTCTCTCAATTCATGATCTAGTTTCCAACTTGAACAAGGAAAACTTGACTTTTACAAATCTAGTCCTTTGAGTCTCAAATTCTTAATCTTTGTCTTTTCTTTTCTTTTGGTTAGGATCTAATAAAACGCGGCGAGAAAAGTCTGCCCTTGTATAGGTGAAGTACTCTAGCTATGAGTTGAAATAGTATGTTTCATGCTTTCGTTTCCCAGACAGCGTGTCTCACATTTAGCTTCAATTGTGCAGTAAAATTGTGGCAGCAGAGTCTCCTATGGCAATCGTTATTCTTACCAAAGGTTCCAGTTCTAGCACGAAATTGCGTGATGGTGACATTTCCTGGCATGATTTTCTAGAAACAGTAAAAGATTTCAAGTATGCACTATTTTTTCTTCCTTTATGAAATCTGCATGATTCAGCATGATTACAAAATCTTGGCATACCATTGTGTGTGGACTAGCCAATATGACATTTGGACGGGCAACGTTAGGTTGTTTCATTCCATCTCCATTCTTGTTTATGGACCAGTTTTCCTTCGATTTTGTTGTCTCGGATGGGATCCTCTTTGGGTTTGTCAATGCTGTCTGTGTACATTAAAATAACTTGACTTATTACATAATTATCTTCAAAGAATCTAATTATCAACAGGCTCTGATACCGATGTTGGATTGTTCCTTTTCATATCTTCAGAGACAATGAATTTGCTGCTGTAGAACAACCCATAGAAGCATTTACAAATATTCTCTTCTCATCTGGAACTACTGGTAATTTTAACATTGAACTTAACTTAGCCCTGCAATAATTCTATGTTGCTTTTCCACGAATGAAAAATTTGTTAAGTCGTGGATAAATTTAAGTTTTCAAATTAGCCAACAGTTATGCGACTTCCAGCAACAGTCCTAATTTTGGGTTTTAACTGTTCTGTAGGGGATCCAAAGGCAATCCCATGGACCCTTGCAACTCCTTTCAAAGCTGCTGCAGATGCCTGGTGTCACATGGACATCCGTATAGGTGACGTTGTTGCTTGGCCCACAAATCTTGGGTGGATGATGGGCCCTTGGCTGGTATATGCTTCATTGTTAAATGGAGCTTCCATTGCCTTATATAATGGATCTCCACTTGGATCCAGCTTTGCCAAGTTTGTTCAGGTAGTTAGCTCTGTTATATGCTAGGAACAGTAAATTAAAAGTATTTTGGCTTGATAGAAAATGCACATATATGATAAGATATTCTCATTAATTGTCTATATGATATTTTAGTTGTAAATACTTTCTTAGAACTAAAACTCTTGCAATTTGCCAGGATGCCAAAGTAACAATGCTTGGTGTAATCCCGAGTATTGTTCGGTCATGGAAAAGTACAAATTCTGTTTCCGGCTATGATTGGTCTGCCATTCGGTAAGTTTTAGTTGTCTTCCTTGGTATGTACCATATTAGTCTGAACATCTGGATTCTTGCATTGCATTTTGAATGAAATATGTTTTACGACAGTAATGATCTTTGCTATTGGTGTTGATCAAGCCATAATCTCTTTTCTTTCCTTCCTATGAAATGGGATAGTTGCTTTGGATCCACCGGCGAAGCATCAAATGTAGAGGAATACCTATGGCTGATGGGGAGGGCTCACTACAAGCCTATCATTGAGTACTGTGGTGGTACAGAGATTGGTGGTGGTTTTGTTACTGGGTCGTTTTTGCAGGCTCAGTCGTTGGCTGCTTTTAGCACACCAGCTATGGGCTGCAGTTTGTATATTCTTGGCAGTGATGGTGTTCCTATTGTACGCACCATAATACCTCACATTCGAACAAATTTTGTCTCTACTTTTCAAATTGCAGCAACTTTTCAGTAGACGTGTATAGCATGGTCACGTTACTTATTGTAGAAAGTTACATCTTCTTTTGCAGCCCCAAAATGAGCCAGGGGTTGGTGAATTGGCGCTTGATCCTATCATGTTTGGAGCTTCTAGTACATTACTGAATGCTAATCATTATGACATTTATTTCAAGGGAATGCCAATTTGGAATGGAAAGGTGAGCGACTTTCTTCTTCCCGTCGTACCAATATACCATCTAGCTCAATAAAAATTTCTCTGATTTTCCAAAATGAAGGTGTTAAGGAGGCATGGAGATGTGTTTGAACGGACATCTAGAGGTTACTATCATGCGCACGGTCGTGCAGATGATACAATGAATATTGGGGGCATCAAGGTAGGCATTACTTTTGGAGAGAAAACACAATGAAATTCAATATTTGGGATACGCATGCACATGAAATATTCTGACCTAAACCTTCTGACGTAAAGTTCCAAGTATACACAGCTTAGCCTGAAATGCACTCAGCTAGTTATAATCACGATACGTTTGCTCTGATGCACTCCATTTTCTTTTTCCAGGTTAGTTCGGTTGAGATTGAACGAATCTGTAATGCAGTTGATAACAAAGTTCTCGAGACAGCTGCGATTGGAGTGCCGCTTGCTGGAGGCGGGCCTGAGCAGCTAGTAATTGCTGTTGTATTCAAGAACTCGGATAACCCAACTGCAGACTTGAATCAGTTGAGAATGTCCTTCAATTCAGCCGTGCAGAAGAAACTAAATCCGTTGTTCAAGGTACCGATCCCCTGCTCCAAGTTAACAAACAACATGCCCTACATTTGTATATGTATGGATAATTTGCTGACTTTTTCCTTTGGCCGTGCAGGTTTCCAAAGTTGTTCCTCTCCCGTCTCTTCCAAGAACAGCAACAAATAAGGTCATGCGAAGGATTTTGCGGCAGCAGTTTGCTCAACCCGACCAAGGTGCTAAGCTGTGACAATGGGGTGCTCCTCCGTGTAAAGGCGGTGCCAAACGTCACGGTCCAGAATTTGTAGCGCAGCGGAATATGAACCGCGCAGCGCCATAGACTGTTGAATTACATGCGGCCCTCGATATCAAGCATGTACAAAGTTGTACCAACAGAAAGAAGAAATAAATTTGATGTACAAACATCGTCTCAGCTCTACATTGTTGTACAATCGTTTTACTGCACTGTTGCAATTTAAAATCCGAGGATTTTCGTCAATGGAAATAGGGTAATTCTTGCTTAATTTTCATTTTACTACTCTCAAGCATCATGAAATTCGCACTTTGTTACTCCTAGTTTTCTCATCTCACTTTTGTACTTAAAATTACGTTTTGCTTCCAAAATCATACGTCCTTTGGCCCCACCGCTCCCATCTTCACCCGTACAGTCTCCTGCATGTCATCCCCGCCGCCACCGGATACACCACCAACGCCCGGCTCCCCCTCAACTACTCCTAATCTACACCAATGATGCACCCTCTATCTTTATCTCGGCGGATACTCCTCCCACCAAAAGGCTTATTAATATCAATGCCACAATGATTTGACAAAATTTAATGAAGATAACGAGATAGGACAAAGTACTACGAGGCTGGTGTTATTCATCTTCACTTGTAAGTAAGAGGTTTTAGGTTCAAATCTCATGAATGACGAACTCGATACCAAATTAGGTTGTCCATTGTGTAGTTTAGCCGAATTTTCTCTCCTCTTATTATAAAAATATCGATGTATTAAAAAAAATAAAAAAACGACATAGGACAAAGTGACACAATGCTAGCATTTTGGGTGTAACTGACACATTTTTTGTTAAACAAGGTCAAAGTGACTAAAATTGATTCTCGGGGGCACTGACGTAAATAAGCAAAAAGAAAAGGTGCGCAGTGCGTATCGTTGCACAAGGTAGTTGGGGCCGGCTCTGTTGAAATATACAAGGCAGCAGCGGATATCGTTACTCCTCTTCTATCCCCCCACAAAACCCCCTCTTGGCTTGCAGCTTCGGAGCCTATTTCCATGGCGTCCAACCACCATTCGAATTAGGATTTTCTCAGTTCGCAGACTTCCCCAAGAAAAAAAAGCCATGACCTCCCTCTCCATCTCCTCCCCCAATTTCACCACCACTTTCCTCGGCCGCAAACTGTACTCTCTCTCTCCCTTCTTTCCTCTCTGTTTATATGTATATATCTGTGATTATGTCTATTGATTTGGATGTTTTCTTGCAGTAAATTTCTTGAAAATTCGAAGAAGCTGCGAACTTGTTGCTCCGTTGTACGAGCTCCTAGATGTGCTGCTGCTGGTACATCTTATGGAGGTAAAATTCATTTCTGCCCTAGCTCTTTTTATTGTAATTTGGGGAATTTTTATTTATTTGGTTGCCTGATTTCACTGTTCTGACCCAGAATTTAGATTTTAGGACACAAGATTTTGTAGTCAGGATAAAAGACACAAACTTTTGCTCCTGCTAGTTGAAATCCAGTTGATGGTAATGGCAAAGCAAAGTTCTTGTGAGCATCGAGAATCAAGTAGTTGTTGTCTCACTCTGCTCTTTTTCGCCCCTCGGGTGAATGGCAGCTATCCATTGTTGAAAGTTCTAGGATGGGTACTAGTTTAACCTAGAGGGGGGTGAATCGGTTGCATTTTGTTTAGGAATTGCCAATTTTACTCTAACAATTGCGTTATGTGGTGAATGATTAAAACACGAGCATGACAGATAAATCTTTTTTATTATACCCGACACCAAGAACTTACGTTGGATATGTAGTACTGGTACCAGTACTTAGTGGTTTAATATATCTGACTTGAGAGTTCTGCCTGGATAAGTAGACAGCTGACCTTTGCTCATTTCGCATTTTTTTTGCCTCTGTAGGTAATGCTCCAAAATTCCCTAGAATCAGTGTTTGGGATCCGTATAAACGTCTTGGTGTGACCTATGATGCGTCTGAGGAAGAAATTTGGGGATCGCGCAATTTTCTCTTACAACAGTATGCTGGACATGAAAGAAGCGAAGAATCAATTGAAGCTGCTTTTGAGAAAATCTTGATGACCAGCTTCCAGCAGAGGAAGAAAACAAAAATTAATTTGAAGAGCAAGTTGAAAAAGAAAGTTGAAGAGTCTCCACCTTGGGTTAAGAATCTGCTCAATTTTGTGGAAGTTCCACCTGTTGAAGTTATTTTTAGAAGATTGTTCCTCTTTGCGTTCATGGGTGGCTGGAGTATCATGAACTCAGCTGAAGGTGGACCTGCATTTCAGGTTTGTTCTGATTACCAAGGCTCGAATGGCCTTATATCTTTTAATCATACCTGTTGCCATTTTTATCATTTTCTGTTATCCAAATCAAACCTTCAGCCATGGTAATTGAATTTGTAGGCTAATATCGGCTTGTCCTTAGTGCATCCTTTATTGGAAGCATTGATTTGAAACATGTTTTATTTGTGACGGATTTGTGCAAGTTTGAGGAGGAGGTTTACTCTCTCAGTTACTTAGTTAGACATTATTTTTTTGGTGTGCTGTTCATAGATATCCTATAAGCTGTTCATGAGACATCTTCGTTTGTTCGCAATGTGGATGATATCTTTGATTGAGTTGCTCTCGTCATATGATGAGCACAAACGGTTTGGAATAGAATATGGTAGTGGCATTGCCTCAGTCTCTTTGTGAAACATGCCTTGCTGACACAATTAGACTTTTAGACATTTCTCGACGTACAGAGCAAATGCCTACCTTCTTTTGCTGAATCCAACGTTGGGATCTTTTAAGTCGTTTTTCTTCCATAACATAAATGCACCCTTCCTCGTTGTTGATCTTGATTAAAACACTATAATTTGCATTTAAGCACGCAGAAAAGAGATTGCAATGCTGGTGCCCCTTTTTTCTGGAATTTGGAAATAATCAAAATATTTTTTACTACAGGTCGCGGTCTCCTTGGCAGCTTGCATCTATTTTCTCAACGAGAAGACAAAGAGCCTGGCCAGAGCTTCCATTTTCGGGTAAGTTTGGATGGTAGCCATAGTTTCTGCCTTCTTCCCTCTCTCTTCTCGTTACTTACACATTGCCCCTGTTGCAGCCTTGGAGCTCTTGTCACTGGTTGGGTATGCGGTTCGGTTTTGGTCCCGAATATTCCATCAATGCTGTTACACCCGACTTGGACCCTCGAACTTGTAACTTCACTCGTAGTGTACCTGTTCTTGTTTCTTGCCTGTACCTTTCTCAAGTAGTAGAACTCAAATTATTTTGTCGGGCTCCATCGTTTAGTAATCACATTTTTCTGATATTTGTGAACTGAGCCAAAGCTTGTATGTTTCGTTTTGATGAATTACGAGTCCGCCACTTTACGGCTTATGCATTTGAGAGTTTGGGATTTTTTTTTTTCTTTCTCCTTCTGGAATTTAGTACTTTCTATTGGTGTCACTTGAGAGACGTGATTCACTTTTGAGGGTAAAGTGGCAAACCCGTCTATCCAGTGTCCACCTCCATCTCTTTTTCATATGAGAAAGGGAGAGGCTGGTTCAACGAGTTTAAATCTTTTGCGCTCATTTTGTGTGTAATGTTTGTGGGCTATATGTTTACTAACACGTGTTTATAAACTTAATCATTCTTAACGAGAAATTTTTTAGTGTGTTGAGAACATTGTTCGGTTTACCAATATCATAATATGTGTTTGAATATTGGGAAAAAAAAAAATTCAACGACTAATATGAATCTATGAAAATATTTGGTGTAGCGGGCTGTGTTCTTGGCAACTTGAAAAATCTTTCTTTCTTAACTCTGTTATCATAAACATAATACGTATCAATCAATGATATGTCATAAACTTAACATGAAGTTTTTATTATTAGTACTCTTAGGTTAATAAAGTATCAATCATGATTCATGTCATTCACTTAAACTGTTTAATGCGTGAGTTAGTTGCACTACATGGTTCTGTTACAATCACATTATAAATTTTTTTAAGATAGATGGCCTTTTACGTCATCTCATGTAAGTCTCTCTCCAAATAGCGACTGAAGTTTTCTTCTTCTTCATATAATTACCACTTTACCCTCGTTGTTGTGGGCCTTGTGGCCCATATATGAACAGTTTTTTTCTTGTAGGTTTGGGCCCCAAAGTCCAAACTAGTGAAAAAAAAACCCGGCTGGTAGGTTGCATTGCATGCATGCACCGTTGTCGGTTGTCCAAAGCAAATAAGAATTTTTTTCGAATTCTCTTAGTAAGAATTTTAAGAATTCTTTAATTACATTTGTTTATCATATTTTGTGCAGCTAATTTTGTATTATTTATATTTAATTTTAAATAAAAAAATTACAAATTTCTGATTATGTCCACAGTGGGACCAAAAATATTTAAAGTAGTTAGACGGACCCCACATGCCACCTCAGCATATACACGCACGCACGTGACGCTCAGCCATCTTCTCTCCCAAAAAGGCTGCTTCAGTCTCAACGTCTCCGCGAGTCCAAACGACACCACCACCAACCAACAACCCACACATTAGATTCGTCGCCACCTCGACGGATTTTCCCACGCTTTCTCTCCCCCTTCATATCTCTCCTCCCCAAACTTTCTCTCCATCCAAACACTTTTCTCTCTGTAAAACTCCCTCTCTCCCTCTCTACACATGGCTCTAGCTAGCCAGCCCATCACCAACCTCCTCCAAAACCCCTTCCTCTCCTCCAAACCCCAGCCCAGACCCCAGCTCCCCACCGCCATCCCCTGCCCGGCCCGGCGTCGTTCCGGCTTCGTCCAATGCTCAGTCGCCGTGGCGCCCACCGCGGCCGCCAAGGCCTCCAAAGAGTACAAGGTCAAGTCGGTGAAGGCGAGGCAGATCATCGACAGCAGGGGCAATCCGACCGTCGAGGTTGATCTGGTCACTGACGATCTGTACCGATCGGCCGTGCCCAGTGGCGCCTCCACCGGGATTTACGAGGCGTTGGAGCTCAGAGACGGTGACAAGGCTGTCTACGGCGGGAAAGGTGTGCTCACTGCTGTGAAGAACATCAATGAGATTTTGGGACCCAAGCTCGTTGGCGTCGATGTCAGGTTAATTAAGCTTAAGCATTTTTGTTTAATCGCTTTTATAGTTAATCCGTTTCTTAATTCTAATTAGTAATAGTTTAGCAATAGATGTTAGAAAAAGTTCACTAATTTTAGGAATGTTAAGGAAAAATTTGCTAAGGGACCGCTTGGAAGCCCGTCGGGGACTTCTACTCTTGCTCAAAGTGCTTTTGTTAGAAGCATGTCAAAATCTTTACTAAAAATTCAAGTGCTTTTCAAGAAAGCACAGGGATTTGCTTCTTGAAGAAGCACTAAAGCACGTTTGGCCATTCCAGAAGCACTAACTTGTTAGCCTTGATGTTGATTATGTTTATATGAGTTGTTTAGGCATATTTGTTGAGTGCTGGTTATGAAGTTCCGAAGTTTTTGCTTTTTTCATTTTTTCAGAAATCAAAATGAGGTTGATGCACTTATGTTGGAAATCGATGGAACCCCAAACAAATCGAAACTGGGGGCCAATGCCATATTGGGAGTATCTCTGAGCGTGTGTAGAGCGGGAGCTGGAGCAAAGGGAGTGCCATTGTACAAGCACATCCAGGAAGTTTCAGGAACGAAGGAGCTTGTTATGCCCGTCCCGGCTTTCAATGTGATAAATGGAGGCAGCCACGCAGGAAATAATCTGGCAATGCAGGAGTTTATGATCTTGCCTGTGGGTGCATCCTCGTTCGCTGAGGCACTCCGCATGGGTAGTGAAGGTTAGTCAGATTTGTTATTCATTTTCCGCATATATGGTTTCTGGAGCAGAAAGTGCTTGAATCGCTAATGATTAGTATGCTCTTGGCGATTTTTGAACGGTTGATAATTGATAAAGTGTTCTGGATTGCATGGAGCAGTTTATCATACACTAAAGGGAATTATCAAGGCAAAATATGGACAGGATGCTTGCAATGTTGGAGATGAAGGGGGGTTTGCTCCCAATGTGCAGGATAATAGGGAGGGTCTAGTTTTGCTCATTGATGCTATTGAAAAGGCTGGATACACCGGAAAGGTAGGACCGTAGTAGGCGTTGGCATTATTTCTCTCTTGCAAATTCTTATAGAAATGTGTTATGCGGACTCACAACAATGTCATTGATGCAGATCAAAATAGGAATGGATGTTGCAGCTTCAGAATTTCTCACCAAAGAAGGGAAATACGATCTCAACTTTAAGAAACAACCAAATGACGGGGCCCATGTGCTCTCGCCTCCGAACCTTGGCGAGCTGTACAAGGAGTTCATTAAGGAATTCCCGATAGTGTCTATCGAAGATCCATTTGACCAAGATGATTGGAGCTCGTGGTCTTCACTTCAGTCTTCTGTTGATATCCAACTTGTAGGAGATGACTTGTTGGTCACAAATCCAACCAAAATTGCTGAAGCCATTCAGAAGAAGGCATGCAATGGTTTACTTCTAAAGGCAAGCATATTTAACTGCATTGATCGTTTTCCTTTAAATGGTAATAACCTTGGGATTTGAGTAACTTGATCGAGCTCATTTTCATCCTTTGAATTGCAGGTTAACCAGATCGGCACAATAACTGAATCTATTCAGGCAGCACTCGACGCAAAAGCTGCAGGTTGGGGTGTGATGGTTAGCCACCGGAGTGGGGAAACTGAAGATAACTTTATCGCTGATCTTTCTGTTGGTTTGGCTAGTGGACAGGTTTGTTGGCCAATTCCTATAACCATGCTCTCTATTATTTGACTTCATATATACATGAAATCGACGATTTCATTTTGTTCTGTATAGATCAAGACAGGAGCTCCCTGCCGAAGTGAGCGGTTGGCCAAGTATAATCAGGTTAAAACCGGAATAATTCCATTCCCCCAACACCATCCACTTATGACTTGTTTTCAACAAAGCAGTAGAATTGAAGAGTGACTGAAACCATCTCTTTGTCTGTTTTGATTTGGATGCAGCTTCTGCGTATTGAAGAGGAACTCGGCAATGTGCGTTATGCCGGCAAAGCTTTCAGATCTCCCTAAGCGACGAAATTTATCAGATCATTCATCCAAGTCATCTAAGCTTCCAGCCAGTTCAGATTTCCCGGAAAATCTACAGAAATTTTTTATAAGAGTTTATCAAGTCAGGTGTAGTTCCATGTGCCGGCATCATCCAGTTCAACTTAGTAGTTCTTGTGCGACAAATTTTCAATTTGTCGACCGAATCTTGCAATGTTTTAGAGGCAAAACATCAATTACTAGTGAAAGTGTTTTTGAGTTTCCGAATCTCTGTCGTTTTAAGTAGAGCTCTAACCGTCGGAGGCGCGGATTGTGTTTTCCTGTGCGGACATGTCCGTGTTTGAATGGCACAACATAACATCACAAACACAAACTCAAAGAGAGAGCTTCACTAATCACTACTATCATAACAAATCCTTGGATGCATTCATCACAATCACAACTTTGCTGAGTTTGCTAATGAAGGCCAATACAAACAAGGAGGGCGACCGACATGGGATGTCTTGACTCGATAAACTTGATATCATCGTCTAGCAAGAAGCCCTTTTCTCAGTTCGCTTCTTGGCGCCTTAGGTACCTCGTTGGCTTTCTGTCGTCAACCGCAATGGTATGCTTTCTCTACGGTGCTGAAGCCAAACCACACACAATAAGGCTCATTTAGCGATCGTCCCTAACGATAGTGATGAAGGTTAAACCTGAATAGATGGCCCTGTGTAATTTCCCGAGCGCATGTAAAGATTATCTGGTTCTGTCTCGGCAAGCCATGCATACTCCTCTTCTTCGCCGTCCTCTATTTTAATTTTGTTTTCTGTAGCTGCAGTTTTCATCAGACAGCTAAACTCATCAGCTTTTCTTTTCATGCGAATTAAGTTCAAGAACGAAGGAAAACCCTAACTAGAAATCAAAGTTACTAACCAAACACGGTATATGGATAATCACGGTAGTAGGTACATTTTCTGCCTGCATCTTCTCTGTAAGGAGGTGTGAGAATGTCAAGAACAGCACAAGAAGTGACTGCCGTGAAATTATGCAGATTCCCCCCGCTCCTTGGATACAAAACTGATGTTGCACATGGTGCCGTTAAAACCTTGTCCACTGCCAGCTTCGCCAATCTTACTGCATTGGAGAGCAATTTCATCAGTCCTCCCGTATTTAAACCCTCTAAACACGAAAATCATGAGCATGGCATACAGTTGTATATCTCTCGTGAAACTTAGCTTCTGAAAATCATTCAACGGGCATTTGTAACTAGACGTAAGGATATGATGATGCAAACATTTTCATTCCCTACTATATTTTATTAACAAATATTTTCGATCGCCATGCTCATTGTCTACCGATAATCATTGTAGTGTGTATTAAAAGTTACATAAAAAAACAGACCTGGAAAGTAATTTGGTCCCTTGATCACCTGGGCAGGCTCGACCCAATCATAAGATCTCACATGCAAAGAGCCATAGAGAATTTTGCTAAAAACAGTCATCCCAGGATGGTCATGAAGCGGAATGACTGAGGAAGTAGGAAAACGGAATATACACATCTGCATAAAATCATTGCTTAGTCCTTGAGTATAAATTTCAGAGAGCTTTGAATATAACGAAGAACCTAAATTCCTTTTTGAGTGATAACTTATAATGCTTACCGTAAAACTATCACCTTCATACATATCCAAGTATGTTATGGGTTGAGCCCATCGAGAAACTCTATTTAGTTGGTCAAGTCCAAAAAAACCAAGCCCTCGATCGTCATCCAGATTTTCCTCTTTAAGCCCAACATCAGCAGGAGATATAGTGTCTGCGAATTCAAACCAAAATCAGAATATTAAGACAAGATTCTCTCATACGGTGTAACATATAGGAAGCAACTCAAATTGTCATCACCGTTTTGAGTTAGGGCTCAAGATCTGATATTCCGGTTCAGGCTCGTTTTAAGCAGGAATCTTTTAATACGTGCACAAAAGACACGTACGTATTAAGTATTAACATAACGCATATGACACCAAAAGAACAAAAGCAAAGATATCATTGTCAATGGACCAATGAGGCATTCCATATACGGTCCATGGAAACCTATATCAGAGGTAGCGGCCTCTAGGCATTACCATCAATAAGCAACAAAGCCCTATCAACCAAGTCTATATCATCAATTCAAGGAAAAAACATCAAGACTTCGTCGCAAATGGAAAATATAAAACAAGTGCGATTCTTGATCAAGCTGGAGTCGACCCTGAATCTTCGATAAGCAATGATATTCCGGTCGATTCAGGGTCGATTCTTGATCAAGCAAAGTATGTTTTCAACAGGATTAACACAGTTAGTATTTGGGATGCAAAATCTCTCTTTAAGAGCTGAAAACATACTTCCAAGAACGATAATGTATGTATTACATAATCCAAACATGCTTTTCAAACAAATTTGCTTCCAATTCACAAATTTCATATTAAATTATATATCAATGCAGGATTAATTCTGAAAGAAAAAAAAAGGGTTACTTTGGACTGTAATTAGTGAAAAATTATACTTTCTTACAATTTAACAAAACCCCATAAAATATATCACTCAATTCTTCAAAACACCCCCAAAAAAAAAGCAAACCCAACATCAAAGTTCCAAAATTTTAATAGAATCACATATCAGACGAGCAATTTAATTAAAATTTGAAGAAAAAAATATTATGGGGAATTACCAAGGACAGAACAGAGCTTATCGATAGCCGGAGGAGAAGGCGGAGGAGACCCTGACGGCGTGAAGATCGTTTGGCAGAGCTCGTAGAGAGCCTGGACTTTGGAGTTCTTCCTCGCCATGCTTGTGTGGCTTCGAAACGTCCGCAACTTATCTGTTGCTTTCAGAAATTTTGGAAGCATTCTGGTGGCCACCCACAAATTACAGAAACAATTTGGGGCCAAATTACTAAAGGAGAGAAAGAGAATGTGGCCTTATAGTATTTTCTTTATTATTAAGGAATCTTGAATTAAATCTATCAAGAATTTACACAATCACACATATTAAATAAGCATGTGTGGATAGTAAATCGCGAAAGAAATTTGTTTTCTGGGTAATACAAAATCTAATGAAAAAGAATTAACGAGGAATCTTAAACTAAATATATCAAGAATTTACGCAATTACACAATATTATATTAAATTGGTCACTTTTATTTCTCATATTTTTTTTCTTAATTTCTGTCATTTGATCTTTTTCAATTTACATAATTCGATTGTCAAGAAATGTAAGGAATATGAAAGTAAAAAGTGGGGTGTGAATATCACATTAATTACAACATGAGTGACACTAGGAGGATCCTCTTTGGATTATCTTTGTGAGGATTATAGGGATCCTTAAATCGTGTCAGCTCATTGTATATTATACGATCAGTTTTCATCAGATACTATTCATATTTAATTTAAAATAAAAGTATTTAAAATGATTTATGATCGCACAATGTATAATAAACGAACACGATTTAAAATTTCACAAAATCTCCACTCCGGAAATGATCTCATTCATGAGCGACAACCAAATTTTATTGTAGAATGTTTGGATCTATATTTTCCAGTGAGTTGAGTTCCTCACGTTAAATTTGGTACTCCGTTCAAAGCCGTTCGATCTTCACGACAACCGTTATCAGTCATTTGACTGTGGTCCCCACTCTCATTGTGTTTGAGACAAATGTCGGAATTTTCTAGTATGTCCAAGTATATTATTAATATATGTAACCGTCAGTTTATTAATTGTTGAATCTTAAATGCACATCAAACACTTGTTTATTTGTGCGCGTCATCGCGTGGCTTCTATATTATCCTTTTAATTTTCGAAGAGGAAAATTTTTATCATGGGGAAGTACATGAAGTGCTTAGAGTGTGTTTGTTTCCCTTACCAGTCCTTATTAGATTGGACTAGATTAAATTTGATACTTAATGGGACTAGCTTTAGTGGGAGTAAGCTGGACTCGCCTCGACTAAGGACTGTGCTAGACGGTCTTAGTGAGAGATGTCGCGATCCATGGGACTGGCTAATCCCTTTGATCGCTCTCTGCTCGCGTTCTCTATTCTCCTCTCTGCTCGCGTTCTCTCCCTCACTCCTCGTCCCCAACCCTGAATCATGAACAAAGACCTCGATTCGAACTTCAATCAGAGAACTCACGAGCTCCGTCGTCCGATTCACCTCCCCTCAAACCAAGCTCATCGGTCACGCCTCCGATTGGGCTCCTTCCTCCTAGCCTCAATTTTCGACGGCAAGGACTTCAGGCTCCGTCCTCCTTGACCTATTCCACTGCTACCTCTGCTCCGCTTTGCTCCTCACATCTCCTTCCCTGCTTCCCACAACCAAAAAACCTATAAAATTGAACCTAGAAAACCCATAAAAAGGAAAGGGGAAAGAGACAGTGGCACATATAAATGGTATAGAAAGAGGAGAGGAGAGGGATGTAGTGGGCGGACAAAAAAATGAGAGAGGAAGATGAAATGGCAGAGAAAGAGGAAAGGGGAGGGATGTAGTGGGCGGACAAAAAATGAGAGAGGAAGATGAAATGGTAGAGAAAGAGGAAAGGGGGAGGGATGCAGTGGGCGGACAAAAAAAATGAGAGAGGAAAATGAAATGGCAGAGAAAAAGGGAAGGGGGCGGGGGGGATGCAATGGGCGGACAAAAAAATGAGAGAGGAAGATGATTCTAGAAAGGAAAATTATAATTTAATAATAAAATATTAGTATATATAGATAAAATTAATGATAAAATATTGTAAATATAAATTTAATAATATAATATATGAGTCCTGTTTTTTAGTTCAACATAGCATCAAACGTTTTACTAAATCAGTTTAGCTTAATTCCTAAAGTTAGTCTAGTTTGAGATAGTCCGGTGCAACAAACGCACCAATGGACTTATTTTCATATGCGTTCATATCGACAAATGTCAAAATAATTAGCCGAGTGACATTGAGATCCAATGTCGAATGTTGTTAACGTTATGTCAAATGTTGTTGAGGAACTTTTACAAGAGATCTTGTCAAACACTTAATGGACGCAAAAACGTTATGCATCGAACATACGAATAATCGTTACCTGCTACTTCTTTTTTTCCTGGCTTTCAAAAAAAAAAAAAATGTTGACGTGGAAGAACGAGTACACGCGTGTAGACGGCTCGCTATCTCAAAAGAAAAAGGATCCCCGTCGGATCTTTTTCCTAGGGATCCCGTGATCGTGACCATGTATTTTACATCATACGATCAGAAATCATTTCAAAATTTAAAATTAAATACAAATAATACCTAATAAAAACTGACTGTACGATATACGATGAATGGTCACGATCATAAATTTCTAAATTCCTAGGAAATCTCCTTTTCCTTCTCGAAAACTGCTTTTATTTTTCACTTTTCAAAATTCAAGTCCTGCCCTTTCCGCTCTCCTCCGCCATTTTACAGGCACTTTGCGCGGGAAAATCCCTAATGCGAATCTGAAAACCAGCAATCTGTGGAGTAATTGCGAGTGCTTCTGTGCAATAGAGCTTTGCGTGTATCGAGAATGGAAGGCAGCGAAAGCGAGGCAGCATTCAATTCGCTGAATCTGAATCCACAGCTGTTCATCAACGACGTCTTAAACATCACCGATGACTTGGTCGACGACGCCTTCGATCATTTCCTTCAGTAAATCTCTCTCTAATGATCTTAATTAATTTTTTTTCATTAATTTTACTATTTTTATTGTTATTAGAGGTGAAGTATTGTAATTAATAACAATATTTTTTTACCATTTTTTTTTTCCAGACAAGCATCAACCTCTCTGAAAATTGAGGGCACTGACAGAGCCCAAGATCTATCCAGGGTATAATTCCAATTTCTACACACCATTTTTTTGTTTTGTTTTGCCCCAATATGCTTAATTTCAATTTATTTCATAATTCTAGGGTTTTCCCCTTCACAAATTTTACTAATTTCTATGTTTTGCGTGAGTGAGAGTATTTGTGAACACATTTTTTTTTTTTTTTTTTTTTGAGGGGTTAGTTCATATTATTAATTTTTAGGGGGGTTATTTCATATTATTAATTTTTGCTAAAAATGTTTTGTAGCTTTTTTAAATTTGAATTCTTTTGGTGCTTGATAAGTTGCATTGGATGATTTTTTTTTTTTTTTTTAGTACAATATTTTTATACTAAGGGGAGGGGGAGTTCGGTTAAGTCACACAATGGGCGGCCTAATTTGGTATCGAATTCCGCCATCCACGAGATTCGAACCTAAGACCTCTCACTTTCAAGTGAAGAGGAATACTACCAAACCGTAGTACTGAGTGGCTGTTGCATTGGATGATTACTTTAAAACAAAAGAAAATTGATTGAGGATTATAATTTTCGTATTCGAACTTAGTAGGAAGATGCAATCTTTTTCGATAATCCACTGTTGAGTTTACTCATTTGTTTATTTGTTTGTTTATTCCTCTGTAGGGTGTTGATATCATCCGCAAAAAGGTTCAATCAGATCTTGATAAAAAGCTGGGTGTCTGGGAGCAGTACTGCCTTGACTACGTTTTTCAAGTTCCAGAGGGGTTCGACCTGTCTAAGAATGTATGTTCTTTTCAGTTTATTGATGCTTTCAGTTACATTTTCATCCACACTCCGACTGTAAGAGAAATCAAGTTCCATATGCTGCTTGTTGATTTGGTGACTGATGATTTTTCCGTTCTGTAAACTTGTATAATTTGTTGACTAAAGAAAGTTACTTTCTAGGATGAACTACCTGTCGACGCTTGTTTATGTCAAAATGCAATAGTTGACACAGACCTGGATGCCCAGCTGGATTTGTTGAGGAACGAACTCACTGAGGTAATTATAATAACAGAGGTTGCAAGAATGTCTTGTTTGCATGAAATTGAATTCCTGATCGACATTCCTTTAATGGAATACGCATACAGGTTAGTAAGGAGAATGCTGTGCTGAATCAAGAGATCCAAGCATTAGAAGGACAGTCTGTGTCTAGAGATCGTTGTTCTGCGCTTGTCAATGGGACATTGCAACAATATGACCTAAACTCTTACCATGAAATTTTCCAAGGTAACTAACTAAATACTTCCTTCGAATATGTATAAATTTAGGAAGCATGGATTTAGTTTTAAGAAGAAAATTGATCACTTCGTAAAGATTTCCCCAGCCATTGCCGATTTCTGTAATATGCACACCTTTTGATCACTTAGACACTCGGGAGTTGGTCGAAATATTTGTTTTCTCATCAAGTTTTGCTATGATTTTGTTTTTGTTTTACAAGCTTCAATTGGTGACTATACGTTCTGGTTGTTCTGAAATTTTCTGGTGTTAAAACCTCAAGCAAATGCAGAGATGTGAATAGTTTTCTTGCCCGTAGGTTCCCGATAGGTATATATATGTTGTGCAGACAAACCTGCATTTGGTAATGCGCTGCTACTCCAACCATATCTTGTTTCAAGACTACTGAATAGGAAAATTCATGCATTTAGGCATTCGAAAGTTTGCATCTCGAGCTACAATTCGAAGTATTGAAAAGCAAAAGTTTTAGTGGATTACGGTTTTATGCAGAGATGGTGAAAACGGCATCAGAACTTCGGATGAAAGTAGGAAAGCTGCAGACCGAAAAGATGGAAGAATCCAAACGCCGCAAGATTGCTTGGATCAACAACGCGCACAGAGACCCGTCTGTTATGGAAATTCGCAGAGGTAACATCTACCTACTACGGACTATATTCATGTTCAACTAGTGGCCTTTCAAGTCGAACTTTGTTTTACAGCGTTTGAATTGCATATTTGGTTATACAATGCTCTGTTTTGCAGGCTTCTATAGTGCTAAGTTGGAAGATCTTGAAGCATTTATAGCCCACATGAAAAACATGTGAGCTTCATGCATGCTCTATTTTGCAGGCTTCTCTTGTGAAGTTGGAAGATGTTGAAGAATTTTTAGTCCATATGAGAAACTTGTGAACTTTTATGTATGAATATTCAACTGAAAAATTCGATCAGAAGAGCCACTTATTACTACGGTCTAATAGTATATCTCTTCACTTATAAATAAAGTTTTATATTCGATTCTCGTCAAAATTGAATTTGAACCATATTATTGTTAGTCCATGATGAGGCTAAATCACCCTCACCTCCTCCCTAATGTAGAGAATACCGTTTGTTCAAAAAAGAAAAAAATAATAAAATCAATTGGTAGTTTTTTTACGACTTAATAATGTTGTAAAAACTCGATAGTTAAATTTTTCACAAAAATTGTAAGCTACAGAACCAATCACAAAGCCTTTTTTCATGACACTTTTTTGTTGCAACGGGGCATAATCCCAAAAGAAAAAAGAAATTACTACAAATTACAGCGTAAACGCGAGGTTAATTTCTTGACTAAATAAAAGGGCTGCAAAAATACGCATAAAATAAATGAGTAAACTTGCAACTCTCTTTCAAAAACACCATAACTGTTAACATTCTAATCCACAACTGAAGCTAAACGGAAATAAAACACGAGGATGCAAAACCGGAAGCTATCCGTACCCAAAAGTTCGAAGAATAAGAGATCTCTATTCAACATTACGGTTTGGCAACAAATGGTAGCTTCTATGTATGAATGCATCTTACAATCGATGTTTTTAGAAAAACTCAATTCACTAATCAATAGTTTAATCAAAGTCGAAACCAAGAGAACAAAACTGACATTTGTATCCTCGTTGTGGTTTCCTGATTTCGTACTAAATTCTTCGTGCAGAAGAATGACTATCTATTAGGGCTGGGTTCGGTTTTTTTCGGTTCGGTTTTTTCTCAAAACCGAAACCGAACCGAAATTTCGGTTCGGTTCGGTTCGGTTCAAATTTTTTTCGGTTTTTTTCGGTTCGGTTTTTTTTCGGTTCGGTTTTTTTCGGTTCGGTTTTCGGTTTTTTTCGGTTTTTTTTTTTTTTTTTTTTTTTTTTTTTTTTTCCTCCCTCCAAAATTATTTAAAAAAAAAAAGGAAATATGAAAGTTCACATTCATATTAATAGGCCAGGCGGAATGAAAAATAAGGAGGAGGAGGGTTAGGGTTACACTTAAGGGTTTTGTTAAAAAGATTAAAAAATTAAAAAAAATCTCACAAATCCTGGAGGCATGAGGGTTCGAACCCATGCCTCCATGCTTGTAAAGTTTCACTGAAACCAACATGGCAACAGGTTCTGTTTTGTTATGATTGTATGACTAAACTATTTATAAATATTCAAAAAAATTATATATATATATATTTCGGTTCGGTTCGGTTCGGTTCGGTTTCCGAGCCTCAAAAACCGAAACCGAACCGGTCAGATTCGGTTCGGTTCGGTTTGACAATTTCGGTTCGGTTTTTTTTTCGGTTCGGTTTTTTTCGGTCTCGGTCCGGTTCGGTTTTCGGTTTTTTTCGGTTTTCGGTTTTTTGAACCCACCCCTACTATCTATCTCTTGTACGGTTGTCAGCTGCAAATCAAGAAAATAAGCTCGACAAAGCTCTGTGCATGCCGAATGAAAGACGAAGAGAGGAAAGATCTTAAAAAAAAGAGTATAAACCTATGGGAAGAATGAAAGACGAAGCTTACATTTGTTGTTATACAGACCTACAACAAGCTCTCAACGTTAAGTTCTACATAGGAGCACGGATCAGGAATGTCAAAGTTGTTTAACACCTGAAAAGACACAAAAATACACCATTAAGGTAATAGAAATTGACTATCGGTCGTGATTGACTCAAAGCAAGAATGGGAAAGTTTATAGTACAGAATCTAATCGGTAGCTATAGCCTTATCAAAAACTAAGTTACGATTTGTACCTCGGGATGTAAAATGCCAAAAATTCCAATGTGCTTCCCTTTATAGATGATGCTTGCTTGTCTCCCGGGAAGAAACTCGGGATCCTTCAGGACATGTCAAAATTGCATGAAAATTATCCATACCAACCAAAAGAGCTAGCAAATGACAAAAGTAAAAGATATACTCACATCTGAAGTCTCGATGAAGTATCCTGTATTGTCACCAACAGGAACCCAAGACGCCCCAACCGCTCCCATAATTCTGTCCACCAGGCCATGTATCAACTGCAGATCATAAACCAAAGGTCAGCAACATGTAATCATTATTCATAAATGCTACTAGGTTCTAAAGTAGGAGAAACAAACAGTATGCAGCAAGGATGTTTGGTATTGTACCTCTAACCCCGACGTAGCACCACAGTATAGAGCTGCTAGTTGGCAATGATTTCTTGCACCAACATCTGTCTTCTCATCCAACAGTACTACGTCACCCACTTCGAAAATCTGTAACAAAATGAAAGTTATATCCATCCTTGCTAAAATTCATACAATAACTTACCAGAAAAGGGGAAAAAGTGCAACCCCAGATGAGAAACTATATTGTAGAAGAGAACTTGGTAACATATACCTTTATGGGCTTCGGATGATCTTTGTTGTTATTAACAGTTTTCAAAATGCCAGGCATCAGACTGGTTCTGACAAGCTCACAATCAGATGAGCGGGGATTCGCAATAACCACAGCCTTCGATTTGTCATCTTTACATCTTAACATTGAGAAGTTTTCTTTCCACGAGCCCAATATGAATGTCAAGACCTCTGTAAACCCAATCATTGCAATCTAACACAATTTTGAAGCAACACAAAAGAAATTAGAATAAGCCACACAATTAAAACTGTTTATGTGTCAACTGACAAATCTTTGTTACAAACCTCTAGTCTGATGAGTTCAGTGAACTCATTCAAGGCTAGTGGCTTCAAAGAAACAGGCTCGCTCGTTGGAATATGCTTTCTCATTGGAATATTATTGTATCCATAAGCAATTGCAACATCCTAAACACAAAAGAGAATACTTTGTCAAAAAAAAAAAAAAAAAAAAAAAACGGGAAAGAGTTTGGTTTATTAATACAGTGAGTGCGCTATGAATAATTATACCTCCACAACATCACAAGGGTGAAGAATGTCACTTCTGGTTGGAGGTACAGACACAGTAATATTGTCAGATTTAGATTGCTCAGCATGCAATTGCATCCTCTTCAACAGATCAGTAACCTACACGGTAATAATAAAGAATGATGAGAAAAGCAAAAGGATGCAGTATATCAACTAAATCTGCTATAATTCATGAAAATGGTTGTTATGCAATCGGTAACAGCAGTATTCCTACAACATATAATTACACAAATAAAAAATCATTGGAAACAATAAGCAATATTAAAGAATGAAAAAGGAATAAGTAACATGCAGTTATTGATATACCTCTTTCGCTTTCAAAGACACTCCAGTGTAACTATTGACATACGATAGAGAAACATCCATGTTGTAGATCGATAAATCAGGATAAACATGTGAGTTTCCATCAGAATATAACACTTCAACTGGTTCAATCTCAAATTTCCTTTCACAATATGCTGAAAATGCTGTTACCTGAACGAATAAAAGTTTATGCCATCATCCCCTGACAGGTGAACCAAAAACTAGGAAATAAATGCATTATAAAATTTCAGGTTCTTACTATTGTGTTCAGAACAATCTTGGCTTTTGTTAAATCAGTGGCTGTACATTCTATGAAAACATTCTTTGTCTTTAATGTGATTGCTGAATGTGCACCATTAATAATGGGTGGTAAAGACAAAACAGTTCTGCCAAAGTAAACGGAACATCGCTTATCAAGATTTAAAGAAATACAAAGCCATATAGAGTAATCAACACTACGTTACACAAGCAGTCATTGAAAACAATCCCAACAAAGTCAAGCTCTTTACAACACTAGGAAAAGGGGAGGAGGTAGTTAAAAGATGATGAGAAATGTCAAATTAATCAATGTATGAGAAAGAAATTATCATACCTGTTGTGATCATATAAAACAGGAAACACCGGTGAGTTCTCTATTATGTGCAAGAACTTCTTCAGCTTCAAATCAGACTGCGAGAATACAATGGTAAAAATATGGATCAAGATATTATTAGGTCATAGAAAACAGTAGATTATGGAAAAGGATTTGTGCGAATTAGCTATTACGGCAATGGTTTCTAAAATTCTATTTGTTGTTTGGTTTGGACAAACTATAGCCCATCCCTAAAAAGGGGGAAAAGAAGATAAAAATAAAAAAACCACCCAGTTAAGAACTCACTTTATAAAATTTCATGAGCTCATCTGCTCTGAAGTTCTTCACCTAATGTAGTAATCAAAACAACATGATATTAGTGCTAACAAACTATTAAAAAGAATTAAAGTTATTACTAAGCCATATTCATATTCACATAACTACTAATTGAAAAAAGTATTAAACTTAAAGAAGTACCTGTTTCAGAGGCACAAAATTTATACTCGAAGGTGGCAAAGCCTGAACATGGAAAGAGAATTGTAAGCCACAACAAAGAAGAACACGAAAATTCTTTTATTGAAATGCGTGTTGCATCAAGAAATCTTCGCCTTTCTACTTTTCCTTCCAAGAACCATAAGTTTCAATAAAGGATCTAAACCATTACCATAATTTTACCATAAAATCCAATACCAAATGAATCTTCATAAAAAAAATGTAGAATACAAGAATGTAGCAAAGAGAACAAGTATCAAAAGCCCACCTCATATGTGAAAGGGGCTTGTAATGTATCCAAGTCATGAGTCCCAATGGCAACTAGGGTTCTTCGCCTGTAAAATAAATAGCAGGTGTAATCACTAGAGCTGAATAACCACTAACGATCTTTGGACAAATGACAAGCAATTGAGAACATGACAAGCTATGAATCAAATCTACGAGTCGGAAAAGATTACCGGCAGATATTTTGATGGAGCTTGTCTTGGAGATCAATAAAGCTGTTATAACTAGCATCATTGAATGTTACACCTCTTAAAACGGCACAGACAACATGAGGGCGAATCAAAGACGTCTGCAAGTGGAAAAGAAGCCTTTGTAAACTAACAAGTCTCACCATCAAATAAAAAGCACCTACAATAGTCCTTTCGCATAATATAACTACCTCTGGTTTTACATGCATTTTAATCATCGACTCCTGACTAATGTTCGCCAACTTATACGTAGGAATGTCCTCTTGCCCATTGAAAACACGCAGCGATTGAGCAATCCCTTCGAGGCAAAGCAAATCGTATCTGCATACAAATCAAATAACAACATTGTATTAAAATCTCGAACCAACTGATTCAACGGAGTATGATAAGACATCAATTTGCGAAACCAATCCGATTAGTAAATACATGATTCTACACGCAAATAGAAATCGAAAATTGAAAAACAACAATGTACCTATTCGCCGGAACTTCGATTTTGTAAATAACTTCTTCGTCTTCGCCGCCTTCATCGTCATCCAAATGCTTCTCTTTCCAAATAATTGCCTTCTCGGTTGTCTACAAACACACATTAATCACGATAAATCAGAGAAATATAAACAAAAAAATAAATTAAATTGAACAAAACTAGAGACTGTAAAAACTGCTTACGACATCATCGAGCTCGATGCCGAAGTCGAAGCATAATTCTTCGAACTGCTCCTGAGCTGTCAGATTCAAATTCAACAACGCAGAGAGATAGTGTGAGTTTCTGAATTCATAGATAAATGCATCGATCAAATGAAGAGAGAGAGAGAGAGACTAAGAGCTCACTGTAAGTTTTTCCTAGAGCTGCATACAGACGATCGCGGCCGACGCTGACGGTAGGCATGGCGGACTTTCGAGGACTGTGAGTCTCCCTCCGGCGTAGCTCTCACGCAGACTGCCACCACAAGAGAGAAACGTAAAACCCTAAGCTCTGGCCTTTTCCGATTTTTTTATTTTTCTTTGGGCCTATCGGGTATTTTATTTGGGCCGAAAGTTGGGCCAATAATTGGGTTACGGACCAAACATGTGTACATTGTTCAAGCCCATCCTAAGGCCCATAATTCCTTAAACCCTTGAAACAAAACGAAAATAAAAACCCTAATCTCCAGAGGCGGTATTGCGAGACTCGGAGCACAGTGAAAAATCCCAGTCTCCAGAAAGCTAGAGAGAGAAAGAGAGAGGAGGAAGAGAGAGAAGGAGAGAGATGGGAAGCGATAGCGAAGTAGAGAAGTCGGCGCAGAAGGAGAGGGAGAAGAAGAAGATGCAGGCTCTTGCTCCGATCGCCAAACCCCTAGCCGGAAAGAAGCTCTGCAAACGAACCCTCAAGCTCGTCCGTAAAGGTATACACGCATACGTACATAAAAATATACGTATAAAAATTCATGTATAAATGTGTGCGTGTATATATATGGATGTTTGTATATGGGTGAAAGAAAGTTTGATGATGATGTTTATGTTGTAGCTGCTGAGCACAAATGCTTGAAGAGGGGAGTGAAGGAAGTGGTGAAAAGCATCCGGCGTGGTCAAAAGGGGTCAGTTTTTTATATCGATTTCGTCTTTGTACTTTGTTAATTTGTATTGGGAAATCGATTTTATTGTTGAAAAAACTGAATTTGAATTGGAAAGGATGCAACTTTGTTAGTAGATTCGAGGATTTCGTTTGCATTTCTTCACTTGTGTTATATTGGTATTAATTCAATCGCTATGAATTATGGGTTGAGTTGGAAGGGAGTGTAGAAACATGATTTAGTGAGAGATTGCGGTCGAACTGTCCAATTTTAACGTGATTTAGACGGCCACATCATGAGTGTCAAGAGAAGTGTTTTGGAGTAGATTCATATAGAGAGAGTAGGAACTTAATTTGACAATCTACGTAATGTCAATGCCGTGTAATCAGTGTATTTATCTGATGTAGAAAGTTGGCTTGATCTGCTAGCGCTAGTTTTTTATGCATTTGTTGGTTCAGAGGTGGTTGCTCAAATGCAAGCATTAGTTTATTAGTTCCTAGAGATATCAGCAGCTTAGCATGTAGATTGTGTTCACCGCTCGAGTTACTTCTATGAATGTTATATTGATTTTTCTTATACCTTGTGTTGGAGTGCAGGTTCTGTGTTATAGCTGGTAACATTTCTCCTATCGATGTGGTTACTCATGTTCCAATCTTATGTGAAGAGGCTGAAATTCCATATGTTTACGTGCCTTCAAAAGAAGTAAGTTTACTCAACATCATTGTTCTTCACCCTACCTACATTGAAGTTGAGCGACATTTCTTTGCTTGCGCATCTATAAATAAAACAAACCAACACAACAAGTAGTTAGTCATACAGAAAATTTTATTTCACACGTCTTTTCTGCTCCTTACAAATTTGGAAATCTACTTTATCATACATTGTAGGCTTTTTAGCCAAAGTGGTCCCCGAGATTTGCATAACTCAAGGACCAAAATGATGAGTTATACAAATCTCAAGGACCAATTTGGCTAAAAAGCCTACATTGTATGATCCAATAGCTGAGCATTTGTTAAAGATATTGCCTATTGTCATCGGCTTTCTTGATCGAAAACACACTAATGCTAGTATTGTGAATGTCGTCTTCAGGATCTTGCAAATGCCGGTGCCACCAAGAGGCCAACCTGCTGTGTCCTGGTGACAACTAAGCCTAACAAAGGGGAACTATCCAAAGAGGATCAAGATAAAATAAAGGCAATTCACGACGAAGTTGTAGGAGAGGTCAAAGAACTTCACGCGAACCTTTTCTGAATGCTGGACGGATTACGTGCCCTTGTACCAAATATCTTGTTTGAGGTTTTTTCTTTTGCGGCCTCTGAAAGCTGTCGTTGTACTTCATGTTAGAATGTGTTTGGTTTGTGTAACTATTGAAGTCGAACGCTATGCGGAATTGATTTAGATATGAGATCACAAGTTAGCCAGCGATATGGTGTTCTGAATCAACTTCGACCGTGTGTTCGGACGCCTGGATCAAAATCGAAATCTAAGTACTAAATGAAAATATGAATTGCTAGATCTTCCGTACCATTGCAAATTAAAAGATTTCAAATAAAACAGATATGGATACGACCGTCTCATCTGAAACACTGTCGCTTGCATTTGTAAGGCCATCAAAAGTTATCGTACATTTATGGTATGCAAACATCAGCCAAAGCACTGTCCGTCCGTTGCACTTAAGTTTGAATCTCTCTTTCCGTATACCGTATACCAACTATTTAGTACTTACAACATTAGCCGACCACGCATAAACCTACAAATCCATATTCGCCCCCTATCACAAAGGCAGACTACCATTGTTCGGTATACAGCACGTCAGGACGGGTTCATACAAACGTGTTTATAGCAAGGTTCTATGCTGAAAGTAAGCTGCTTGCCATGAAATTATTTTGGGGAAGTCAGACTCCTGAAGAAGAAGACACCTAAACCGCCAATTGCCAAAGCAAGAACAAGTGGGACAACTGATTCGATATCAGGCATTCTTCCAGCAGTATCTGTTCTTCCTTGGCGAAACCTCTCTGCCATATACTCTCGCAGAAGATTGCTCAAATTGTCTATTTGGTGCATGATCTGCCGTTGGCCTCGTGTGATGGCTAGTATCTGTTGAGTGTGCACCAAGCAACCAAATAAGCATATCAGAAGGAAACAGGATAGAAGATAGACAGTATGTCATCACAAGTGTATTTATTTATCACAAAATACCTCTTCCATCAGTGGGGAATCCTTGACCAACTGGGAGGACGACGAAGAATTGGGCAGTAGCGTTCCTGCCAACGAGCCATTACTCAAGCCATTGACAAAAAGAGAAGTTGGTTCGGATCCATTGCAGGCTTTGGCTTGCAGAGCCAAACTTTGCTGGCTAGCTGAAGCTCTTCTGAGTGATATCTTGGAGTTCACCTCTTCAACACGGGATGTAAACTCGTCCATCCTCTCATTCAGCGTAGAAATTTGTTCTGAAAGTTGAGTAAAAATTCCCTGAAATAATACAAGGCAGAATTATTGGTGAAAAACAATTTCATAGTTATGTGCCATCAACAGGACTACATGAAAAATCGGTAACTCACCTGGTTCGAAATTGCTGCAGGTGATATTGGGTTTCGCCCATCAAACCTTCTGCTGTTAACAGCAAGTCTCGTTAGTTTGGAAATAGTCTTGTCCCTTTGATTCGAGTAAGACTGCGATATACCCCTGCCCAGTATGGAATATGATGTTAAAGGAACCAATCAATACATACAAGCATGATCAGCTGGATGATAGTTTATTATCCTTTCAATTCTGAGAAAATAGCTGAAAAATAAAAAATACCGGTTGAGATACTTGTTTCTCCGATCAGCTGAGGCTCGGGAAAGAGCTTCCTTAGGGCTCGAAGAATCATCATCTATGCTGAGCTTTGATTTCAAATCATCTGGCAACGCCTGTAGATTGATCACATCACGACAATGCACAAACATGAAAATGCATGATCAGTTGAGAGAGAGAGAGAGTCATACCATAACATCATTTACAAGTTTCTCCAGCTGAATTTGTTCGATGTAAGTACGAGGAACATATGAACCATCCAGGCCAAGCTGCTGTGCAATATCTTTAACATGTAACCGATCCTTTCCTTGCACCTTCAAACAATTCCAGCAAGTTAGTGCCCAGCTTTACAAAATTTATCTAAAAAGAAAACACCAAGTCTTGTTTTCGTTTCCAGAAATAAACACCTGACATGAAGAACAGAAAAGCAAAAATGTATCACAAGTTTCAAAATAATCTGAAAAAGTGAATGCCTGGCATCATACCTGAACATATTGACGATTAAGTTGCTCCAACCAATCAGTTTTCACGCAAACCTTCTCATCGCAGAAGATATGGCTGCTTCTTTTCAAGATGGATGCAATTGTATACCCCAAGGCCATAAGACCTCCAAGAAGGCGCACACTAACTTCAAAAGTTATTCTGGGAGATATTATGAAGGGACTATCTGTGACCCACTCCTGAGAGAGAGAGAGAGGAGGTAAAGCTAGTCAGAGATCCTACTCCAGAACAAACTATGAAATTTAGATACAACGATCCACACCAAGCACATATTAGCAGAATCCTACACACAAGTTTATACAAAAGTTTTCACCTGCGCCCCCATGTAATTAAAATACAACCATGTAAGAATTCTCCGTCAAAATCCCTATGTCACAATCTTGAAATCTTTCCCTTAAAATGTCCATTGTCCAGATGATGATCAAGCTTATTTGTATATGGAATCAGAAATTCATTTCAGTAAGAAAAACAGCAGGGTTCCTGACTGAAATGGAAAGACATGTAAATTGTTATCCGGACTCCTAGATAAGCCTTTGTAGATTCATTTCTTTACTGTTGATCGATGATGAAAACAACTCCGATATATATGTAGGCAATGACACTGGTCGGATAAAGTCAAAAGCATGTAATATCCTTTAGGAACTTTAGTTTACAGATGTCGAACCTCAAACATGAGATTGTATTTGCCATCTCTGTTCCTCATCCTTAGATACGACTGACATGCTTCAGGATCTTCACCTGGTGGTAAAAGATATATGTCATAAGTTTCTTCTGTGCTTTCTTTGTGATCTGCAGATATAACAGCCTTGATTTGATCCACTGTCACTGCCTTCGTTGACTGCAATAAGATATAACATAGACAGTCAGAAAAGAAAATGATTACGTATTTCTTGAAACAAACAACTGGAGAAAAAGATTTACCAAAACAAGAAAATTTAATAGTCAACCTTTAAAATATAAATAGGGTTCTGAAAACCAGCGAAGGGATTAAACTTGTTGGTGATTTTTATATGTGCTGTCTGAAGGTCTGGCTCGATAAAGGCCTTGTACATAGGATACACCTGTACCAAAATTCTGGATGAGAACCACCATAAATCTTTTGTACTGATAACAAAAACTTTGTAACACTGGATAAAGGGGTAACCGTTTCAGAAATTTGATGGATAATTTCTTCAGGCTCTTGGCCAGCACGCTGAATGTCCCTTAAAACCCGCTTTACAAGGTCAAAGTGAACTCCACCAGTTATAGATACACGAAGATCTAGCAAAGGTCGCAATTTCTCACTTAAAGCATATATGCCCTCAATGATCACAATACGGGAGCTAGGGACCTCCACTGTCCTGTTAGAAGCACCAGAAGGACCATCAATATACAATAGAATCAGAAGAAAATGAAAGCTATCATGTTATATATGTGGCAAAGCATTTTCACATCATGCAGAGATGCACTACCTGTACCCTATGCGGGAGCTAGTCTTGAAATCATATACTGGAACCTTAACAGGATTGCCTGCCTTTAAACCATGTATATTTTCAAGCAATGTTTCATAATCTGTCAGGCGTGGATCTGCTCCAAAACATTATGACAATTAGTCCAAAACATTGTGACAATTAGAGTTCAGCCATGACTCTCAAATGTAAAATCACTTATTCCATGATCAAAAATTGGACAAAAAGATTCAGAGATGACGATGAAGGAAGACATCAGAAGGACAAAACTTTAAAGAACACTATAAACAAGGAAGTGAACAATTCGGAAACGAAGTAAAGAACTCAATTACTATAAAAGGAAAATCACTCGAAACAGGAAAATCATTGAACTATTAGCATACCCTACAAAACATGTTTATAATGATCAAATCAAAACAGATGTTTGATGGACTCAAAGATGAGATTCTTTACCATCAAAGTTGCCATCGATGATTCGACTAGCGTCATTGTAGTTGTCCATTGCAATAACTGCAATGCTGGGCATGAAGTTGAGCATTTTGTCAGTGAAAACAGTCTTACCAGCTCCAGAGGGGCCTGCCACTCCAACTAGTATTATCCCCTCATTCTTTTGAGCCAACAGCTGACACGCTCGAATAGCTATAAAGAAACCTTTCTCAAATGACAGGACATCTGGAATTTGGACAATCTCATAACGATCACAGTCCTTTCTCTTCACAAGCTGCACCTGATCCCGCAACAGACCAGTGCGCAGCCGCGGTGATTCAGCCCCAGAACTTGTATCTTGAACCATTTAGAGCTCAAAATCTGTGTTATGTCCTACACGCTGCACGATTCAACAAATAGCAAAAGCAACATTCTAATTGGGAAATTGCAGAACATTAAACTGGGAAAATTATAAATGTACATGGTTGAACATTAAGTTAATAATTAACAATCCATTGATATTGATAAATTAGCATTCAATAACTCCTCCCCAGCCGACAAAATTACAGAAATACAAAAACGAACTCAAAAGACTAATGAAAATTGCAGATTGCCCACATGAATAAATCATCAAGAAACATCACCCCAGAAATTTAAAATCTCATAAAGTTGGAAACTTCCTAGTGATCAAACATTTTCAAGAGAAAAATAGAACAAGAACCAAACAGTAAAAAAATTGCAAAACTGTGAACTGGGAAACTCATAAATGTCCATGCTTAAACATCAAGTTAACAATTAACAATTCAATAACACTGATTAATTAGCATTCAAGAACTCCTCCCGGATGAAAACACACATGAAATTGGAGATTGCCCAGATGAAGAAATCATCAAAAAACAGAAACCCAGAAATTAAAACCGCAAAAAGTTGAAGACTTTGTAAGATTTGATCGAGACAGAGTGATCAGAGCTCATACCTTTTTCAGGAAAAAAAATTGAAGTCTCAAAGTTGCTGCAACTGCTTTCTCTGGATTCTTGCAGTCTCTGGGAGAATTTAATATGTTCCTATAATTCTTGTCAGATTGCGCGAAGGATTTATGTAGAAATTGATGACACATGGCGGCGAGCGGTTGGTTGAGTCTGAGAGGTACGCGCGAAAACAGATCAGTTGCAAAAACTCCAGAGGCAAAAATGGATAAGATCGGGTGTAGCTTTGATTAGGTAGTGGCCTGAAAGGACCACCGTTGATTTGGACTGAACCACTACAAGTTGGGAAAGATTCTTCTTCCTTTTTTTTACTATTTTTTTGTGCCACTAATTTTCAGTTACCAAAAAAGAAAAAAAGATTCTTGCCAGATCATTTTTCTAGGATTTCTAGAAATTCTGTAATCGTATATCTTGCGGTTAGTTTTCATTAGGTACTATTTATATTTAATTTTAAAGTTTGAAATAATTTCTAATTACACGATATACGATAAACGATCACAGAATTCTTAGAATTTCAAAGAAAATGATCCGGTGAGAATCATTTTCCCCAAAAAAATGTAAGCCTCTCAATCTTGGCCAAAATGTAGTAGGTGACTTATCCATCATCTACGCTAGAAATATTCCAATTAATAACACATTGATTTGTCTTGCATAAGTTTTTTCGGGTCAAATCAAGATTTGCCTTCGAGTGCAAAGGCAAACGAGAGCTTTAATTGCCAGACTCATCCGACTAACAAGGACGAAAACTCCCACATCACAGCTTATGATGCACAATTTTATTTTATTTTCCAAGACAAGCTCTTGATACTTAATCGCATTCACCGGAGCTTAAATTTTGTTTAAGCCGCATTCTCTTATCATTCAATACAAAAGTTAACAGCACAGCACACTACATTTAAAGTATAAACTTGTTGATAAAACAAGGAAAACATTAGTCTATTGGCTAAACACTTGTTCACAGTAAAATGCAGTTAAAGATGCACCAAATTTGCACATTATCTCATGTCTTGAGAAGCTGAAAGTTGCTTGTAAAACCTGGACTCAGTGCAGATTGCAGCAACTTATTACGTTCGACCAAGTGATCACGTTACTCATTTGACCATATTGTTAGAGAACAGATACCCTATATTGGACTCACATTGCCTCGTATTGGTCTCATCCAATGCAAGAGGTACTCCTCTTTATTTGTGAAGTGTAGCTGGCCAAATGATGTTGTTCGCTTGTGACATTTCAAACAATTATTTTGCACCTATTACTAATGTGTATTTTACTCAAATTTCATGTTTGATAAACATCTGACTGTTATATAAATGTATTGGCACTCCGAATTTGATAGTAAGACAAATATATTTACGAAGAGTGCGCATTAAAAATTTTAGAGTGTCAATAATAACATATTTTTTAATCTATGAACACATAAACCATTTGAATTTTTTTTCAATGACACATAATATTAAGTGGTTCGAGAATAAATGATTGATATCGAAAAATCTCATCTGATGGCTAAAATAACAGTTGTGAAAATCTAATGTAACGGTTAAAGTAATCGTACATCTAAATATTTGTTTGTTTTTAATTTTGTGGGTTTTCTTCGACGAAATAAAAAAAATGTGGGTTTCCTAATTGTTGTGTGGTTAAATTTTAAGAAAATTATTTTAAAGTGTGACTCTGCATAATCTTTCTGCCCTCGTATATTTTTAGACATAATATTTTATAATGTTAATATAATAATTGTGTCAAACACATGAAGTTCGAAGAATTTAGTCCTACTTTTGAAACTTACCTAACCTAAGCATCTCTCGTACAAATTAACAGAGCCATAAAGTTGGAACCCTTACTGACAAAAGCAGCAACACTTATTTATCGTATCTCTGAAGACCTACTTTTTGTCTCCACTCACCAGAAGCCACTTCAGAGCTTCTCTCACCCTCTCTCTTTCTCCTCCAAACTCAATCATCGCTTCTAGAGAGAGAAACGAGAGAGAAAGAGAGAGATGAAGATGGAAGGCACGCCGGCTGTCCATGGATATTACATGCCTGCAGAGTGGGAACCCCATTCCCAGTGCTGGATTGGATGGCCTGTAAGTAACCAACCCTTCTCTTCCATTTAATTACCATCTGATATTCTGATTACCCCCCACATGCCTTAATTGGGTTCCTTCAATTTTGCATCTTTATATGGTATAATTCTTCTGTTTGTTCCTCTGGCTGATGGGTTTTTCAGAATCTGTGTTTTAATTCATGTTCTTCAAGAAATATATGAAATTTTTATGTTTCTGTTTCTGTTTTGCTCTATGAATTGTGGATACAGATATGGCGATACGATAGGATACGACACAGCGATACGATACGATATGACACAACGATATGGAAAATCTCTATAAATTAAGATACGATACGCTATGGATACGGCAAATAAAAATGTATATAGTAACAAAAATATACATTTTAAAATATAATTCATCATTCAAATTCAAGCACATTTGAGTTGTTAGAGAAGAAAAGTTCGAAATCTAATCCTCTTTATACAGTAGAAGAAGTACGAGAGTCGTATTCATGGTTTTAATTAGAGGGAAGTTCTTTGTATTCAGAAATTTTCAATTATAGATGTCTCCTATTAATTTTCTCCTCCTCATTACCTTTTTTTGAAAGTGTAAATGTATCCTAAAAGCCAGATACGTGTATCTTAAATGTAGGATACGCGTATCCATCGTGTCAAATTCGTGTCCATCAACCAGGATACATGTTGGATGAGTATCCGAGAGTATCGGGCAAGTATCATATCCGATCAAGTATCGGATACGAGATACGGGACCAAACAGATGTATCCGTGCATCATAGGTTTTGCTTAGTTACATGATGAGTTCTGCCAAATTCTATTGATTTGTGAAATCATGAATTGCAAGTTACTAGGAAAAGTCGATTTTCGAGTGCAGAGCTAGCTTGCTCTATGGTAATTATAAGAATGCAGGATAATTCCGTGTTATTCGGAAAATACTGAGGTATGTTTCTGCATTTTATAAGTAATTCTCAGTTCTTACCCTATCAGAAACACATAATTTCCTGTTTCTGCAAGTGAAGGTTCGATATACTACTCCGCCATCGTAGGTGTATCCAGTGATCTATGTTGTCTGTTTCTGTACCGTTAGGGCTCGGTTCTCTTATTAGGTTAGGTGTCGCTCGCATTATTTGTCTAAAGATTGATATCAGTCTAACATTTTCTGGTAAAATCTATATCGTCAATCTTAAAATGTTCGTTTCATGGATGTATTGATCTTTACTTATATCTTAAGTCCAACACTCATGATAATCAAGCTTTGTTGTGAATTATAGGAACGCCCGGATAACTGGAGAGACAATGCAGTGCCAGCACAGCAGGTGTTTACCAAGGTAGCATCTGCAATCTCAAAGTTTGAGCCCGTGACTGTATGCGCAAGTGCCAATCAGGTTGGTGTAATTTGTAAGAGATGAAAGTCCTTAGCATCTCTACTAGTCTTTTGTATGATATGAGATTTATTTTGAATTCATTACGCTCAGTGGGCAAATGCACGAAGTCAGCTACCAGAAACTGTCAGGGTTGTCGAGATGAGTTTGAATGATTCGTGGTTTCGTGATACAGGACCAACAGTGAGCTTCTTCCTTTGACTCATGGTCAAGTTCTGATGAGATATTCCTTAACAGAATATTATGATCTTTATATTTACCCTTAAAAGCGTTATTTTTCTTACAGTCCTAATCTTTTTCTCTCTTCTTTAGTTTGTCGTAGGAAAAAGCGCCTCTTGTTCTGGTACCCCAGAGCCAAAGGTTGCTGGTATTGATTGGAATTTCAACAGCTGGGGAGGTAGGGTTTATCGTTCATAATTTTTTAAGTGACGTAACACTAGAATATGTTTTTGAACAATATATAATATCGTTAGAAACTTCAATGTTTTCATCATTTTGATGTTTACTCATCGGTGCATTTTGCATGGACTTATTTTTGGAATTTATAGGCATTGATGATGGTTGTTATCGAGATTGGAGTCATGATCTTCTTGTGGCAGAAAAGGTTAGAGTAACTAAATAGATCATTGTCTGATTGAACATGACATACAGCTTTGTTCTTTGAGACACTGAACACTCATACTCTGCAGATCCTGGCAATTGAGAAGCTTCCAAGGTTTCAACACTCCATGATTCTCGAAGGCGGTAGCATCCATGTCGATGGAGAAGGTAACAAAAATTTTAAGCTTATCTTTGCATTTGGAAATTTCTTGCCTCTTTATCTTAGAATTGGCTTTCACCGCCAGCAGATTACTTCCCTGATCCATGCCTTGAAACTGTTTGGATCATAAATGTACGGGAGACTCTGGTCGTTGTTGTAATCTGTTGTTTCTTAATTATGTGTCAAAACCCTGCTTTTGATTGATAGGCAATTACACCCTATATCTCTTTCTGTTTCATTATTCTTTATTCTTATACTACAAAAATTGGCAGTAGCTGCTTATGATTTGTACTACCAAATGCCTCGTCTCGTAAAAGTTCAGAACCCTGCATATTTTTCTTTTCAGCATAAAAAGTGCCATTACAAAAACTCATTCTCTCTGCCAGTATGTAGTTGTAATCTTCATGATCGAATCAGAATCTGCTTTCTTCCTTCAGGGACTTGCCTCACCACCGAGGAGTGCCTGTTAAATAAAAATAGGAACCCACATTTGACCAAGGAGCAAATAGAGGATCAACTTAAGGCGTATCTTGGAGTGACGAAAATCATTTGGTTGCCTCGTGGATTATACGGTAAGAGCTCTACTTGGTTTCTAATTTACTATCTTGCATGAAATGCTCGTTGTTATTGATGCTCAATTTTCCTTCCCCTTGCAATGATTTACATTACATTATATGGACTCCGCATATGCATATAGTAGATATAATTCAGGCCTCCTATTTCATTGAAACCTAAACTACGTATAAAAATCCTTGACAGGAGACGATGATACTAATGGTCACATCGACAATATGTGCTGTTTTGTAAAGCCTGGTGTGGTTTTGTTGTCGTGGACCGATGATGAAACGGATCCTCAGTATGAAAGAGCTGTAGAAGCGGTTTCTGTTCTCTCCAATGCTACTGATGCCAAGGGTAGGAAATTAGAAATAATAAAACTTCATGTACCAGGGCCGCTATACATGACAGAGAAGGAGGCTGCTGGGCTTTTTCAGGTAAACATTGTACACTACAGACCACGGTTCAACTTTCATGTTGCTTCAACTAAGTATGAATGCATCCAACTGAAGGCTAATTTAACATCTGAAAATGTTGATTTAGTCTGATGGTTATGTTGTCGTTAACTTTTTTGAAATGCTTTGGCGCCTCATTTTATTCCTGGTGTTCAATGTTCCTACAGGAGGAGTGCGAAGCTAAACCGAGACTTGCAGGCACGAGACTTGCTGCTTCATATGTAAATTTCTACATTGCAAATGGAGCCATCATTGCACCCCAATTTGGGGACCAGAAATGGGATGATGAGGCTGTTCGCGTCCTATCCAAAGCCTTTCCAAACCATGAAGTAAGCTTCATTTATAGTTGATTTTCTCCAGCATCTTCATATACATTTTAGATATAATCGTATACATCATCCAAAGGTTTGAACTTCTTGGACCTGCAAATTATAAAGCCTCACCCACCCTGTGATTTTATTAGCTGCAATCATGAGACTGTAAAACGTATCGTTAGTGTATGCTGCGCTAGGCTTAATATCATTGTGAAAGTGAGTAATAATATGATACAAAGCGGTCTCTTTTCAACACTAGGGGAAACAAACAAGACCGGTTTTACGTAGTTTGTAGATGAAAATGGATTCATCTTCTTTTATATTTACTGATGTTTGTTTCTGCCGCTTTTTCTATCGCTGAACAAGCCTAATTTATACTGTCGGATTGGTCAGGTGGTAAGAATTGAAGGCGCAAGGGAGATTGTTCTGGCGGGTGGAAATATACACTGCATTACTCAGCAACAACCACGCGTTTCACTCAGTATAGTCCACAATGATTGCTTTCATACATAGAATGGCACTCAATCAAGCAGAGACCGCTAATCTCCGAGTTGTTCTAACATTACAGCGTATGGCTTGCAAGCCTCCGAAGTACAAGGTAATAAAGTGCCTAGGTCTAGACTCTAGAGACAAAGACGTTTTCATAATTCTTGTTGATTGAGCTTTTGGTGTACTAATATTGCTACGACGAAATCTTGTTCAATCGAGTTGCATAACATTTATACTTTGCATCATCGGAAACAGCTGAGTGTCTTTGATATGACGATTGCGTGCAAATTAAACGTTTCAATTTCTAGAACTACTGTGAAACATCTAAGTTCATCGGTTTAGGATCGGTAGCTCCAGCAGGTTTTCGGCTAACTGCAGCACGAAATTTTTTCGCTTTCTCGTGAAATCTTTCCGTTGACAGAGCTTTCAACTATTTCACGTTCATGGTTATGAAATTTTCATAGCAGTAAATTTCTGGTTTTCCCTGCCTGCAAGTCTAAATTTGGCCAACTGAGGGTAACTGAATCCCAAGTGATGTTGCTTAATTTTTTACTGTGGTAATATTGCTTAATTTTAACTTCAGTTGTCGGTTGGGAGAGTGGATCCTCACTGGATCTTTCAATCACATTCATTCATCGTGCGGTCAGTTTTCGTTAGGTATTGTTTATATTCAATTTTAAATAAAAAAAATTACAATAATTTCTAACCGTACGATATACAATGAACGAATATAATTTGAAAATTTTCAGATCTTCGCAAAAAGAATCCGACGAGCATCCTTACTCACTTGGAAGTTGGTAGTTGGAAGAAAGGAGATTTATCTCCAGTCAGACAGTTGACTGATCAATCGTGCATCGCAGTACCGTACTATCGTGTACAGGGACAACTCACCCGTAAGTTTTAAATGCTGCAAGTTGTAACCCCAACGTTCGACATACATATAACTCTTTTAGTCAGTACATGTAATGGGTTTACTTATTAGCCTTAAGACATCGATAATAAGATGTTTAACCATTATATAAGATGGGTTTAATTATTATTTTTAAGATATAGATATATATAATAGAATGGTAATACCGTTTGATCTGTGTCTTACATTGTTTTATGACCGTAAAAGCTCGAATAGTTAATGATTTAAAATTTTCATATAAAGAAGTACAACACAACTTTCAGCAACAACGAAATTTGAAATAAGTGAATTAAGAACAATATTTCGAATTTTAAGAGGGCGTAATTCTTGACCGCATTAACAAATTCTTTAAAAAGAACCATTTTGAATGAAATTAGACTAAAAATTAAATATTAATGACATATGGTTCTTGATGGCATTAAAAAACTCTTAAAAAAAAAAAACGTCTTGAATAAAATTAGACTAGAAATAAATATTGATGGCATATGGCAAAAAATCTGACGACATAAAACATCAAATATCTATAAAAAAAATGATCGTTTTAGTAAATTGAAATTTGAGAAAGGATCAATTTATATCAATTTCTTAAAAACAATTCAAAACTAATTATATTGCTTTGAGCCTTTGAGCAAAAAAGGTTGGTTTTCGGTAAGACATAACCGAAAAAAATGGAGGGGAAGTGAGAGTGACTCAAGAACCGAAAAAAAGCATCCATGTGTTTGGCTCAGATTTGTCATTTGGGAGATCCAACACCAAATCACACTCAAACTCCTTCACATTACCCTCCTTCTCCATTGACTGATTGACATGAACTCCTCAGCTCTTCCGAATCCGTTTTCGAAAACCAGATTCCGTTTTTGAAAACATCCCTTTTTTTGTTTTTGGATTTATTTATTTATTCGAGAGGGAGAGAGGATCAGCAGCTGAAGAACGAGTACACCAGATGGGGTGCACATTCTCTGGTTTGGGCGCTCTGTACGACGCCGTGAACGGCGGAGGCGATGTGTGGATTAACGAGAATCGGTTCAAGATCGTGAGGCAGCTCGGGGAAGGTGGGTTCGCTTATGTGTTTTTGGTCAAGGAGGTGGTCGCCGACTCCTCCGCCTCGGGTGGTGGTGGTCTCGCCAAGAAATTCAAGGATCCCTCTCATGTCTCAGGTGATTCAATTTCTGGAAATTTGTTGATTTTTTATGTGTTTGTCAGATTTTGGGATCTGGGTAGTGATCTGTTTTAAGTTTTGTGAATCGAAAATGGTTGAAGTCTGTATCTTTGAGGAATTAGTGATCTGGGTCATTTCGATATGTGAATCTGAAATTATTGGTTTTGATTCTCTGAGCTGGGAAGCAATGGAGATTTGGCCAGTGAATTTGCTGAATCGAATTTAAAGTGTGACTCTTTTGTTCTTCGAATGTGTTGAGTGGTGGCATGCGTCGATTATTTGGTGATATGAATGTTTGATCTGTGACTCTATATCATTGTTTCAAAGAATGCTGTGACCTTTGCCGAGGATTGCGTTGATGAATGCATTTGTGATTTGGCCTTCATGTTCCTACTGTTTATGCTTGACTGATGCTCAGGTGATTGATCGGTTTGCAATTCAATTTCGGAAATGATTACAGCTTGCTTGTACTCTATTCTTTTGCAGATGATGGAACTTATGCTATGAAAAAAGTTCTCATTCAGAATAGTGAGCAGTTGGAGTTGGTGAAGGAAGAGATCCGTGTTTCTTCGTTGTTCAGTCATCCCAATCTGCTTCCGCTTCTTGATCATGCCATTATTGCCGTTAAGGTTAAAATCTGGATTACTTAATTTCATATGGCTTATACAATACTTTGGTTTTTTTCTTCTCAGAATGGTAGCCTTCCATGAAATCGAACATCGTTTTCAGTTTTCTTAATACTTTTCATGCAATTGATTCATATATAAATACTCTCTGGCTGACAGACAACACAAGAACAATCTTGGAACCATGAAGCATACTTGTTATTTCCAGTTCATCTGGATGGAACTTTACTGGACAATGCCAAGACTATGAAAGCTAAAAAGGAGTTCTTTTCCACCTCAGATGTTCTTCAAATATTCCGGCAGGTCAATGAATATATCATCCCTCTCTTTTTCCGTTGTAAATTAGCCTTCAACAATGCTACCAAGTTCTGGGGCAATTGATGTGCCATGTTCTGATTTCTTTTCCATGTCCCGTGATGATTTATCTTGTTGGTAAAACATATTTAGAAGCATCAGAACCGTTCTAACCTAGAAAAAACAATGTCGCAGCTTTGTGCAGGACTTAAGCATATGCACACTTTGGATCCGCCATATGCACATAATGATATCAAACCTGGTAACGTTCTGATAACCCATAGAAAAGGACAATCACCTCTTGCAATGTTGATGGATTTTGGCAGTGCTCGACCTGCGAGGAGGCAAATTCGCTCTCGTACAGAGGCACTACAGTTGCAGGTATATGTTTTAAAATCATTTTAGATTTTTCTAAACACATTTATTTTTGATGTAGTAACTGCAATTGTTCTTTTTTAGTATGCTTAATTAATGCCTACAAACTGATGTTGCTTATACTTACCTCCTTGATTTCAATTGGTTTAATACCGTCAAAGGACACCTTTGTATTGTTGGGTTCTCTCGTCTGGTAACTTTTAGTTGAAAAAACTATTGAAGTGATTTTTCTTGCTTGTTATGTAGGAATGGGCGTCTGAGCATTGCTCAGCACCATTTCGAGCTCCAGAGTTGTGGGATTGCCCGAGCCAAGCCGACATTGACGAGAGGACTGATGTATGGTCCTTAGGGTGCACTTTGTATGCAATACTGTGAGTACTGAGCTTTCTTTCTTGAACTTACTATTATAGCTCTGAAGTTTGAACATCGTATTGATCGTTTGCCTTCTGCCTCACTACTTCACTAGTAAATGTTTTCTGTTGGATTGTTTAAGAAACTGTTTTGATGTGTATATATATGCGTACCTATTACATATACATAACTGTTTCTGCCATGGACATGACACCTTTGTCTCGTATATTAACGGCTTACTGCCAAATACTCGATTGGTACTGTGATCTGCATCATTCTTGTCCGCCATAGAAGCAAAACTACGCCTCTATTTAGCTGCTGTAGCTATTTTTTCTCAATTCTGATGCCCAAGTTTTATTTAAAAGGTACGGAATGTCTCCATTTGAATATGCACTCGGCGAATCTGGAGGAAGCCTACAGTTGGCGATAGTCAACGTGCAGATAAAGTGGCCAGCTGGACCTAATCCTCCATATCCGGACGCTCTTCACCAGTTCATCACATGGATGCTTCAGCCGCAGGCTGCAGTCCGTCCTCGCATTGACGATATCCTGATACATGTGGACAAGTTGATCTCCAAGTTCTCCAGTTGAGATAATATAGAAGGAAAGAAAGTATGAAAACGAACTTTCTCTGCACGCGTCGACTTTGCACATTTCTGCAAACGTTCTTGAAGCCGGACGGACGTCACGTCGTGCGTTTTCTTTTGTACTCAAGGGTCCATAGGGCAACTGAGTTATAGCAGCTCCTCCATTATTACACAGTTTCTTACTTTTTTGCTGTAGGATTTGCAGTTTGTGAATTGGTTTATCGTTATCGTGCTCCTATCTCAACTGTTTGATTTTCGACCTTATAAGTTATCAAACTGCTCGTCTCCCCTGGCTCGAATTCTTTCGATTAGTTAAAAATACAGTAATTTCGGTTCATTAAGCGAGCTGCAAGTTTAATTACAAAGCAGTTTATTTTGTTCATTTTATCGGATTGATGAAAGGAAGAACAACGAAAATGATGACGCAAATCATTCGAAGTTGGAACGTCTTCAACTATTGAGAAGATAAATATCGCTAAACCAAGAACTTGTTTATTATACAACTACAACTCGAACGATAGTAATTTTAGTATAATAAACTATGGTGGTTTTTCATCCTACCTCTTCGCTTCACTCAACTGTGTTACAGATATCAACAATACATAGACATTTGCTCGTGTGAATGCGAAAAAATGGACGAACAGATTCGCTTGCCTGTTTATACGACATCATATGGATCTCATAAAAAATGTTTCAATGTAATCTAAAGAATACATAGGCACCTCACACGACGAGCTACCCTATGGTGAAAGCACAAACCTATCTCCGGCTGACTCTCCCGGTGAGTTTGAACAGTCTTTTTACTGTCAGTCCTCGTGTTCATCATCCTCGCCTTCAGAATCTGCAGTCCACGTGAAAGGTTGCGTGAGCGAGGGGAAACATATGACGCTAGTTTGAAAACAAACAACCTTAAACCTCGAATCATTTTTTTTTCGGACAGTTGCTGTCATGGTTTCTAGCTGGCAATCCTATTTTTGCAAGTAAGATATCTGTCCAACTTATAAAACTATGAATTGAATAACTTGTTACCTGATCGAACATCGTCATCAACTTTCCCTCTAGCCTGAATTTGCTTCACGAGCATCCGAACCATCAACTTCCACCAATAAACATGACAAATGAGCAAGCAAATTAGAAGAGTATTAAACAAGTAATAGTATATAGATCCATCCACTATGTGCTTCTCCTTGTCCAACTTCAGAAGAGCTTCATAGCTGCCAAAAACAAATGGAACCAAAAATCAATCTTTGTATATGACATTAACGAGAAAAAAGCGTCATTTAAGGGAGAAATTCAACAATTATATGATATTCTCCATGCCAATGTTAACACCGAAAGGAAAACAGAAAATTCTCTCTGCATATTTAGCTAACCTGGTACTCCATATTATCCAGAATGGAAAGTAAATAAGACGCAGTACTGTCCAAGAGAGAAAAAAAGTAACAAAAGCAACGCCGGCAAGAATTTCAAAGCCACAATATTTTGACAACTTTGCAATTTCTAAAAACACATCAGATCCTTCATGGAGAGCTAAAATGATCGAGCCAACTCGAGAAAACCTGCAGGGGGACAAAACAGATCATTAAGACACCAGAAAAGATAGAGGCAAGCCTGAAAAAACAAAAAGCGAAGAAGCAAGCTGAGATGCTTTAAAACTTACTTGAATATGTAAGATGCCACAATTAAAATCGTAGTTGCTACATGATGAGCCATTGACACCACAAAGTCAGAACGCCTTGTTTCCCAAAACACCAAAGCAAAGGTGGAGTAGATGTAGAATCCAGCGGAATACATGTACAGTCCCTTCAATTTTAATCTGCCAAAAGGGGATATGCAAGGCCAGGTGAGATGCAAAAGGTAATTGTTGGTTGAGCAAAATTACACATATGATCAGAAATCAAAGTAAACAAAAGCTACTATTCACTTTGACACTGAACAATGATTTCTAAACTGAGTTAAGAGACGAACTTGGTTTTCTGGTCGGGCCAAATCTGATCGCCAGGCCCTACCCAAAAGTATCTGGTTTTGGTGAACCAAGGCTCGTTGTATGTAACAGAAAGGGCCAAAATCTCTGCAGTGAAAAAATACACACATTTGAATGCTGACTCTTTGAATTTACTAACTTTCTTCCGATTATCGCGTTTCTCAACATTCACCAATGCATGCTTCTTTCCAAACAAAAGGCGCTTTGCTAATCTCTGCCAAAAAACAAAAAGCAAAAAGTACAATTCAAACCGTAAGGACCATAGTTTTCAAGTCTACCAAAGATAGCCCCCACAAAGCAATGAAACATGTAACGTAGATCAACATTATATCGACGCAAAGCTTCGGATGGTTAGATTTGCATTTCTCATACATTGATACAAAAAGAAGTTTTCCGAGCTTAGGATTTCCATATGACTAATAAGTTGGGCATGGTAATTATCTTTGCACAAAATTGGAATCTGTGGGATTGCATACATTTGGGGATTTCAACAGTAACCGCGAAAGGATCACAACTTTCATGAATGACAATACTAAGAATAAAAAAACCCAACAAAATAAGAGCAAAAAGATCACAACTTTAAACCGTAAATGTTAACAATGCAGCCTGAGACCCAATTTCATTACCATTTTCTACAATTTGATGGTACTAAAGTAACGTCAAGCGAATGCACGTGATCATCTGGTCTAGCGGCACTCAGTCTCCGCTTTATTGGAGCACGTAACGAGTTCAAATCTCACAAACGACAGTAGTTGATAAAAAGGAAAGCAGCATCAAGTGAATGAAATTGAAATTAAATCATGTTCTCCCACAAATTACAGAGTGCAAAACTAGTTCCGTTCCAAAATACAATAAAATTCAATTGTCTGATAAATTTGAGAGTACCAGGAGTTGTACCTCAAAGAAGAAGATGTCCAGGACGAGCCTGAGTGAAGGGAAAAGAAGAACGAACAAGGGGAGGACAAAGAAGTCATTGGGCACTGGGTACGACTCCTCCTCCCAGTTGAGTTTGACCAAATCACTGATTCCGAACAGACCCATTATTTCCTCCATCAAACCCAAGAATCTGCAGAGGCGGTGGAGGAGCCGGCGGAACGCGTCGTAGATCGGTGTTCGAGGAAGATGAAAAGGCGATTGACTTTTGAAAAGCGTACGCACAACAACTCAACGGTTTTTGACCGGTATATTTTATCGGGTCATGCAGTCTAAGATGACCCGGTTTGTATATATCCGATTTTAAGCGGGCTATGTTTTGTGTGAAATTTAGAAACGTGGGCCTATTTTGACGATTCCATTGGCCCAAATCAATGATACTCTGTTTTTACAAAATAATAGAATATTTGCAAGGACTTTACAAAGCCACAAGGAGAGACACTCTCGTATCACTAATTCTTGACGTGGTTAGCGTCTATTAGATATGTGGTACATTTTCCGAACATGTGACAAGTATATAATGGACAAGTAACACCATTGAAACTATATCTTAACTGTAATAGATAATCTCTCAATCAGAAGGCTGCTCGATAACCAAGTTCTAAGGTATAATTCCTATCCCTATGCATTCAGATTCGATTTTTCCTCACCGTAAGAGTCTAAGATTAGATTAGTGTCAAATAAAAGAAAACGTTAGGTCATTAAATTATGTAACAAATTCGTCACAAATATATATTTGTTATCGTCACATTTATCCATTCGAGTTAAACTTTAGACTGGAGACAAATATGGTAGACCAAAATGTTTATTTCGTGTGTACTAATTTAATCCATTCAATTGTCTTTCGAAGCAAGAAAATTATTTAAAAAAGAAGAGCACGTTTGAGAATGAATATGTTATCTTTTTTTCTTGGAAGAATATTGACTATAGTTAGGCATGTATTATTTCTAGTATCACATGTGGATGCTAGGTTAAGTGGCAACATATGACGCAGAATAATACTAGGATACACACACACACACACACGATATATTCGATCTTGTAGGCATCGTCTTTGTCACAGAGTGGTGCTATACACATACATTATTTTTAATTTTCGACCGCTAGTCGGCAAAACAACTATTTTGTCCTAAAACAAAGAAATGTGAGATTTTATTATAAAATTAATTAGCAATATGAGGAGTAGTCTAATTTTTTGATCGGAAACTGAATTTTCATTTTTGTAAAAATAACAGAGGACAAGAGATTTGGAGGAGTAGCCTAATGAGCGCTTAATTCGAAAAACTCCATTAGAGATGCTCTAAGAGGCTCCCTCGAACATTGCTCGAGCTCTGTCTACACCCATTAACCAATGCTCAAACCCCCTCCATTATTTCCGTCAAAACTTCCCTAAGCTTATTTCTTATTTGTTCATAGAATTAAACGAATAAGAGTACATAGTTTGCATGCAATGTCACGTAAACTAATAGTCACATTTCATGCAAAATATGTAACAATTTCCATGAAATTTTCGGAGTAAAATTTCCTACAGATACAACTAGTACTGTGCCTTGGCATGCTTGCATTTACTATCTAGGGTTTTCATCAATCGGCTGTACAATGTAGTCCAGATCGATGGCAAACGCTCTTCAAGCCGAGAAAGATTTATATGACATGAGTAAAATGTCACTGTAGCGTTATGCACATTGCTTATTTCAATGACACGGTGTGCCCCAAACTACCTGAACTTAAAACTATTAAATTTTATTACCGGTTTAAACGTAGTGACGGACGACCGTTAAATATAAGGATCAAATATGTGTTGGCATAGAGTCCATACATGCACTCATGAAATTTTTATTGAGAAAACTCTTAGCCTTTACATAGAAATGTTCTCTTGGTTGAGAGTAACTTGTACGACATGACTACATTTCTCTATAATGATGTTTCGTGTCAATAATAAAGAGAAAACCAGCGTTGACAAACATTGTCCGATTTCGAAAACAGTACTCACGTGGGAAGGAAGACAAGGGAGAAGCAAATCGGGATGTGATCAACGCAAAAGGACACGCAGCAAGAATAATACATTATGCATGGGCCTCACCCCTGTCTCCTCCTCCTAATATTATATATATATATGTGTGTATATATATGTGTGTGTTGTATTGTAGCTAAGTGGTTCGATTCTAGCCACTGAAGAGAAATTGGAAGTGGGAAACAGCCAAAAATCTTGCTCAAAAGTATCGGGGGCATGGTGTTCCCCAAACCCTCTGGATTATTAAACTCTTTAACTTCGTTTTGTTCTTGCCCTTTCCTAATCAAAGAGGGCCCCATCGCATGACTTGTCAATTATATATCCATGCATTTTACAGGCAAATCACATCTACCAGAAGCACATTTTACATTACAGTTCGTGATAGGTTTGAAATGTCGTTATAGAATCATCTCGTTGTAAGGGAGTTCTTCTCGGATTATAGGGTACTGGTATTTTACCATTGGCTTCAAGAGTTTGCACATTCATAATGTCAGCCGCTCATCTCATCTGCTCATGCATTGGAATACTGAATACGGCTTAAAAAAGTGAAGGATTCAGATTCTTTCCTCTTCTATTTTTTTTTCTCTCCGGTTCTTTTGAATTTGAATGTCCGTGATTAAATTAGGTTAAAAATTTGTGTTAACTTTACACACACGCACACGCACACGCACACGCACATATATATATATATATATATATATATAGAGAGAGAGAGAGAGAGAGAGAGAGAGAGAGAGAGAGAGAGAGGAGAAGATGAGATTTGGATATCCAACAATGTATGTCGTTTCAAGAGTTATTGCAGAAGTAAATATTTACTTTTACTTTTGCTTGTGGAAGATATCTGTCCGATGGATCACTATAAATTCACACATCCAAACTTACGCCCTCGCGAAAGCAGTACAAGAAGCACAGAAGGAGAGCAATAAATAACAAGACAAGCACATGGTTTCTTCAAGATTTATCTGATAAGTTGATATGAAATTTCAATATTTGCGGCAGCATGTATGAATATATAATATTAGTGATATAATAATTCATAAATAATAATATTATTAGTTGGATCCATAAAGTCACTTTTTTTACTCAATTGAACATATATATATTTGTGTGAAACTCATTTGTAATGTTTATTTTTAACTATTTAAACTGTTTATCTTTCAGAATATTATTCATATATCATTTTTTGCAAAAATTAGACAAATTTAAAACTATTAAGACATTCATTTGTAATGAAAAAAATAAACGAATATGGTTCCACAAAGAAATCTTAAACTTTAAATCCAACGATCATATGAATTCAAATTTGGATGATTTTTTATAAACATGATATTTAAAAGATAAATAATTCGAATCGTTTAAATACATTATAAAATGAATCTACAAAAATACGTATAAAAAAATAATTCGGATTATTAAAATACATTACAAATTATTTTATATAATTTTTGGGTGTTGATAGTATTTTTGAGAAAAATGATCCTAGCCGGATCATTTTCTTAAGAATTCCGTGATTGTGATCGTTTATCGTATATCGCATGGTCAATTTTTATTAAGTACTATTTATATTTAATTTTAAATTTAAAATAATTTTTGATCGCACGATATATGATAAACGATCACGATTACAAAATTCCTAAATCTCCATGAACCCTTTCCATTTTTTGAAACGATATCGACGGTACTATAATATATTGAATTAACATAGCAAGCTGGATTGCACATTGGGATTATTGAGCTGTTAAAAGGATTAGGACCTGTGTTCTGTTTTCTTCTCTTCCCCCAATAGCAAAACAAAAGACATAATCGTTGCCTTTAGGAGACACACATCATCAAAACAATCAATTTGGTGGAGAACATAGCTACCCCTAGCAGACATAGGTTTTTGACTAGTTCCTATCTATTGATCAAATAAAACCTACAACTCCAAGGTAGAACTCACACAAAAGAGAATTGCTAATGTGACGTTTCTCTCAAAACTGTTATACAGGAGAAAGTTAAAATACGTAACAACTTGTGGTATGTTTGTGACGCAACGATCTTAGTTATACAAATTCTTGTCTTTATAAGAAGGAAGTAGGACTTACACATGACTGGTTCATTGTCATGTGATGTTTTGGTCTAATAATTTATTGTAATGGAAAGTTTTTTTACACATGACTGTCAAGGTTTCAGAATCGGGCCAGTTGTCTACAACTAATCACATCGATATTATCTCAACTTAACCACATGCACAACTCAACATGTGTGAAATTTTATCACAAAAGACTTTAATATGATTAATAATGTAACCATTCATTCATAAGTTGTAAGATATTGCGTCTATCTAAGTTTCTGATGTAAGATTGTATTCTTTAACAATGATAATATGTAATTAGACCGCGACACCACAATGACAATATATAATTAGACTGCGACACTACAGTAACAACGAACATGTTCCATTGAGAAAGGATGTTCCATTTTAAATGACAAGTAGGGATTTTTTTATAAGGGTGTGAAAGCTAAATGAGATAGAGAGGAGGTCCTATTGTATTCCCTATTAAAAACACCGTGTATGGAACTCATACAATGTTATTCTCTCTCTCTCTCTGGTTTTTTCTTTCTGCATCTGCATTTAAGGCTTCACCATTGGGGAGAGAAACCCAATGAGCCCTAGTGAGTGAGCAACCACCAATGTCCTTTCAAATTCATGAGAGATAGCAAAAGCTTTAAGCTTTGGTTTGTGCAGGATAGATTATTCACTTTCACTGACGGCAGCTTCTAGCTAGCTAGCTGTCTTTCTGCTCAGTAAAAAAGCCGGAGAATTAATTGGTATTTAGATTTCCAGGCAGTGTGGTAGTAGCACTCTCAGTTATTGCAGGCAGCTTATTGGCTTTTTGTATAAGTAGAGGGAGAGCAGTGCTTCTGGCTTTTGTGGTGTTGCTTTCAAATGTGAGATTGGTAACCTTTGCTCTCTCTCTCTCTCTCTCTCTCTCTCTAAGAACTTTTCCTATCTTTTTTTTACTTTGATTACAAGCGATATTATTACTTTGAGCTAAACTAAGAGGAGAGGGAGGGTTTGAATGCGAGACGCAGTTGGTTAAAGAGAAAGATCCTATCGACAGGGCAATCCACGTGTTACAATAAGAAATCTTAGTTGTTTTTACCTCTGTTTTACTGTGTTTTTACCCTGTTTTCCCCTGTTTTTGGTTTCTGTTAATTCAGTTTTCTGTTGGGTTTGATCTGTAAATTCAGTTATGGAGTCTGGAAAAATGCTTGGAGGTGCGGAGGAATGCCACAGCAGTGAATCCGGGTGGACGATGTACATTGGCTCCCGCCTGGAAGGCGAAAACGACGGTGGCATGCATCACGAAGAAGACGATGAAGGTGGAGAAAATTATGGTGGTCATCGTAAGGGTGAAGAGAGTGACGATTCAATGGTCTCTGATGCCTCGTCCGGCCCAAGCCATCATCACGGCCGTCCATCTAGGTCAGGACAGGGCGTGGCAGCTGCTGAGAAAAAGGGAAAGAAGAAGCCGGCCAAGGAGAAGCAAACCAGAGGTGGAAGGAGAAAGCAGGAGGAGAAAAAAGACAAGGCGTTGTTGATTCACGGCAAGAAACGCTGAGGCGGAAACCAACCGGAAAAGGGTATTTTGGGAAAGAAGAAATTGATTAAGTAGATGTTTTTTGATGTTCTTAATCATCAGCTAATTGCTATTATTTTGTAGTTAATCGGGTAATTAGTAATGGGGTTAGCTGATCAATTGTATCTCAGGTAGAAAAATAGGGGTACAATTTAATTTTATGACTATGGTTTCGTTATGGGATTGGCTTTTAGAGTTATTGTTTGAGGATTTGCTGAAGGGCGACGTAGAGAAATTTATTGATGCACGAAATGGGAGACTTAATATCCATATCCAAAGCCCATCAAGCGAATCCTCAAAAACGACGCCCTGCATAGAGTAGAAAATAGAAAGAGTAAAATAAATATTGCTGCAAAACCAGTTGCATAAAATATAAGAAAAACTAATGAAAATGATTTAAAATTTTTTAATTTTAACGATAAGGATAAAATAAAGGGTAAAGTGAATGATATTATGATTGATTTTTTAGTTTTAAAATGAGGTTTTTCGTTAAAACGAACAGTATCGGAAGTTTTTCGTTAATGTTCTTAATAATATAGCCTTGAACAGAAGTTGCAGAAACATTCAAGTGAAACCATATGGGAAGATGACCAAAATGTTAGCCGAAACTGGCAGGCTGTGTAGCCTGTGACTTCACCTTCTCACACCGTCACACGGTTTGCTTCCGTTCTGCGTCGCATCGTTTAAGGTAGCGGTCATGGACTTGGCGGTCTTCTTCCTTTTGGTTGGAGATTCTCGCGTTGTCTCCTCAATAACTATGGGGAGATTTTGCGTTTGATCTCTTTGGCCGGTAACTTCCCTTTGTCCAAGGGTCTTGACCTCATAAGCACCATGGAAACGCCGGTCTAAAATACGTTCATAATCTGAGGGGTTGGCATTTTCAGCCAAAGAACCGTTTCGCCAGTCATCAACATCTCAAGGACCAAGGTTTGGAGAAGAAGCAACCCCGATAAGATAGGCAACCAAAATATTATTCGCGGATTAGTTTCCTTGACAACGAAACCAAGCACAACACTTCTACTGATGCCAATCGAACGGCCAGGAGGGGCGTTCTATAGTGCCCTGAATGTGAGTAGCGCGAATAGCTGCGTTCAAATCAACGAGAAATGGATCGTACCTGTCTGAAGAGTAATGTTCTTTGTGCCTGCAAGGTTGTGAAAAATGTGGTGCAGCATTGTGGCTGGACAGCCTTACGATTTGAAATGTATAGAGCGCGGATGCATGCAGAGATGTGGGCTCTGGTGGCAAGAGTTCATGGATAAACAATCCAGCATATGCTGAAAGAGCAGAAAAATGCAGAAAACAGCCAACTCTAATTCAAATCAGTTGCAAAATATCAATGTCTCAAGCACTTTTGCCACAGAATTCGACATTCCAAAACATCAAAACATACTCAAGATTCTAAATGTTGACATTGCTACCTAAATTTATCACTAGCAATCCAAATTTTGCACTATTTTCCACAGTGAATGGGACCTTGTATCGGAATCCATGCATAGAATAACACGGTGATAGTAGGTCCAATCCACTATCTGGAACTGGTCGACTGTGGTACTGGCTGTGGCTTTGAAGGACTCGGTTCCAGTCTGTCTGGCTGTGGCTTTGGAGGACTCGGTTCCAGTCTGTATGGTTATGGCTTTGGAGTATTCGCTTCCAGTCTGTATAGCAGCATTTGAAACGGAAACCTTGTCCTTGGTCTTCTTCCTTTTGTTCGGAGGAGGGCCTTGGGTTGTTCCCCTAACAAATATTGGGATAATTTGCCTTTGTTTACCATCTCCGACCTCATAACCGCTATAAAAACGATAATCTTCAAGGACGCGGTCCAATGTTTCCTCATCAAGTTTTACAACAATTTGCCTTCTTTCAATGGTCCTCACCTCATAACCACCATAAAAATGTCGATCGTTAACACGGTCATAGGACAACGGATTGACATTTTCAGGCACAATTCCGTTTTGCCAATCATCAACATCTCTGAATCCAAGATTGGGAGTACAGGCAGCTCCGAGTATAAAGGCAACCATGACATCCTCCATCGTGTAGTTTCCTTCGAGAGGAAACCAAGCACAACACTTGCAGTCCTCGTGCCAGTCGAATAGCCAAAATGGCCTCCCTAGGTTGTCTGATCCAACGGTTGATGTTCTCCAATATCCCTTCATATTCGCAATAATTCCTCGAACCAAATTACGATCCAAAACAAAGTTCTCGATGTTGAATGGATTATCAGTACCCCAAGCTGGACTGTCACTGAGAACAGGAACATATACAGTATCTTCCGGAGTGCCCTTAATGTGAGTAGGCCGAATATCTGCATTCAGATGAATCAGAAAGGCATCATATTCCGATGAACAATAAACTTCTTCGTGCGAGTAATGCTTTAAAAATGTAATGGAGCATAGCGTCTGGACAGCCTCGCGATTTGAAACATACAGATCGTGTATCCATGCCGAGATGTAACATCTTGTGGCATGAGTCCGCGGAGTTATGCCTGATGGAAGGGCAGACTCTTCGAATAGATACTTTAACCGTTGCCATTGACACTGAAAGAGAGGAATGTAGAGCGAGACCAGTTGATCGAAGATGGTCTGAAGATGTAAGCTAACACAGCGGGTGACGCGTTCCTTGCGCCGTACCCTAATGCAACCTGCTTCTAGTAGATACTTTGTTGCTCTTGACAGACCGTCCTTGAACGAATCGTCTTCCATCGTAGTCAAAACTCAAAATTTAAACTCATCAAGTCGTCTTCCACCTTGCCCTACGAACATACAAAAATTTGGACTGCATTCAAATTCCGAAATTTACAAAGAACAAACTTTAATATCTTCTGCATTATCTTGATTTCGAGTAACACAGTTGGGATGTTTAAATTCAACAAAAAAAAAAATACATAATCCTCGGATCTGAACAAAGAAACCCTAAACAAAAAGAAAAGACTTTGACTTAGGTGTAAATTAACTAATTAATTGAAAAAACCATAACAAAAGCAAAGGTCTGTATGTATGTATGTATGTATGTATGTATGTACCTTTGAGATTAACTTACTCAGTTCTTCTCAAAGAAAACCAAGTTCCTCCAACGACCCAAAATTCTGTGAACCTAAAAGCTGTATCTCAGAAATTTTCTAGGGTTTGTTTCTCGTGCTATCGATCTGGCAACTTGACCATCCAACTCTTGTATCTGTGCCAATTTTTTGGAAATTTCAAACGTTTTCTTGTCTGGTAAAATGTAAAAGTTATTTATGTTGATATTTAAAGAGTAAGAAAAAGAGTGCTAACTCATTGTAGACTAGTCCGCTTCTCCATTCCTTAGTGTATATAATATTGTTTGTGTAAAAAAAAAAAAAAATGTAAGAAAATGAGTAGTACTACTAGGGATGGCAACGGTTCGGTTTGTGAACAGAAATGTTATATCCATTAAAATTAACCATATCCATAATTGCAAATTAACCATCGGGGAAACGGATTCCTCATTGGTTAACGATTATATCTATGTTTGTCAATACAAAAAATATATTTGTTCAGTTGACGCATTATAATTTAGTATATATTAATTTCGTCATTAAACATTTGATGTATAAAGTCATTCAATGAATTGGTCTTGTGAAATATAAAAACGAAAGCATTGAATTTAAAACATTGATGATGTTGATTGATATTTGGTATCTCTCATACGCACCATTGAATTCTCATTGATTTCGATTCAAAACTTTTGTACTTTCACACAAATGCGACTTTTGATCCAAAATATACCAGAACTTTCATATGCAAATTTATTTTATTCGGACGGTTATTCACAGTTATCGAATTTAATAGTTAGAATTGTCATCCTTTACCATCTCCAAAGGAAATGTCAAATCTTAAGTGGAATTCCATGTAATCAAATTTTAAGGTGGGAGCAAGCTCCAACCGATATATGGATTGACATATAAGACCATCTCCAAAGGAAATGTCAAATTATAAGAGTTAAATTACAATTGATAGTTGATGTGGCAATCTGAAACCTTATGTTAAATTTTGTAATTCTCCAATTGAATTGTTAAATGTTATTTTATTATTCAAATGTTATTGAAATATTAGTGGAATAAGGAACCCACTATTAAAATGAACTAAAAATAAATTTGACATTGATGTCAAATTTGACATCAAATCACTATGCCTTCAAATCCACGTAGCAAATAACACTTCGGTTGAAGAAACTTTTAATGTCAAATATGCACAGTGGCATTCCACTTAGGATTTTGACATCTCATTTGGAGATACTCTAAGTTTTCATATATCAAATTTGACATATGAGAAAATATGATGTCAAATAATTTTTAATTATTTTATTATGTGAATCTCATTAATGCATCAATTATAGATCTTGAAACTTTATTTTAATTGATTTCATTTTAAAATAGATCCTACAAATATCATTTAAAACAAAAAAAATATCAATTGGAAAAAGAAAAAAAATCTGATATTGCTACATCAACCATCAAATTAATATTTAACATTTATGTGAAACGTCAGCTACCCATACTATCATTTTTACTTTTCATGCATTCTTTTAATATTTTACTATTAAACTAAATGAATTGATGAAGGTTAACAACGGAATAATCAACAAATGTACGTGAAAGTAAAAATATGTGAAAGGGCAAATTCGTTGTAATTTCATAAAATGGAAATAAGGAAACAAAAAAGCGCGCCAGGATACGACACATCGACAAAACCACAAGTGGTGACGTGGACAAAATCTAACCTTTGCCAATTGCCATCCCCTTCATTTCTTTCTTCCTTCTTCTCACTCAGTCCTCCTCACAGTTACAGTGAGCTGAGAGAGGAATGTCGAAGCTCATTCTTCTCCACACTTCTCCGATCCACCGCCGCGCCTTCAACGCCGTCGTTTCGACCTCTCTCTCCAAACCTCTCTTCACTCCCACCTCCCTCCGCTTCCTATGCCTCCGCCCCCAATTCATCTCTCCCTCTCCCCCTCTTTCTCTGCGCAGCATCTCAGCTCGCGCCTTCGACTCGTCTCCGTCGTCGACGGATACCAAAGAAGACGAATCGAAGGAGAGCGATGGCGAGATCGTAAATAAATCCAAAACAGCAGACAAGGAGTATCCGAGCGGCGAGTTTCAGTTCGAGAAGGCGAGCGCGTGGAAGAGCTTCGTCGTCAAGCTCCGCATGCTCATTGCGTTCCCTTGGCGTCAAGAAAGGCAGCGTCTTGACCATCAATTTGCGCGGCCAGGTTTTGCCTTTTTTCTAAGTTACATTTTTTGTGCTGTGTGTTCGGGGATTGCAATTGAAAAAAGCATTTTTCTGTTTGACTTTTTTCTAAATTACTATTTTTTTATTGGCGTTTTTCAGGTATCTGATCAGCTGAAGAGTCGATTTTCGAGTGGACTTTCGCTGCCTCAACTTTGTGAGAATTTGATTAAAGCAGCTTACGATCCTCGAATTTCCGGTGTCTATCTCCAAATTGAAAGCTTGAATTGTGGTTGGGGCAAAGTCGAAGAAATCCGAAGACATATCTTGGATTTCAAGAAATCAGGTACTTTTTGTGACTTGTTAATTTTCATTATGTTTTTCTTAGACTTGGCGCCAAACCGAGCGTAGTGACGTTATAGGATTCATACTGCCGACCCCATTTAGTGGTATAAGGCTTTGTTGATGTTGTTTTTGTAAGTGTACCCGCCCCCCTGCGCTCGAGTTATTAGAGTAGTTTAGAATGTCGCTTTGTCGAGGAGAAAAAACTTATCATATGGACTGTTCACTGTGGCAGGTAAATTTGTTGTGGCCTATGTACCGGCTTGCGGAGAGAAAGAGTATTACCTTGCTAGTGCGTGCCAAGAGATATATGCACCTCCAAGTGCTTATTTTTCTTTGTTTGGTCTAACCGTTCAGGCCTCATTCATAAGAGGTCAGTTTCCCCGAAATCCGTTGTTTCTGTTGTGAGAAAATGCTTATTCATTAGCTCATGTTGCAGGGAATTGTCATACTCTCTTTCAGGTGTTCTTGAGAAAGTTGGAATCGAGCCACAAGTGGAAAGGATTGGTAAATACAAAAGTGCCGGTGATCAACTTGCACGCAAAACCATGTCCAAAGAGAATTGTGAGATGCTGACAGCATTGCTTGATAATATATATGGGAATTGGCTGGATGTGATTTCTTCCACGAGAGGTGCTTTGTAATTTGATGTTTGGCCAATCTTCAAGTCTTTAAGGAACTGATGGACTTCTGAAAATTTTCAACAGGAAAGAAAAGAGAAGATATCGAGAATTTTATTAATGAAGGAGTCTACCAAGTAGAAAAATTGAAACAAGAAGGCTGGATCACAAACATACATTATGATGACGAGGTATGGAGTTCTAGTTCCTTTTGATTTGGAGTTGACGTTTGATGTATGTTTAGAAATAATCAAAATTTAATACCATGGGAATATTTGATACTGAGAAGACTTAGAAGGTTGTTTCAAAGTATTTCGGATCCAGACATTTTAAAAAGTAACATAGTTCGAGAAATTTGAGAGAGTTTTCTAAAGTTCAGTTTCGCTCTTCAAGTTTGTCAGAGTATATTGAAGTTCTATGGCCTGGTAATTACAAATTACCTTAGTTTATTAATGACATACAAACATACATTCAATTGTCTTCCAGTGTTATATTCTGTCTTCTGATATGTTAATTATAATTATCCTGTTGTCCGTATTTTAATATGAACGTCCCATATTTTTGTGTGCAAAACAGTATTCATTCATCGTTGTGATAGTATTGGTGGCCTTGCAGGTTATTTCAATGTTGAAGGAAAGACTTGGAGTACAAAAAGAAAAAACTCTTCCTATGGTTGATTACAAGTAGTCAACTTTCTTATTGGTGGCCTTCAATTACTAGTATTTTGATGTTCACTAGATGCTCTATATGTGTGTGTTTAACCATCCTCCGTCCCTCTCCTTACTTATTCATTCTTTTTCGTTATTAAAACAGAAAGTACTCAAGGGTTCGGCAATGGACTGTTGGATTATCAGGCGGTAAAGACAAGATAGCCATAATTAGAGCATCAGGCAGCATTACTCGTGTACGAGGCGGTTTAAGTCTTCCCGGTTCTAGTATTATTGGGGAACAGTTCATTGAGAAGATTCGCAGTGTGAGAGGTATGGTGACTGTGGTCTATCATATGGAAGTTCATTTGCCTAGCATGGTGTCCTTCTTTCGTTTGATGCATTTGCAGAGGCTTTATAAGATACAAGATGTGGATGTACATTATGGTTTGCTATACTGTGGAGATTAGTTTGTTATATAGTTCTTGCATGTGTCACTAACACTACTTACATGGAGTAACTCGATGAACGTAGATAAATTTGTTCCATTTACTTGCAGTATCGTATCATTTATAGAAAGCAGTGACATGTAACAAGACCAATGATGGGCAATTGTGTACTTTGTAGTTGCTGAATATGAAACCCTTCAGCATTGGTTACTGCTATCTCATTTTTTTTTACCCATCATGTTGATATTTTTCCCATTCCAGAATCAAAAAGATATAAGGCCGCAATCATCCGAATTGACAGCCCTGGAGGTGATGCTCTTGCTTCTGATTTGTAAGTGCTAGTATATTTTAAGCTTAATTTCATGCGTATATTTATTAGTGTACATTTATAGTAATTGGGAAACATCCCGAGCATCTGAATGAGTATGGATATTCTCATCCGCAATGTCCACATAGTGTAGAGTTTGGGTGCTAGCATGGCTTAAAACAGGGTCTTGCAGCAGTAAGGGTCTGATTTGGGGAAACGGATGATGCTTCTATTTAGCTCATTGTCTAGTCTGCTTATGATGAATGAGCCTGATAAAGAAGATAATTCTCTTTGATTGAAACTACAATATCAGTAAAATGAAGGCGAAATGTTTGGACAAGTGGGGTATTACAGTTATTGTTATTTTAGCTGCATAAAACTCTACATGTTAAATTTTGCCCCATAAATTGTTGATATTTTGGAAAGTACTGTTGTGTAGAAGAAACTGTGTATTTGTGTGCCTATGGGTGCACACGATTAACTGCTTGCCCTGATGTGTTTATGTCGGGCAGGATGTGGAGGGAAATCAGACTTTTGGCTGCATCAAAACCTGTCATTGCATCGATGTCTGATGTGGCAGCAAGTGGAGGATACTATATGGCAATGGCAGCAGACACCATTGTTGCAGAAAATCTAACCTTAACTGGTTCCATTGGAGTTGTGACAGGTGAGTTTGACTTTATATAATCATAAATTGAATTAGCCAAGTGGCGAAGGCATTAGTCTGCATTGCTTCTACACTGCAGCCCCATTTGATCTATATTGTATAACGACGCTGGTCAAAACAGTGACAGACACGCATCTAAATGCATAAAAACTACTACGTAATTGTGTGACATTTTTTAATGTATTTGCATATGAATTTTGTTTATAGGAAAGTTTAACCTGGGAAAACTGTATGAGAGGATTGGCTTCAACAAAGAAATCATATCAAGGGGAAAATATGCTGAAGTTCTTGCAGCTGAACAACGACCCTTCAGGTAAAAAGATTCGTTGCCAAGAGTATCTAATGTCTCCTATATTTCTACAAATGGCAAAAATTTCAAACTCAACATTTTCTTTTCCAATACAGACCAGAAGAAGCTGAACTGTTTGCTAAGTCTGCACAGAATGCATATAAGCAATTTCGAGACAAGGCAGCTTTTTCCAGATCGATGACTGTATGCTGGTCAATTCATTCTTTGTTTTGGTTTCACATACTTTTCCTTCTGTTAATTTGAAATATTAAAGTGTCCCTCTTTTGTTGTGTTGCCAGGTAGATAAAATGGAGGAGGTTGCACAAGGAAGAGTTTGGACTGGTAACGATGCAGCATCACGAGGTTTAGTTGATGCTATTGGCGGATTTTCTCGTGCTGTCGCAATAGCAAAGCTCAAGGCAAATATACCCCAAGACAGACAGGTGTGGTCATCAACAAAATTTGTTGGTTATTAATATTAATTTCGACTTTGAGTGTTTGAGTGTATTATCCTTTCTTTGGGATGTTCTTTAATGGTGGTGCATGCTGTGGTGCCAGGTTGCGCTCGTGGAGCTCGCAAGACCTTCCCCGACGCTGCCAGAACTTTTAAGTGGCATAGGGGCTACATTGGTTGGAGTGGATAGAACAATGAAGGAAGTGCTGCAGGAGTTGACGTTTTCCGACGGAGTCCAAGCCCGAATGGACGGAATCATGTTTCAGAGACTGGAGGGAGCTTCTCAGGCCAACCCCATCTTCTCTTTGTTGAAAGATTACTTTGGTTCCCTCTAAAACCGTATTATTAGCTTTCCCGTTTATTTTTCTTCTGGGAGGGCTAAAATTCCATTTTTGCTATATCTTGTGATCATATTTATCGGAAGTGGAAGCTTTTTTTTTTTTTTTTTTTTTTTTGTTGTGGAGTATTCTGTAAGCAAATTGTACATCTACCACAGGATCAAGCAATACCAAAATATTCGACGACTGCATGTTTGAGTTAAATCAGTTGCTCTTTGTTTGGCCGGGCCTACTGCTTTGCACTCGAGTTCAAATTCCGCTCCCTTACTCAAACATGTTTGTTATGTAATATTTATGGCCAATGTCTTATCCTCTCCACACCAACAGGCATCTCAACTATGGCTTCTGTGGCTAAGCTGATATCAAAAGTTGTTGAAAGGGAGAAAATTGTGAGAGAATAAACGCTTCCATCATTTAAAAGATGGCCTTTGTTCTTGTGGAGATTATTGGTAAAGCAAGGAGGAAACCGGTTTTCGAATTCAATGGAGAAAAAGGTGTGCGGAAATTATTTTCGATTAAAGAAGTATATATATTGATATCCTAGTTACATAACAGAATAGCGATTTTTTTTCCTCTCATTTAGGGCTTGTTTGGAACTATTTTCAAAATGATTGAAAGCGTTTTTTGTGAAATGTTTTTGGAAATCAAAAACATTTTTATCCAAAAATGCCTTTAGTCATTTTAACCCACTTTTAAACAAGCCCTTAATTAGCATCACACCTGCTTGTAGAATAATTTTTCCGTCAACCGTCATGTTGTGTTACCAATTTGTTTACTTTATAACATGTATATTGGTATCATATCTTAGATCCATAACATTTGCACAAGGAGAGGTTTTCGAATTTGAATAAAGGGCGACAAGCACACTGTCGTGATCAACTCATCTAATCCATATATGCTTACAAAGATTAAAAGTTTTCAATAATTTGTAGTTAAGGTTTTGTACTTAATCAGTTTATTTGATTAATTTTGACTGTTTCAAAGTGCATTTCCAAGAGGACAAAATCTAATGAACGATTTCGCCTTTGATTTTTTTATTGGAAATAATCATCTCCAGGCTTAAGTAATTAAGGACGTTTACTCTTCGCACCTTACATGGCTTGTATTTCTTATCCTAAACCCTAATTTTGTTAGCAAAAACGAAAAATATATTCTGACTTTTCAAAAGTAAAGGATTTATTGATCCTACATGGCCTCTATCTTGGGATGCCAATGGAATCATTAGTAGAAATTTCGATTTCATTGAAAAATTGGTTTGTCGGCAAAGAGAGTTGTCTGACTGAAAATTTGTTGGCCATTTCGTCCCATAAAGCATATCGCCTAAGAGTTTTTTTTTTCTTTTTTTTATGAACAACGAAAAAAAAAAAAAAACCTGTATTAAACAAAAACTTATATAAAACCATATAATTTTAATTTTTAAAGTATTAAACGGGTATACAGGACGATTTCAAAGCAAGAGATGCCATTATTGAAAATTTTAACGAAAAGATCATGATACTGTTCACTTTAAAGAAAATTCACATTTTTACATTAAAATATCAATCCCAGTACTATTCATTTTAACCTTTATTTTATCCCTTTAATTAGTTTTCTTATTATTGGGAACTTTGACAACCCTACCTCTTGGGCTTGCAATAACTATCCGGAAAGGGATCATCTCTGAATCTATTTCCATCAAATCCACCAAATTCGGGATCAGACTGTTCAAATTTGATACAAAGGTTACAAACAGGGGCCCTTAGGGATCAGCCTATTCAAATTCGATACAAATACTACAAACAGGGCCCTTTAAAAGTTATAATAACGGTAATCATTTGATCAAATTTAAACGGTTCCGATTCTGAACTTGATGGATTCGGTAGAAAAAGGATCCGGGGATCCCCTTCTTAACTATTCCTCGCTGAAATAAAACTAAAATTAAAAAATAATAATAAATAATAAAGAAAAACACTGCAAAGCCACGATTTTTTTTCACTTGGCTGTGGACTTTGTTATAGTTTCTTAGCTGTTAGCAACAGCAAAATTGTGAGCATGGCGAGCTTGCCGTCTCCGTCGTCTCCGGCGTCGCCATCCTCCTCTGCTTCTAGCTCCGACAACTCCGCCACTCGACCCATCTCTCACTCTCCTCCAAATCCACAGGTTTTTTCTCTCTCTCTGTCTCCCCATCTCTTCCTATACGTATATCTGTATAATATATATACACACACACATATGGTTTTGTGTAATGATTTCTTATGGGTTTTCACCGTTTCGTATTTTAAATACGTTGAAGGTTGAAGCTGGAGCCAACAATGGAGTTCTGGATGCCGAGGAGAAGAAGCCTGGTATTGTTTCTGCATATTATGAGTGAGTATCTCTTTCTTTTCTTCCGATTTTCGCTTCTATTTTTTGTTTGAATATTTCAAATTTTCAACTTACATGCTTATATTCCTTGTTGAGGAACGTATTTTGCAATTACCATGCCATTATTTTCTCTTTTTAGTAATTATTTTTCAATTTTTTTGGTATTTATTTTTCCCAGTAGATTCAATTTTAGTGAAAATGATGTAATTTTTCGTACCGCTGTGTGTAATTTGCTCTACTGGTTATTTGGCTTAACTTGTAAGTTTGGTTTTCGGTAGCAATTCTTCAGAGACTTATGCTTGTTTATGTGTTTGTCATTTGTAATTTGCTAAGTGTGTGTGAATTGGTTTCCAGGTAAAAGAAAATTAATGAAGCTGTTGACTTTATTAATTATACTCGTTTTTCCAATTTTTGCGTAGTCCTGAATTATGGGAATGAGCTACGAGTAAACTTCCCGAAAATTGAATAGATTGTATAGGAAGAGCTTAATTATCTGCAGGGAGAACATGTTACAGATAATTGCGACCTAAAGATTGATCGAAGAATGGATCTTGTGTGGATCATTTTGACATGATTTTCTGTAATGCATGATCGATTTTAGTTATTTGTACAGTGGACTCAGTAGTTTGAGTGGTTTCTATTACTTTGAAAATTCAGTTGTGAAACTCTTCTCAGACTCTCTCATCTTCCGCACTTTAGTATGCTTAAGTGTTTTAATGGTTTCGTGATTGAGAACATAGTAGTGCTACTTTCTATTTGTTTGATTTTCACGATTACTTCTTCCCATTTTCAGAATTTGAATTTCCGGGCCTTACACCAGCTTACACTTCTAAGTTCTAAGCCTTGCACTCTCCTTTGCATTTGCACACACAAAAACAGAAATGGTAGTCTTTATCAGCCACAAGTTTCCCTAATTACAACTGTTGTAATCTAGCAGTCCATAGTGGTCAAAATTTAGTGGAAGCCTCTATTGACATTATTAACCACTTCATTGTAAGAAGGTACTACGTTACGTTCTTAAATTAAACTGAGGAGGTTCTTTGGTTTACATAATGATATCCCAACATCCCCTGACCTCCAACGCAGACACATGTAGGGTGTCATTGACCTATCTTCCCTTTCATTAAAAATGTAGAGTATATGGGAATTCCATCTAGAAGCTCACATGCCTATTACATTGTGCTTTGTCTTTATTTCTTCTCCCTGTAATTGTAAAATTCTTGGAATTGGTTATGGTTGGTGATAGGGGGTTTTCATGTGCGCAAATTAGATCTTTGTGTGATGCAGGAGCGTTAGAAAGGCTTACTGATGCCTGGTTGATCTACCATTTATGAGCTCAGTTATTCAAAATGCACGTGACATATGAGTTTTAAGTATTTCTAAGGGGCTAGGACTATCACGTATCAGGTTACTTTCATAACCAATGGCTCCGATGCTAGGGGTGCTGTAACCCTGATACGTTATTGAGTCTTTGTAATTAGTTTTTAACAGAACACCCCATTGATTTTTTTATCGCTCTTTCCCTGTCGTAGACTTATAATTGTCATTGTTATAGTTTGCTCCTACCGATGTCTTCTTCATATTCAGCTCTCCTCTCGGTGCAGCTTAGCGGAAAAGTTTTTCCCACTGCTGCCGGATATTAGCTTCTCAGTTATATTTCATGCTTAAAATGAGCCTTAACTTCTCTTGCGTGTCATATCATGAATTTGAACCTGTGCCTAGCGCCTGGATGATAAACTATGTCCTTTGTTTGTGTTAGTGACCTCCATAGCGCAAACCACATTGAGAAGTTCAAGAAATATGAAGTGGACTACAGTCGTTGGTTGACTGCAAAATACTTCTCAAAGACGAACCTATATGGAGGTGTGCAACATTTTCTTAAATCTATGATGCGGGTTCATTTTAATACATGTATACAAAGTACAATGAGTGCAAGTCGCTGAATTATTCAAAATTAATTTTCTTCGTTCTTGCAGGCAACATCTTTGATGAGAGTGTGACAATACATGATCAGGTTATAAAGTCGAGCAGGTAGAGTATATTGAAGCGTGTTTTTTAATTGAATTTCACTTGCTGTTTCCGAAGCTAATCATGTTTAGTTCCTCTATGTCTAGATGGCCTTGCACCCTCTCATATGCAGACCCGGTCCAGGGTTTTGAAGAACAGAGCAACATCTTTTCAACTTTTACCACTACAGCAGAAACCTCGCCTAACGTCTCAAATGGGAAGCATCAAGTAAAGAAAAGCGATTGATGATAGGTTTTTTTTTCGATTTTCAGGGCCTGTTTATATCTATTGTTTCATAAACGAATGTTCTGATGCACACTAACAAATGACTTGGAGTATATGGACCCAAAATTTTGAAAATCTCTAATCGAGTTATCAGAAGTTTCTTATATCTACTGTCGATGTATGCATTTGTACCGAAAAGGGTCAGATACCTGCCATCTTATTGATAAGATCATATGGATGTAACGTAGAGTTGAGGATGCAAATCGACGACAATTTACAGAATGATAACATCGTATGTATGCAAATCGCTGACAAATTACATCGACCATTTAAACTCGTGTATCTTTAACTGTTTTTACCTGTAGAAAGACAGCAGGGGAAGAAAGGAAAAGGGAAAACTTTACGCATCGATACTACTGAACCCCTATACTGGATGAAGCAAAGTGGAATTCTCCATAGTAGGGAGGCAGGCAATCATGGCGTACTTGAGTCTTCGGCTCTAAGTCGATTGCCACTTGTGTTACCTGTGACATCTCCGGCATTCCTCAGAGGTGTTATGAGATCAGCAAGGACGATTTGAAGGGAAGAAACTCTCTCTTTTAGCTGAGCATTCTCCTGGAGGATCAGTTGGTTGCCCTCTAACAGTTGGATGAGCTTATCCGAGAGCCCGCGATTGGTAGAGTGGAGCTGATCCACCTGATACTGCAGTTCTTCAATCTGCTTCTTCTTACGCATTCGCGACCTCCTCGCGGACTCCCTGTTGGATATCATTCTCTTGAGCTTTCTTTCGTAGTTCATGTCCGGCTCCCCAGCTTCATCGAAGGCAGCTTCGTTGCTGAGAGACGAGGCGTTTGGTGAGAAATCATGGGCCGGAACATGGATATGAGAGACGGGGAAGAATCGAGGCGGGTAGATCGGCATGGAATCTGGATGGGGATGCGTTGGGAGGCAGTGATTAGGTAAGTACCGAGTCCCCTTTGGTTCATTTGGCTCCATGAAGAAGAAGAAGAAGAAGAAGAAGAATTCAAAGGGGTTTTAGTAATTTTTTAGTGAGCTTCTAGCATCTATATATATACATACATTTCTTGACCTTCACGTAATCAGAAATTAATTGAGATTAAGCTTCTTCTTGCCATGTAATTTGTGTTGTTTAATATCTTTTGTCTTTACACATTCATATCAACATCTGAAGGCAAATACCTGCACCTGGAGATTATGACGGTTTTCGGAAAGGCGTGTGAGATTAAGGAAAGAATTAGAGCGGATGATCACCTTGATTTGCTAACATGGATGTCTTAATCTCACATTACTTACTTCCGACGTCTGGCCAGGAATGTGATTAACAGAGTAATTAGGATTTGCTAAAAATGTAAAGGGAAGGGCTAGTTCTTGAAGACAAGTGATCTCATGAAATGGTTAGGTTTACCTTGCAAAGTGAAAAATATGGCTATATAAGTAGGGGTCCTTGTTTTGGATAGACTTAGTTCTTAAGCTCTTTTGGTTGCTTCTAGGTTTTTCTCTTTTCTATACACAATAGGATATTTACAAAGATATATTTGGAACATATATAGTCGTATAGGTTGCGGTCACAATTTGGTATCAAACTCGCTGCAAATATAAATAGTGGTGGTCTCTATTACAAACCTTGTAAAATCCATGCAATACAAACCTTGTGAGTCGAATCTCAAACCCTGTGAGCCGACATGTTTATTTTTATTATAAGTGGGTTAACCAAGTTGCGGCAAAAAATACGAGTTACAACATACCATAACTCATTATCGAATTCTTATACTTTACTTCGCCATTGGATTTGTGTGAGCCGAATATCAGGCCTTTTACAATCAATTGAAAACTGAATGTCGCTAGACTAGATAGTCACGTGCAGGTTACTTCTAAGATTAATTTATGTGATAAATACCAATAGTTTGGATTGAGAAAGCTCATGCATAAAGTTTGACTTAGTGGCTCTATCTACCAAAAAAGATAACCCTAATTTTGGAAACAAAAGGAATTTTGTGAAGAAAACAAACAAGGTGCAAATCATGGGCATCACCATCCTCCTCATGCTGAATTTGTTGGACTTATAAACATAATTTTCATTTGATTTTGCGGTTGAACACTTAAATATTACTGAAAACTTAATCCAATCTATTGACTATCATTAACATCTGCTTAATCTACGTAATCACCAACTTGTGTGTTTAAACACTTTTACTAAAATTGGCCGGCGAGAAAAAATAGAAGGGACGTAGTGGGATAAGATTTCGGAAAAATACTTGGCTTCTTCCTTTGAAAGTATCCATTCTTGCTTACTGCAAATTATAATTTAACACGCATGCTCACATTTTTTGTTTTATGTTTTTAATAAGCTATTTATGCACGATGGATGGAAAAATAAATATAAAAAAATTTGGGTTTATGTGTCATTTAGATTTTACCCAATAATTTGATTTCAATGTCTGTAATGAAACATTGGATGGATGTCTTCACCACCAATTCCTTTTTTTTTTTTTTTTGAGTTCTTAATTTCTTTTACTTGAAAGTGGTGAAGTCACGACAATCTATCTTTTCGGGGGTTGAAAAGAATCCTAGAGACATTTTAACCTTCCCTTGACTACCATTATATGATTCACCAGCGCTAGAAATTGAACTCAGAATGAACCGTGTAAAATACAAACCTGAAATTCACTCCAATCACTCGGCGACCCCGTTCTTTAGTTACAAATTGATTTTGTCGTCTGATTGTTTTGCATTTGGTGAACTACTTGTTCACTTTTACCCTAAATATGCCTAACTTTCTATTTATAAAATATATTTTTTCTTTTTCCAATCAAAGAAAAGTTAAAAAAAGAAAAGAAAACAAGAGGTATCTAAAAACCAATGAACATTGTCCAAATGTGTAGTTTTGTGCCTTCAAATCTGAAGGGGTTAAAAAAAACTGCTAGAGCCGTGTATTTTTGCACACGTACCCAAGTTCAAATCTTCAATCTCGTAGTTTAGATGAATTTTATCGCGTGTATCGTAAAAAGAAAAAAGCACACAAAAAATAAGAATACAAGACAAAAATTGAGTACCCACCAAAATATTATTACATTATATGCTTGACAATCATCCTCCAACAAGAAACAAGCACAAAAAAATGTATATGCTGACAAAGCATCAGGAACTATGACATGCTCACAGAGAAATGAAAACTCTTTACCACAGCAGTATCTACATTTTCGAATACCTAATGCCGAAGGAAGATCTCAAAACATTGCCCGACCATCGTTCGACCCACGAGCATGCCTTTGGTTCCTTCTACGCTCGTAAGCAGCGTCAGCGGTGGGCAATTCATGTCGACAAACAGGACATGTGTTCCTTATGCGCAGCCACGGCACAATGCAGTCACCATGGTACCGATGTGTGCAAGGTAGCTGCTTTGCTTGTTCCCCCGATTTCATCTCATCCTTGCAAACGGCACAGAGTGCATTGCCCTTTTCCACATCCTCCTGAGTTAAAACTACGGATGGGAGACTTTCAACCACAGCGTTGGCAGCCGGAGGCCTGCCCGCTGTTGCATTCTCACTCTCAGAGAATTGACCAAACAGCAAATCATATTCTGCAGTGTGAATATAATCATCGTCCGGATAAGGCGCCACATCTGGATTTATCTCCCAAGTATTGGAATTCAACAAAATTTCCCATTCCAAACTATCCACATGCTCGGATCTCTCCACAGTCATTTCCTCTTCCGGTGCCACCATTGCCAAAACTGAAACTGCCACCGGTCCTGATTCCTCGATGTCATGATCAATAAACGTACTGAAGACCTCTCTCTCATCAACCCCGTCTTCAACTTCCTCCCACTCGAAATCTTCGTTAGTTTCCCTATGGTCCTCCAAAATAAACGAATCCCAACGCAGCGGGATGCTCGTATCATCATCATTCTCACCATGGACACGACCCTGCACGCCATACTCATCCCCGGAATTCAAATCGATCCCGATAACCCCGTTCTCATCATCCTCCGAATCGGTCCCGAACCCAACCAGCCTCACGCAATTCTCGTAAGCATCATCATCTGCCCTACTTAAATTGGAAGATTCCTCACCAAATTCAGACCCAGACACCCTCCTCCCCACAAAGAAATCATCCTCCTCGGGATCATCAATCCCGTCCCCATCCAAACAATTCCCAAAATCCAATCCCGACCCTAACCCTAAACTCAAATCGAGGTCCAAACCCTCCATACCCACATCACAATTCGACTCAATAACCCCAAAACTACGATCCTCGTCGTCAATATCTTCAGAAACCAAAAGGGGACTGCGAGCGTTTACCTGAGACGACTGCTCGACCCGCTGCTGGAACAGATCCATCACGAAATTCACCTGGTCCTCGCGGCGGTCCAGCAAATCCGATCGGTTGGTCAGGTTGGATCCGGAATCGGGCTCCCCCAAAACGGCGTCGTTGCGGATGACGTGGACGGGGGACTGGTACTGGGATAAGAGGTCGCCGTCGTCGTCGACGGTGACGATGCGGGAGGGGCGGAGGGCGCGATCGGATTGAAGGAAATCGGGATCGGAGGAGTAGAGGTCAAGGTCCTGGTGTGCCCAGTAGGGGAGGTGGGGAGGGTCGTCGTCGACGTCGTGGAGTTGGAGGAAGGTGACCTCCGCCATCGACATGTCGTTTCGTTTTCTTAAGGAGTTAAAGTTTCCTTCTTTCTCTCTGGTTTTTGTGTGCTTCGATTTTCCGAGGGAGGAAAATTGCGGGCTTTTAAAGTTTGTGATTTGCCGACTCTGAAATTACGAGATCACCCTTCGTTTTTCCACATTTTTTGTTTGAGGGAGAGACATGTTTGATTGTTTGTCACTCACTTTATTTTTATTTTATTTTATTTTTTGTTGAGTGTCACTCACTGATTTCCGACATAAAACATTTTCCAAGTTAATAATTGTTAATTCAGTAAACTTCGAAGGTGTGAGTGAAGGTTGAACTCCATCTCTTTCGGATTTCTGTGGTCAGAGTTCAAGAATTTAGTGATTCAGGCCGTTGAAAAAAGAAAGAGATCCACACCCTTAATTTTATGTAGGGTGAGTTAATGAAATGGACTAGTGAGGATCAAATATTAAAATGAATGGTCTAGTTCACTTATTCCGTTGACTCAGAAAACAGAGTTCCAAAAAAGATCTCAAATCGTAAAGGTTATTCAAAGTGGAAACGAATTCAAATCTCCCTTACTGTAGATCATTTAGTTTAGAATATGTACGTGTGAGCTCAAAGTCGACAAATTGAATCACGTATCTATAATTGAGCCTACTTTTGGCTAATTAGATCCTAACCTTACTAATTTGTAATATATTTTCTTGCAAAAAAAAAAAAACAAAATTAATGTCTTACATGCAATGAACCGACCAACACTCATTGACAAGAAAATTAGAGCAATAATTCTTGAATTTTGTCCAAATTAGAGTTTTGGTCTTTGAATTACAATTCGTGAGTATTGATCCTTAAACTTGTTATGAATTGGAGCGAGTATTTTTTGCTAATTCCGTTAGAACTTTCATTCAAACATAAAAGATTTAAAGGAGCAATAAAATACATGAACTTTCTACAGTAATTAACCAAAAAAACCATTGCTTTACATTATTACAAGTTTAAAAACCAATATTCAAGAATTTTTAATTGAGGAACCGACCGAAACTCTAATTGAGCTAAAGTTAAGAAGCAATTACTCCAATTATATATTCTTTTACTTGGAACCTATTTTTCCTATGGAGAAAAGACATGTCGGAAACAAGCAAATTTGCTTGGGCCGTGGACCGGATACTTTAATTTGCTTTTTAGCCCATAACAAGGTTCAGGCCCAATATTGAGACAAATAGATACCTGGGTCGTATTTACTTTACTACTAATGCTGCTCAAACACTAAGCTCCTTGTAATTAGGGAACCAAGAGGAACTTAATCTACTTAATTAATTTCTTCATGAATGGATTAGATGCTCGTCGAGGAGCTTCTGCCTTCTTCACTTTTTCTTGATCATTTGGTACCTCAGACACTTCCCCTACCTTCTTGGTCTCTGCGGCATTGTTGTTCACCTGTGTAGCATTTTTCACCTCTGTCGTTTTTACCTTCCCAACATCATCCTCCGCCAGTTTTTCGTCTGTTTTCTCTGTTCCAACTTTAGGTTCTTGTGTTTTGGCTTTCTTCGTAAACAAAGGAGCCAACAATTTTGGCGTTGATAGTGGAATGTCGTTTCCTGACAACTTACTTGGCTCAGTAGAGGTTGTTTTCTTTGCGGCTGCAATGTCATCCGTGATGAAAGATGCGTTGTGGTTTGAGGTAGGGAAGGTGGTTTCCGCAGCTATTTTACTCTCGTTGAGCAGCCTTTCCTGTTAGAAGGCATGAAAGATCATAAGAAACCGCAGGATGGAAATTGAAACGAATCAGTTTCATCAGTTATTGAAATATTTACCTCCAATATGCTGTTGAACCTTTCGGCCAAGTTAGGGAGCTTCAGAACAGTGACAAGCTTGATTGCACCCCTTACTGATTTTTCGAGGGACAGAAGCTTCACGAGTTCAGTTGCTCTCACAAGCTTATCTCCTGAAATTGCCAACACAAACAAGCATTTCAGCACTTTATAATATTTTCCATTTTGTTGGAATCAAGAACCAAGATTAGAGGCCAGATGTTGCAATAAACTGTAAAATACTCACCGTTGCAGCAGGATGCAATAAGCTTTAAGATGCATCTGTCTTGAGCTGCTTCTGTATTGAAAGCTTCATCGTCAAGTGAAGTGGTGTCCAAACCGACAGCATCCAGTTCTTCTATTTTCTTTTGAATCTGTCAGTTAACATACGTGTGAGCATCTCAGCCATAGACCAGCAGCAGGTAGAACAGGCATAGAGCAGGCAGTTCTTTTCTCAAACATAGAACATAAACGCTATGAGGTGAGGAGGGTAAAAGGACAGACCTGTGCGAGGTGCGTGTTGTTGAGTATAAACTCATTTTCAAGGGCTTCTGCCCCTAGATCAGAGGATGCTAGAGGGACCGAAAAATTTAGCGGAGTAAGGACTGGTTTTGGCATCACCTGAAGAAGTAGGATGGTCAAGATATGATTTGCAGAGGAAACATCTGAGAGGAAGGAGGTGGCGAGCATTCCTTACCTGCGGGTACAAGTCAGGTCTTTTGCAAACTATGCAAAACAATTTGCTTGCATTCAGCCCAACCACCCAATAGTTTTCGCCTGACTTCTTCTCTTTGCTAGCACTGCATGATAGAGTATTTGTTAGAGATTTTTGTTTAGAGAAGCATTCCATGTATATTGTTTCGCAGAAGAATCTTGAACCTGAAGAGTGGGAGCCAACTGCCACCATATTGCCTTGTAAAAACTCTTAGCACGCCCTATAAAAAAAGAATATAGAAAACGGCTCATATCCAATCTCAAAAGCGGTTTCTAAGTCATAGTAATAGAATAACTTGAAAATAGAGTTAAAATACCTTGGAATCGTAGGAGCTTAATTGCCCTTCTTCACTAAACCCGAACCACGTTAGATGTGAACCAGGAGTCAAAGGCAACCGTCCTCTAAGAGGCTGGCTTCCATTAGTTACGTTGAGTACTCTAAATTCAAGCATCTGCATGTTTCAGAAGAAAAGAACAATTTCATTTCAGCAGATAAAATAGAATGAGATAATGAGTGCAAAATCATCAGCCCGAACAAATGGAGGATAATTGATTTTATTTAAAAATGATGCCAATGGTATCAAACATGCACTGCTGGACTTGTAAATCTACATATCTCAAGTAGAAAAAGGAGAATTCTGTTATAAGAAAATTAAAAAATAAAAACCTTACATATCAACGCAGTAATATAGTATCGATAATCACTTGAAAATCAGACCTGTTCATTTGAAGGAAGACAATTGGAAGCATGAGTGACAATCGCAAGTTCATCCTTGAAGCCTGATGCGGTCACGACAGGTCCATCAAGGGAGACAACATGTTTCTGTAATGAAATGAATTCAGAAAAACATATAACTCCAGAAACTAAGCTTACTATCGTCAACAAATTAGAGTAACTCAAAATCAAAAGTTTGATGCACTAACTAATTGTTACATTGTTAACCTCAATCAGTCAAACAAGTTCCTGGCCCTTTTACATTAAATATATGAAAGATTATAGCTAAAGCTGTTATTAAATTTGTCGAGAGATAAATGCTAAAGAAGTCAACATTAGACAAACATAAGAAAGAGACAGCCATAAAGAACTTAACAATCCCATTCCACCAAAATAACTTAATTCAGCGACAAAAGAAATATGATTTGAAGTATATCAGCATACCTGCAAACCACTTTCAGTGAAGATGCGAAGGAAGTTAAGACTCGTAATTGCTGCCACCCAAGATGTGCCAAGTGCCACAACCTTCACTTCTTCCCCCTCCAATCGCATAGACCACTGGGTTTGCATCACACATCAAAGTCAACATTATACAAAAGCTCTCATATTCATCATGCATAGGCAGTTAAAATATTCAAAGTGCACATGTATTATACACACCAGAATATAGCATTAATGCATAATATTTAGGGAGTTTTAACGAAAAACCCACGGTACTGTTCATTTTAACGAAAAACCATATTTTTACACTAAAAAGTCAATCCTGATACTATTCACTTTACCCTTTATTTTGTCCTTATCATTAAAACTCAAAGTTTTCAAACCCTTTTCATTAGTTTTCCTTAATATTTAAAGGCAATGATCTAACCTCACTATTATTTGCCCAACTACTGAATGGGCGATACATGAGAGTACTCATGTGCTTTTCTCCCTTGCAGGGATTTGCAAAAACGCTTCCATTCTCATTAAGTGAAGCCATTGTGAAACCAAAATGATCATTCATTGATGGAACTCTTGGACCGCGACTTGTATCATGAAAATCTATCTGCATCACACACACTTAAATGTAAGTACGATATAAAGGCACTCCGGGCTAACAAAAGCAATCACGTAATAGTGAGAGTTTGGTGACTTATGCCATAGGTTACCTCAATATGGGAGAATCCGTCATGTTCAATTGTAGTTATGGCTCCAAGCATGTTATAGCACAGAAAGCGCCTTTTTCCAGGCTGCAAAGGAGTAGCACCAGGCTGGAATGCCACCTGCATTTTTGATCTAATCGATGTCACTTTGCTGCTTGCTCCCTCATTCTCATTATCAACACTTTCACTGTGTTTACGACGCGCTTTTTTTCGGGACTCCAACTCAACATTTGGTATCAACCTAAAGCCATCAAAACCATCCTCTTCCAAATCATCCTCATATGCAGAGTGCTTGTGTGGCCTCTTCCTGCTAGGCGGTTTGGATTCCCCAAGACTATCTTCACCAACATCACTTAAACTACCAGAAGTGCTAAGCTCCTGACCCTCCTCTTCGTCAAACAAAAGCAGCCCATTGCTGTTCTTAGATTGTAGATTGGGAACATCTTCAGTGGGCGACTTCATTGATGAAGGAGTCACTGAATCCCACACACCATACTTTCCCATACAATCAATAACAGCCAGTGCATTGCCAATGGGCTTCCACGCCAAGCAACATATCCTCTCATCAAAGTTCTGCCTGTCAATGTCCTGCTTCCGATCAACATCCCAGATGAGAACCTGCTTATCCAAACCAGAAGTAGCCATGTATTTTCCGTTAGGTGACCAAGCCAAGGAACAAATAGGCTGTGTGTGATCACCTCTCAACGAAAACAGCTTTTCAGCTGTGTCTCTATCATAAACCACCACATCATTTCTCAACCCTGGCACGGCTAACTTGTCTCCATCAGGACTCCAGCTAAGTACATTCATTATGGAATGATCGAAACCCGAGTTAGGAGCTACCCCTTTAAGGGTATGCAAGGTGGTTCCAGATGAAAGTTCCCAGTATATAACAGCCCCAGTTGAATCAATAGAGGCCAAATATTCGCTGTGGGGATCGAAACCTAAACCTGTCACTGGTCCTTTGTGTCCTTTAAGAACTCTTGAAATTGAACCATCAACTGTGTTAATAAGCTTAATGCCTTCATCATCACCAGCAGCTGCCAACAGTGTCCCGGATTTGTTAAACGCCAGGGTACGTATTGGCAGCGTGAATCGGGTTATATTTGTCTGAAATTCTCCACCTAGCAAGTTTAATTATAAAATTAATCACAAATTAACATCCGAGAGCAATTACACAGAGAGATTTGTAACAATAAACGCTTCAAAATTATAACATCTGAAGAAAAAAATCCAAGCTTTCACTTTTTTCAGGGATCCAAGAACTAGTGAGCCTTTGAATTCAATGACCCCCTTTAATTCCAGCATTTCACATTGAATCTACCAAATCTTGTTTTTGCTTATTGATATTAATTTCAGACAAAAACTCAAACAAATCGAAAAACCCAGTTTCTAAAAACCCCTAAAACCAAAAAAACACGAGAAATGGTTAGGAGATATTGACCTGGAAACTTGTAGAGCTTGACGGAGTGGTCGACGGAGCCGGAGGCGAGGCAGGTGGAGTTGGGGCTGAGAGCGAGAGCCGTGACGCCGTCGCGGTGGTGGCGGAGGAGCTTGGGAGGGCTGGACAGAATAAGAGAGTCGTGGATGGCGATTGTGGGGTCGGAGGAGGAGGCCGTCACGACGTGGTAGGCCTGCTGGTCCCACAGCACCGAGCAGTACGACGGCCCCCCGCCGCTGCTCGTGGGCTTGTGGGCCTCTCGGAGCTTCAAAGATCGGATCTTCATGGCTCTGCGTGCGGATCGACGGAAACTTGGATTTGGGTTTTGTTGGATTTTCCAGATTTCTTTGTTGTTTGATTTAATTGAGAGAGAAAGAGAGGCAATGTGGGTTTTGGCGGGAAAATGGGGGTTTAGGTTTGGCGGGTAAGATTCAATAACCAAGTAGTTGGATCTTACTAAGGGCCTGTTTGGGATTGAGGTGATTAAAAAAAAGCTACTATGAAAAAAAGCTATGAAAATTTTTGGTGTTTGGTAAACTTTGAAAAACAGCTTTTTTTCAAAGTTGAGGGTGAAAAAAAGCCCAAAATGAGGAGATGACAAGAAGCTGCAATTTGCAGCTTCAAAAGCAGCTTATTTTCACCCACACACGGGTGAACAGTGTAATCCTTGATTGGATTCGGACCCCTAAATCTGAAGGCGCCGAAGTTCCCCTAAATCCGACGTCTGTTCCGTCACCTGCGCCGTCCGATCTCGAGCGTGAAATCCTTGATTGGATTCGGACACTCGACCCCGCCATGCTTAATAGGATTAGGAATCGCGACCCTGCCCTCCTCCATGAGATTCAGCAATTCGACCCCTCCGTTGAGATTCGCAACTTTGATCCTTCCATCGTTGATGAGATTCGGAACTTGGACCCTGCTTTCCCTGCGGAATTTTCTGAAAGCGTAGACGTTCCTCAAAATCCCCCGTCTGTTCCATCTCCTGAGCCGTCCGTTGTTGAAATCCTTGATTGGATTGGGACACTCGGCCCCGCCGTGCTCGATGAGATTCAGCAATTCGACCCCGCCTTCCTCGATGAGGATCGGAGCTTCGATCCTTCCATTGTTGATGGGATTCGGAAATTGAGTTTGAAGGAAAAGGAGGAAAAAGAAGAAGAGAAGGAGAGAGAGACTGAAAAAGAAAAGGAAAATGAGAAGGAGAGAGAGAGCGAAAAGAGCGAAAGCAGCAGCGGCAGCGGCAGCAGAGGAGGGAATGAGAATGGTGGTGAGGTGGAGGAGGAGGTTGTTGAGGAGAGTAGCAGAAGGGATCAGTACCCATTAAGGCATGGAGACTGTTGGTACTATCTGAGGACTGGCAATTGTAAGTTTGGATCGAATTGCAAGTATAATCACCCTCGGATAACGAAAAACAAGCAGGTATATCTCCCTTGTTCCGCATTTATTTGTTAAAGATGATGTTATTCTTTCCCGTGCATCTTTGTGGTGAAATGTATCCGAAACAAATCGGGACTTTGGGCCTGCATTTAGTATTTGAGACATTAATGCATCTGGCCTCGTATGATTGCAGGAAATAATTGTGTCGTTGGTGCTCACTTTGTGTTTCTTCGTGTTTTGAACTTTATCATATTGATTTGAAGGTGTCTAAGGACAAGGCAAAGCTGAGGGAAGAGTTGGAAGAGAAGCAAGACCAGACCGAAAGCAAGGTTATTATCTATCCGAAGTTCTGGTTTTTACTGCAACTGGTTGGTTTTCATGTTTTACATCATTAAGTTTTGTTTTGCTTCGCATATTTGATTTCAAGTACTATGTTGTGTTTTGACGATGGGGTTTCTCGATATGGTTATCTGAAAGCTAGTAGGTTAGAATGCACTACTGATATACCCTTTTTGGTCATTTCACACAGTCACAGCTGTTTTACAAAAAAGTTTACCAAACACTATGATACTGCTTTTTTTTTCCAAAAGCACTTTTACAAAAAAGTTTACCAAACACTTTGCTGGCTTTATTTCACAGCCGCTTATTCTCACAGCACAGCCGCTTATTCTCACAGCAGCTTTTTTTCAAAGCACAGCAATACCAAACCAAGCCTAAGCGTGACACGCCCACCAGTAAATATTGGTATATGTTTTTGTTGCGACCACTATTTAAAATATCCATGAAATTGTCGATATTTCAGTTGAAATATTTGAAAAATCAATGATCGATATGGAAATGGGAGGTGAAATCAAACTTCAATCTATAGTAGCAAGATATAAGAAAATCAATGAATATCAACGATATTTACCAATTCACTACATAAATTTTACTAAAACTCATTGCAGATATCGAACTTTTAATTTTTTTTTTTTTTTTTGAGAAATTGTTCTTAATTTTGATTAAATCTGAATGAGCTAAACTAATTTCTTCACATTCACATGCGTTCACTTATTTTTTATAATAATATTATTCTTATTTCTTACCATCAAAACATATCACAATTTCATACCTTACGTCGAATATGAAGTGGATAGCCACATCAATTAAAAAAATGTATAGTACCAGTTTAAGTGGATAATCACGGAATTGGATCCCCTCTGGACCCAAAAAATCGGAGTTTAAGGATTAAATGATATGGGGCTATTGAAATTTAATTTAACGACTACAAATAGGAGACCTTCTAAAAGTTATAATAATTATAATCGTTTGATCAAATTTCAATGGTTCGAATCATTTGATCCTTGGACTCAGTTCATTTGAGTCCGAAAGAGATCCGATTCCGATAATCACCTCAAATAAATTTATAAAATAAATATGTATCTCTTCGTTAGTAAAATTTTAAGAAATTAATCAAACCCGACTTTTTAAGTTTTCCAGTCTCCCACATCGACATCTCCTCCTCCCTCCCATCTCTCCATCTCCATCTTGCTTCACCGGTGACTGATGGTGCTCTAATCCCACCTTCGCCGGTAACTGGATAATCATCTAATGGTGCTCCACTCCCTCTTCCGCTAATCTTTGGATTTCATAGCTTCTTAATCCAGCCAACATCAATGATCGATAAATGTGAAATAGATTGGGCAATCTTTGGCTCTTCTCTTCGACTTCTGGGCATTTTTTAATAAAGAAAACTAATGAAAAGGACTTGAAAACTTTGAGTTTTAACGATAAGGACAAAATAAATAGTAAAGTAAATAGTACCAGGTTTGATTTTTTAGTGTAAAAATATGGTTTTTCGTTAAAGTGAACAGTAACGTGGGTTTTTCGTTAAAACTCCCTTTCTAAAATGATGTATTTTTGCTCACCGTCCTCAAGTGATGGTAATGTTCATCAACCTAGTTATTACAATTAGATGAGCTTAAGGGCTCATTTGGAAATGCATTTAAAATGACTGAAAACACTTTTGATGAAAATGTTTTTGAAATTAATCCTTGGTAAAAGTCCAAGTAGATCATAGAAAAACACTTAAAGTGCTTTCTGCAGAAAACACATATCTGGAACTTTTGGAAACCAAAATCAATTTCACCAAAAACGCTTTTAGTTCATTTTAAAAATTCTTCCAGACAATGACTAAATTTTGAAATTTGTGATTATCCATTATATAGACACATGAGGTGGTATATTTAAATGATAAGTGTAGCACTAATTTTTTTTTTTTTTTTTTTTTTTTAATAACAAATGGGCAATTGCTTTGCATTAGTGTACTTAGGGGTTGTAATTTCAGATGCTAACACATTCACACTACTCAAAATTTGTACTAATATATGATTCGATGAGTACATGATACACGAATGAAACATGAACATTGTTCATCGCATAATATTATCTTAATAAAACTATAACTTTTCTCCTTTCTCATTTTTGCAATGAATAGTATTAACTGTTGTTTTATATTGATATACGTATTAATCAACAAGTGAGTCTACACAAACACGACACACGATATAAATAAGTATCACAAACATAACCGGATGGCGCCCACCCTTTAAACTGAAGCTCTCTCGGTAGGTAGGAACAATCTGCATAAAATGGTTGGTTATGTTTCCTATTGGGGCATTTCCTATGAGTTACTGAGCGACATATTAGTATCTCAATGATGCATAATATACAATTGTTTCTTTGAAATATGATACACACACATATATATGCATGGCAAGGTAGGTTGCATGTGACCATGTCTTATAAAGGCAACCCAACTTTCCTTTATATTTGAATCCCCATGTTTGAACGCCAAACTCGCAAACCAAAAGCTGTCTGCATTTGAAATTTGTAGTTAAACTTTGTCATCATGTCCACATACATTTAGAATCCCTATATTAAGCTAGTTGTTTTACCGTACATCCGGGTACAAATTCTTCAACCAAAACCAAGAAGAATGCTCACTAGAAATTATATTCCAATGAGTTATTAAAGACAAGATTGACATGATTTCTTTATCCGAAGAACTCATGCATCACATGATTTGTATTTCATCGTTACTTTTTGTTCACGTAGTCGTTTAAGAAGGAAGATAATATAAATACATCCCCTTAGTGAGTAAGTTTGATGAATGTTAATTCCATCAACTAATTCACCGACTGTTACATACCTCAAAATTCTAAATCCATGGGAATGTACAAAGTTTTCACTCCCATGCATTCCATGGTGTTTGAAGTTTGAACCCCTTTTTTCACCGTTGACGATTCCACTTCTGGGGTGGGGAACCTTATAAAATCAGTAAAATCTCACATATGGACATTCTCAAGCAGCCTTCTGAAAAAATCCAATAACCCAATTTACTATACATATAATTACATAAATATTCCTCTCTTCACACTTCGAAAATTACCAAAACACCAACTTGGTCAAATGAGGAGCATGTGCTTCCTTCTCAAACTCCACCTTAATTTTTACCATGCATGTTAGTTTAATTTACCCCAGGAGAGACTGACATGTTTATATGGGGAGGAGAGTCGACAACTAAATAAAATTACTATAAAGCCCGAAACCCTAGGGTTAAGTTGTATGCGGCCAACCTTGGCCACGAAAAGAAGCCTCCTCGTTGCATGCACGGCGGCAGACAGGCGCTGAACACCGTATCTTCCCCATTCCACGCGATCGCAACGCTTTTTCCTAACAATTACAGTTAACTCTTCTCATATAAAATTGCAGAAATATATATTGCCAACCCTCGCAAAAACCGTTGTCAACTTTTACATCAACCAAAACTTTGAACAGTGCTTTGTTTTCTGTTACTTTTTTTTTTCTCTTCATCGATCCTTTTTCCCAGGTAACTGTACCTCTGCCAAAAACACCGTAATCATATTTTAATACTACGATAGATGGAGAAAAGAAAGGCAAAGTGTTGACTAGTACTAGCCGTAGCTTTGCTACTATGACCGCTTGATCTTTATATATATATATATGAAGATCTTCTTCCTTTTCACTACTAGGGTTCCTCTCTTTTGATAGCTTTCGAAGTTAGAAAAACATACACATTACATATATACATATATCAAAGAAGAAGGAACTCAAAAATGGCGTCTTTCAAGCTAATTACCTTCGTTCCTGTCTTCATTTTGCTACATCTAATACAATCTACAGCTCATACACATGGAGGTAATACTTCTTGACTTGATAATTAAGTATGTTTTCTCAAAGTAGTTAGAGATAATCTCTGTGTATGCGTAATCGATTTTATTTTCTTATATGCTTATCTCCTTATTAATCGATTTTTCTGTATACTTCATGTAGCTATGAACAAAGTAGTGCTGACTGCTGATGAAACTGGCCATTTAGTAGTGCTGAGAAGAAGCCTCGTCGATGTTGAAAAGGTACACTAGCTATTATACAGATGGGAAATACGATTTTCACCAATCCGTTTCTTCTTATCATACTCCTGTTTATTTTCTGTCTTGATTTTCCTTTGATTATCAATTCAAAAACCATAAATAAGCATGATATGCAGGTGAAAAATGTACAAAAATCACTTCCTTAAGCATCACTTTAAACACAGATCTTTACAATTCTATGAAAAACTACTGCGTTTTCAGGAAATTCATGACGGCGTTCCCGCTGCTGTGGAAGAAGCTGAAGATACAAGAATTGGTGGGTGGAAAATGATGCCAGAAAGGAATCTAGGAATGGCAAAAGAGGAAGTGTTGAAAAGCAATGGAGAACGTAGATTGAGAAGTGCAAGTAGTAGTGGTCGTGTGAAGGTTAAAATACCTGGGTTTATACCCTTCAATGCTGACTACCATGTCCCAAAACCTCATCCACCTAAGAATAACTAAGTAAGGATCGAAGATCTGCAGAGCACTGGTGGAGAGGCCGGCGGCGGCTTGAATTTAGAGTTAGCTTTAGGGCACAAAGTTTTGTCTTACTCTTCATTGTTTCTTGTTTTAGCTAGGTTTTCCACGCAGAGAGTGTTTTATCTTTGTGGATTTTGTTGGTTGTTTATTTATTTTACTTTTAAGGCTACAATTTCCGGTTATGTAAGCATTTTTGACAGAGAAACAAGTTTGGAAATATAGAATTAATGTTCAAAGCTATATATTTTGTTTTGTTTCTAAGTGCAACCAGAGTTCCGAAAGGATCCCTGCAACAGGTTTATATATTTGTTCAAATTTCTCAAGCCACCCAAATCATGTTCTTTATTCTCATTTACAAGGGCTTGTAAATTTGAAATTCAGTTAGTTAAGAACATTCTTGCTTTGAAGGTTCCGAATTCGAATTCTCCCTCCTTCTATATATATGTTTTAAGGGTTCTTTCTTTTCATTTGTTATTTATTAACTAGTTAACTATTATTTACTACAGTCTAGTAGTAATATTCATTTTCATTTGTAAGTGAAAGGTGTTAGGTTCGATTTTCGTCAAGGGTTAATTTGAACTACATTATTGCTAGCCAATTGTGATGCTTAGCTCAGCCCCTCCCCCCTTAATATAGATAATATCATTATCTATACCAAAAGGACGGTGTGGGCTTAGCCTCGCAAGCTATTATTTACTATATTTGGCTTCTGTTTGAATGAATCGAGTGATAAATAAAATGCTGCAAGCTAAAACAAGAACTTAAATACAAACAGGAAGGACAAAAGTACTGCATTTGGGGGTGGGGGGCAAATAGTTACATGCAATAAAGTAATCTTACTATATAACCAAAAAAATTGCAAATGATGGATTTTTGACAAATAGCCAAATGGGAAGTTATCGAAATCAACTTGTGATTAATCAATCATATTTGATTGTCATGGTTAATTAATCATGTCTTTCGTATATGTCAAAAGACGTCACACATCAAGTGCATACGTGTGACATTTTTGCCACATACTTGCCTGTCATGGTTAACTAATTAGGACATCTGCTTTTATATCTACTGTCGGAGCGTCCAAGAACGGCTTTTGATGAAACAAATTTGTTACTTGAAACAGAAGTCAACCAATTTACTCGAAATCTTTTGTTTTTCAGGAGTCGAGGCATTCAAGGAGATCACAAGGCTTTCCACGCATACCATTTATGGGGCGAGGAGTCGAGGCATTCAAAGAAATCTAGCATATCGAGATTCATCCCGTATTTAACTCAGGTGCAAGGAGTCAGACACACTGCTCTGAACAATTTAAAGAAACTACTAGCAATATATATATACACACACACACACACACCATATTGTATTTGATTTTTCCCATTTCTATCTGTACTTTCTCTAGTTTTCTACAACTGAATTCTTGCCAGAACTCAGAAAGGAAACTACAAGCATAAAACAGAAAACGAAGAAGACCGATTTGTGATCTTTATTCCTGCACTCGAGCTGATCCCGGATCCCTCTTGATTCTAAAACTATCTACATAACTGTACTGTAGACTGCTTATACCGCTGATGACGATGTTCTTCGTTGCTGCAGAAATTAGAGAATCCCCAAATCCCCCAACAAAAACTGATGGCAGCTTGTACTCTGCGGTTCCGCGCTTCTATGTCAAACTAGCAGTCGAATTAGGTTAAAATCTGCAAGATGTTCCAAGTCTCTTTCTCTGCCTGAGTGTTGCAGACCTTCGGTTGCCAAAGGCGGGGTAAAGAAGCTCCCCGAACTTTTCAAGGAACAGAATCCATTCCTCCTCACTCATGTCAGCAACCTTCACGAAGCATGGTGAGGTTGGTAACTGATCATTTGCACTTCTTCTGATTCCGGATATGGTTGCAGCTCTCTGGAGCCGGCTTCTCCCACCCACATCTATTCTTTTCGGAGGAAGGGGCAATTTTGAAGCGGTTTGATACAAATTTGGCTGGATAGTGATTCCGTCTGCCCTAACTTCATCCTCTTCCAAACACTCATCTAGCTTGGACAGCAAGTTTCGACCATCAGCGCCTCTAGACCCAAAAGGAAATGAAACCGGATCAAAGAAGTGATGTGACATAACGTCTGAAGGATCAAGAATCCCAGCATTCTCACAATCTATATCAAACAGAAACTCTTCATTTCCTTCTTCCGCCTCAAAGGTTGACAAGTTCATATCTGCTATGATCTTCCTGGCCTCGAGGCATACAGCTTCAAGTTCGCTTGGCTTCTCCTCTTGCCCTCCAAACTCCCTACTCATCATCTCACCAATCTCAGCAAGGCAGAGTCCAAAAGCAGCAGCTTCCTTAAGAAATATTGTGCACAGGACCAGAACTCTAAGGCATGCCTCTCGGATCATGGGAAGCTCCATTTTCAGCATCTCAGAGTCACAAATTGGATTAAGATTACTTATATACTCAAGCTCATCATCAGAGAAAGGAATTGATGCCTGAGGCCAATGAATCCACTCAAAATATGGATCTTCCAAGTGCTCCGGCAAGCAAAGTCCGTGGTCAATTGGAATGAGTTCCACCTTACCAAACTCCCCATCAAGCTTTTTAACCAGAAGGTTCCCAGCATGTCTGTCAGTGTTAAAGATCCTAATGTCTAAAATGCCTATTCTATGAACGGCTGATACAGGAAAGCTTGAAGTTCCATAGTCACTGGCATCAAAGTCATGAGGGATGAACAGCTGCAGAGACGCAATCTTGCTAACCCTCTTCTTCTTCTGAATCTTATCTCCATTGACGCCATAATTAACATTGAAGATTTGATGTGCAGCCTTCACAAGAACAGTTGGAGGCACATTAGCAAAGTGATCATAATCCAGAAGGTAGGCAGCAACTTCTCGAAACCCAGTTTCCCCAACTCGCACTGAACGCTTCAGGCCAGGCTGCCCGAGTGCCTTGCCTACAAAGCCTTTAGGGTTGTTCGGTGCAAATGGCTCCTCATCTGTTGGCTTCACGATGGCAACACTCTCGCCCATGATGTTCCTGAAGAAGTAAGCACCACCAAGCCCACTATGCACGGGGATCGGATCAAAACCCTTCTTGATAGCAACCACAATCTCCTTAACCAGTTCATCAATTCTCGCAAAATTATTTGGACACCCCAAAACCTCAATAGAATCACCCTGATCCCTCTGCAGATTTTGCCCAGTAGGTGACAGACAAGGAGTTGACGAGCTTCTGTTCATGACATTCCTAGCAAGTAGTAGCGTTGAACGATTGCGGATGGCACTAAGATCATTGTTCAATATACGATCCCCAAACGTCAAAGAGCTCTGGTCCGTAGGTACATTGAGGGCAAGCTGCAACCTCCTTTTAACCGTGTGGGCATTGTCACCCCTTTCCAACTCCATTCCCAAAACACACCCAGTCTCAGTCTGCACAAAGACACGCCTCCTCCGAGCAAGACTGCCTCTCGCGCTCTCAAGGCGGTCGCCATTCAGCAGCCCACCGAGCAGTGTCACAGCCATCTGGGTCTTAACAGGACTCTCCAACTTTGTAGCCATCAAACAAGGATGAAAAATCCTTGTTGAATCGCGCGGTATATGCAAATCAATCATACACTATGCTAACATTACTCTATAAAATCGTTGATAACGTTCACACAGGCAAGATGTGGACTCAAGATACTACATCAGGAACCTTTCTGATCACGCCGCTCGATTCAGCAAACCGAAAACCTGCCAAGAAACGGTGTAAATACGTCTCATTTCATCCATCATATTAACAAGAAGTAAGGCAAAATCGTCAAACTACTTGTAATCAAGCTTTCTAACTATTTAATTTCTCCATAAAATGCCTAAATCTTGATTACTCTCAGAATTGACTATTTTTAGTGTACACAAAGATCACTGAATTTTCTTTTACTGGTCTTACTGTCTGTTTGGTTGCTGAGAAAGTTGCTGGAAAAATGCGCAGGAAAAAAAATAAAAATTACGCCAAATCGTACGGATATTCGGAAAAAAATCGAGTATTTAATCTCAATCTACTAAAAATTTGAAAATAAAAATAAAAAGTCAATTGTTGTTTGGCTCGCTTTCCCGCAGTTTCTCGCCAACCAAACGGAGGATTACGCAGAGAAAATATAAATCACAAACAGCAAGAAAATCAAATTGAAAAGTGAGAAACCAAAAGAAAGATCACAAGAGAAGATATCAAACATTTGAAACCTCACCGGCGGTCTCCGAAATCAAAAATCTTCGACGGCGAGATCAGCGAGATACACGGAGAGAGAAGAAGGAGAAGAAGAGCTGACGATCATCAGAGGACACGGAGAAGATCCGACGGCTAAAAGATTCAGCCATCAGGGTCATGGCTTCTTCTTCCAGCACAGCGTTTGTCTTCCACCAAAAGCCACCATATCCTCTCTCCCTATCTTCTACGTCGGTTCCATTTTTCGTGAATTTACGACAAACACCTGATCATATCGACCGTAGGATCGAGAGAGGAACGTGATCATGGCTGTTGATTCAGATCGTGATGAATCTGTACGGAGAATAGCGCGTCGAATGCGTGGAAATATTTTTGGCGGGACGGTGAGAGGGGGGTCTTATCGTGTACGTATGTAATTACATTTGCCGCTTGTTTACCGGCTTGCAGCATGAGCCCAGGCTGGACCGCAGGGAATATTTTATTTTACAATGCTATCTAAATCAGATTTTTATTTCAAGAGGTATGTCCTAAAACCAACATGTATTATTCAATCGTTGTCGCGTGACGGTGAATGAGTTTTATGTAGATCATTTTTTTACGTGTCATGATTAAAGTTTATTTGTCACATCTCGGTCCAGGGTGGATCACTTCCCGGACCCGCTCCACCACTGTAGCACGATATTGTCCGCTTTGGGCTTACTATTCCCTCACGGTTTTGTTTTTGGGAACTCGCGAGCAACTTCCCAGTGGGTCACCCATCATGGGATTGCTCTAGCCCCCTTCTCGCTTAACTTCGGAGTTCCTACGAAACCCGAAGCCAGTGAGCTCCCAAAAGGCCTCGTGCTAGGTAGGGATGAGAATATACATTTAAGGATCACTCCCCTGGGCGATGTGGGATGTCACAATCTACCCCCTTAGGGGTCCGACGTCCTCATCGGCACATCACAGCCAGGGTTAGGCTCTGATACCACATACCACATCCTTAAATGTATATTCCCATCCCTACCTAGCACGATGCCTTTTGGGAGCTCATTGGCTTCGGGTTTCGTAGGAACTCCGAAGTTAAGCGAGAAGGGGGCTAGAGCAATCCCATGATGGATGACCCACTGGGAAGTTGCTTGTGAGTTCCCAAAAACAAAACCATGAGGGAATGGTAAGCCCAAAGCGGACAATATCGTGTTATAGTGGTGGAGCGGGCCCGGGAAGTGATCCGCCCCGGACCGGGATGTGACATTATTCGATGATTTATTTTTATTAATATTCTCGATAACTGAATTATGATCTTACTTTACTCTTTGAAATTAAAAAATTATCTAACATCTTGAAACTCGATATTTGTTTCAATTTAGCAAGATTCTGTCTATTTTGTAAATGGAGTCAAATATGTTGACTTGTTGGGGGTAATATTGTCATTTTGACAAAATAGACGAAATTCCGACAAAGTGAAGCAAATATTGAGTATTAGGGTGTAAAGTGACAGCTTTTGAGTTTCAAGCCGAAAAATATTATGACAATATCGTGTTACAGTGGTGGAGCGGGCCTGGGAAGTGATCCGCCCCGGGCCGGGATGTGACATTATTCGATGATTTATTTTATTTTTATTAATATTATCGATAACTGAATTATGATCTTACTTTACTCTTTGAAATTAAAAAATTATCTAACATCTTGAAACTCGATATTTGTTTCAATTTAGCAAGATTCTGTCTATTTTGTAAATGGAGTCAAATATGTTGACTTGTTGGGGGTAATATTGTCATTTTGACAAAATAGATGAAATTCCGACAAAGTGAAGCAAATATTGAGTATTAGGGTGTAAAGTGACAGCTTTTGAGTTCCAAGCCGAAAAATATTATCAGAATTAAGTTTCATGCGCATCGGTAATAATAAACTTTGTTCAATCCAATGGTAAGAAATAAACATAATATGCATGAGGAGAAAATGAAAATGAGTGTGTGAAAGTTATTTTCCTTGACCAATACTCCCCATCTACACATTCATACAAATCATGATTCATTTAGTTGTAAACAGTGTGTGTTATGTCAATGGAATAAAGTAGCATGTTCGCTTTCTTACACCCAAATTCCAACACCTGGCACTATATTTAAAGCTCTTAGAATTTCATATTGTAAAATTGTATTTGTACTTAGAGAACTAAATAAATAAATAAAACGAAATCAAGTAATATCATATAGATTCAGATTGGTGAAAACATTCGTCACACATGAATGCATCTTGATACAATCAAACTCAAACTTCAAATATATAAGCACATGACAATTCAATCCAACGACACTCATTTTGTTATACCAGGTATTCAATCCAATCTCATAGGTATTCATAAAAGGTAAATTTTATTTGAACTCATATAATCTTTTTCTACATCCAACTCACACTCTACACCTATATTATTTTTAATTAAAAGTTTAATATATTTTTAAACCCAAATTTACTACCTAAACTATCCACGTAAACCCAATTCAAAATATATATTTATCTTTACACCCATTCCTTACCAATTTTCTTGGTGAACTTGGACTTCGTGAGCTTCTTGATCACCTTACTTTGAGGGTTTGCTATTACAAGCTGATAGATCAGAAGAAAGAATAAAACATAAGCTCATGATCAAACAAAACTATGAACTATGTCAAACAGAACTAGTCTTCCTCCTCATGTACCACTTTGAGATCCTGTGAACCAGATTTTGAGCAGATTAAATCTCCATCTTGCTAACTACGTTATTTTCATATATCGATATCTAACTTGTATTTAATTACCTTTCCCTTAAATAGTTTGCATTAGCAAAAGTAGAGATTGGTGCATCAATTTGAAGAATAAGAACTCGTGGAATATTATTCACAACGTATGATCAATGCTTCTACAAATCGACGATGGGGTCTCATCATCAGACAAAGAGGATACTTGACATCTCCTTTCCTCACCACGGCATTCAAGGTCATGGCTCCTTTGTTTGTTGTTTATCCATGGCGTTTGGCTTCTATTGGAATTATACTTCTGTCAAGTTTGAAGATTAAGCTGTACTTCCTCAAGATGAAATAGATATTGTGCTTTATATGCTTGGAAAGTTCTGGATGTCTAGTTTATGAAGAATTTTACGGTTCGTGATTTTCGATTTTTCTAAAAGATGTTATTGCTATTGTTAGTGCAGACAACACATAATGATGATTTCTTGTGAATAAATGGCTCAAATAAATGTTGATTAATTGCGTGATGAAAGTAGGATAAACATTGCGTGATAGTAGAATTTGATTATTTGGGATGTGGGTTTATTGATAAATTTTGGTTTTATTGTTAATTTCATCTTGTATTTGGTGGTAATTATGCAATAGGGTAAAAAAAATAATTCACAATTAAAATTTAAGTTAGGTGTAGAAAGAAGTTATATAGGTTCAAATAAATTTTCCCTTCATAAAATTAAAGCTATGAATTAGAAGGTGTTACAACAATTTTAGGGAAACAAGATAAGTAAAGAAAATGATTTCTATGTACTGGGCTTTATAGTGGGCTCCCAATCCGTTACACCACGTACATGAAGGTCCATATTTTCTGAAGTGCAGCTTACGTGGGCCAAATTCTCATCCTCGTGTGGGCTTCATCATCGAACTTCAATTTTTTTTTTTTTTTTTTTTCTGTCAAACTATAGATTTTGTTAGATTAGTCATGGACAGGATTCGATCTTACGCTGTTATGTAAAAGCTCAACTTCTTTCCACCAAGGGCATCCAACATAATTTTGGATAGTATCTTTTTGTTGTGGTGACTCAAAACCTAAACTTGCTCAACCCAAGTTGAACTAGTTGAGCTCTATATCGAGAGAGAGAGAGAGAGAGAGAGAGAGAGAGAGAGAGAGAGAGAGAGAGAGAGAGAGAGAGAGAGAGAGAGAGAGAGAGAGAGAGAGAGAGAGAGTATCCAGTAGGGTTGTCGCAATTCTGTTTTGAACATAAAGCATACATGTCGAGAGAAATTATTGACTCTGAGTTGGATCCAGTCAGCCATACGACCACATACCTATAAAACCCCTCTTCCCCACCCCACTCGCATTTCAGTTAACTTTGTCGTAGTTTGATGTAAGTACAAAGATTAGGTCCGAATGCTAGCTTGGCCAATATCGACATGTAGTGTGCCCATATCATGAGTTTGTAGCAACACCATCCAAATTCCAACATCTTAACTAGGCAATCATAATTCACATTGCACCATGTGACATCCAAACGGAGCTTTGTGGTCCTAACACAACACAAGAACCCGCAATGCGCTCAAAACACTGGCAAGTGCCGCCCACTAACGAAACCCTCATCATCCGATATTCCATGCCAAATTCCAAACAAATTTATTTGCCACGGTTGACGGCGACACTTGTCCCACCCCTCAAGGGGCCACGTTGCACTTGTAAGAACCAGGCAAAGGCGCACGCAATACCACCACGTGACCTCGCCGCGTCACCCACCACACCCCTTTCGCAACCCCTAAACGACAGGTCACTTGGGAGAGGCAGGCACATGCCCCCACTCGAGTTTTTTTTGCCTTCCCTCCTTTTTCCGGGATAGGTAATACGCTGGCCCCACCTTCCAACCCCACGTGACACCGTGAAGAGAAAAAGAGTGACCCCGCCACCGCCTAGTACGTGCTCATTTAGAGAGAGAGAGAGAGAGAGAGAGAGAGAGAGAGAGAGAGAGAGGGAGAGAGGGAGGGAGCCCTTGGTATATAGGCCTATGGCCTAAAGCTAGGAAAGCCACCCAAACAATGAAATCCGAAACCACTCGTGATGCGGCCATGCCCATGCTCCTTTCATCATTTCATTTCCCAAATTATCCTCGTTTCACCAACGGCATCACTCAAGACTCAAAGGAGTTGATCAGGTATTTCGTGAAAATAAACGACGTTAACATACTGTACCGGCGTATGACGGCGTTATGAAGGCGAGGGAAGATGTAGGCGATAGGCGTGGTGAGAGATAGGGTCCCCACCGCACGCGATGAGGCGGCAGGACTGATGAGGCGGCAGCTCCACTGGTATTTAGTCATGGGGATTGACAACAAATCCAATCTAATTGCCCTCCAAACTAACTCCAGTCCATTCATACTATTGGGCTAAGGGAGAGCTTGTGGGAGAGAGTAGACGGGAGTTCACGGTCCGAGTGCTTGAAGGGAAGTGACATCAAGTTGACGTCACAACCACGTTCTAAAAAATTGTGTCATGCGTGTGAGGGCGCGTCTTTGGCTTATTTTCAGACGATGGGGCCCATGTGTCTGCCCCACTCAATTACTTTGAATCTGGACCGTTTGATTTGAGATCAACGGTCCAGTTTTTTCGGCTTTAAAACATTTTTAGAAAAAGAAAGAAAATAAGAAATGTTTGGGTGGGCCACGTGTCTCATTCTGGACTGTTGGATTTCAAATTTTTTGTAATCCTACTGTCCAGATTAATTAAGTTAATAATTTTTTTAAAACTAATTTGAAAAAAATTATGAAAAAAATAAAAAAATTATATATATATTTTGATAAATACCTTTTTATTTTCTCCCACCTTACAACACATTTCAATATTTTCAACGATTCTAAATAGGTAAGGACATGCAGCGCGACGAAATTAGTTAAAAATCTTATCAAATTCTAGTCACAAAAATCATACTTTCGAATAATGACACGTTGCATGACAAGATCGGTTAAAAATATTATATTTTATTACCTATTGTCATGACTATTCATTTTAAAGATGGAGATATAAAATATAATTAACGTTCATTAAAAGTAATTACTATTCACAGAAGGAGATTCAATTATCAATTGTCGAGGAGTACCCTACACATTGAAATTGCTCTGAACGGCAGGGGATGGGCGCACGTGAGACATGAGGGGTTGCCTGCTCACGTGCATAGTGCTTAGCCGTCCCCGTTTCGTTCTCTTGCTCTCTTTGTCTGAGGGGGAGGGGGTCCCATCACGTCATTGTGAAAACATACGTATGCGTATCACATGGGTAAAGCCAATTTGCACCGAAAACTGCCCTTCCCAGTTTTCTCGTGCCCAAAAAATCCCTGACGTCAAAAATGACTGACTAACATTCTTGATGCGTCAATGATACGTAATCGTGACATCTCAAATGAATAAAGCAGTTTGATGTATTTTCACGTTTTTTCGACGCGTGACTCTAATTGCCTGTGAAGGGTAAATAAATTGTTCTCTCAATAACTCTTCCCCACAACGAGGAGTGCAACAGTGCCAATATCCATGTTCAGCATTCATTTTTGACAAAAAAAATTTCGTTGCAAAACAATGTGCAACGCGTTAAACGCTACAATAATGACTGATGATATAATCTTTAAAAATCTAATAAAATTATTAATCAATGTAGCGACTCAACGTGTGAATCCGAGAAACTTACATATAACGACATATTTATGTACAGTGTAAGACTCCTCAAACCCTACCATATCCTGTTGTGTGGCATTTTCAAATAAATTGGTTTGGGAACTTCACGAACTGAACTAACGCCGTTAACTAATTTTATTTTATTTCTTTTGACGGAAATAAAATAGAAGGAGAAACGGGATCGCGTAATAGTTGTAGTGGCGTGGGGGCCCACCGCGACGCAAGTGTGAGTTGGCCACGTGATTTGGGAGGCTGAAGATGTGGTAGGCGGACATTTTCAATCACGTGATGGAGCGCGGATTCCGAGGGGAAAGGGACACGCGTCCACGGCCGTAAAAGTCGTGGAGAAATCTCATTACTAATAGTTGGTTCCTAATATTTTGATTAAGATAGAGATTCTATTTGAATTTCTTCCATCAAAGCGCATAATTCAAATTTTTAAAATTTGATCAAACGGTTATAATTATTATAATTTTTAAAATAGCATCCTATTTATAACTGTTTGATCAAATTTTAAAGCTCGAATTGTATATCATGATAGATTTAATGGAAGAGATCGGAAAAGAGGATTCCTTTCCTTTTGATTAAACTAAGCAAGAAAAACGTAATTAATTAATCAAAGATGTCAGTGAAGGAGCCTGCGAGGGAATAGGGTATGGAAAATCCAGTTATCCTAAAACGCACACACGCGAAAACAATATGTTAACTAATCCCTAAACGGATTCCTTAGGAAGGGAATGTCCATGTTACGCCGAAACACTCTGTTACTAAAAGCCAAAGCCCCCCAAAGTTCCATCATTTTTTAAAACTCCCCCTACTAAATTAATAAAAGAGAAATATTAAAGAGATCTCAAAACTCTATCGATTATCTGCCACTTCATGTTTTTTTAATAATAATATTTTATAATGTTGGTAAGGATAATTGACGTTAAATTAAGATGAGGATATAGAGTTTATGGAGAGTTCCACTTCTAAATAATCTCATTTTTCTTAGTAAAATGCCAGCGTTACATGTTTTGCTTTGGTGGCTAAACACTCTGCTAATAGTTGTAATTCCATGCTTTGCTTTGTATTTGAAATTAAATTATTGGAGTTAAACAAAAAGTTTTACATTCAAAGAACAAACTTAAAAATTCACACTCAAACACACTTACAAAACATAAAAAAATTGTAAATAATAATCGCCCTTCCTCTTGTTCAACGAGTGGAATTACACAAGTACACTTACTTTTCAGTCGGGCAATTACATGCCATTGCCCTTGCCTCCTCCAATGGGTGAAATTCCTCAAAGGTATATTAATATAAATAAATTCATGTATTTTAATCTGAAATGTATAATTGTTCGGATTCTTCTTAATTATATTTCTCTAATTTTTCTCTTCTGAAATTAGATGAAGTATATATTAGCAAGCCAATTATTGTTAAACCTATCAATTTAATAATTATGCAAATGATATTTTAATTTTCATTTCTGCATGATATTCGAGATCATGCATGCATGAACTACTCTTTTGGAATTGGCTAATCCTTTCTCTTTGTTCTCGTTATAAAATTATTAAAATAAAATAAAGATTTTAAATAAATTATTGGTGCTGTGGATGGTACATGAACCCAATGTGCTGTCATTATGTATTGGAATCTTTAATCACTTTACTAATCACCTTGTTTTTAAGTTGTTAAGTGTATGGATTGCATTGGGTCTAATCCATCTCTTCTTTTTTCTTTTTTTTCTTTTTTTAAAAAAAAAAAGAAAAGAAAAGGGAGGGAATAGCTGGTGGCTCGCCGACATTCTACCTTTTTGGAGATAGGGAAGACTCACAGATACATTTTGACCTCCTTCTGACCTTCATTGTGTGATCATTTACCAACATCAGAAATCGAACTCAATACAAAGCTATGGTCCAATGTTTTAAAACGTATGCCATGTAGATTATGAAATGGGATTTAAAAATTGTTTACTACACAAATGACATTGTTCCAAATTAATAGCAGCATGTTGGGTTCCTTTTAAACCATGTAGATTATGAAACCATCATCGCATGTGTGACAATTACCAAACATTGCAATGGATTTATAGTTTAATTGGTGAACTGAAAATATGCAGGTTTAACAAATCTGGTATATGCTGGTCTAATAAACCTGATAAAATGTGTTTTATATCTGTTTATTTCTTATTTATATCACAACACTTTCATATTCATTGTTTACGTTAAAGATTATACATATTGAGGTTGGATTCCTCACACGCGTATTTATTTGTTAGTAACTTAGTATTACATCCAGATTCACGAAACAATAATTTTGTCAATCATATATATTATAACATTTAAACAAGTAATGTATGGTTGCTTGTTAATAGCTCTCAAAATATGTAAATTTTTAATATGATTGTCACACCTTCAAGTAGCTAGTTTTATGAATACGTTCAATTATAAAATGTATTTCTATTATAGATGTTGCACTGTAAATTCATAACATATCATCCTCGGCATCCACGATAATATAACACGTAAATTATCTTACCAAAACCATGAAGTATGAGTTCAAAAAAAAAAAAAAAAAAAAAAAACCATGAAGTGTGAAGATTTCTAATGAGAAATTTTGGGATTAGTTTAAGAATAAATGGGGATCACGGGACCCAAATTAAAGAGGATCGATGGTGACAGAGTTAGTTTGGTGGGCTCATCTCCCGTCTCTCAACTCTGATCATCTCTTCCAATTTTCCAAAGGTGAGAGGGCCAAAGCAATATATTATTATTGTAACATCTCACATTGTTCAAGGAAGTGGATCCTGTAATCCTTATATGTATATTCTCATTTCTACCTAGCACTAGGCCTTTGGGAGCTCACTGGTTTCGGGTTCCGTAGGAACTCCGAAGTTAAGCGAGTTCTCGTGAAAGCAATCCCAGGATGGGTGACCCACTAGGAAGTTCTTGTCTGAGTTCCCAGAAACAAAACCGTGAGGACGTAGTCGGGGCCCAAAGTAGACAATATCGTGCTACGGTGGAGTCGAGCTTGGGATGTGCTGGGGGCTCGGGCCGGGATGTGACAATTTGGTATCAGAGCCAATCCCTGGCGGGAAGTGTGTCGACGAGGACGTCGGGCCCCTAAGGGGGGTGGATTGTAACATCCCACATCGCCTAGGGGAGTGGATCCCGTAAGCCTTATATGTATATTCTCATCTCTACCTAGCACGAGGCCTTTTGGGAGCTCATTGGCTTCGGGTTCTGTAGGAACTCCGAAGTTAAGTGAGTTCACGCGAGAGCAATCCCAGGATGGGTGACCCTCTAGAAAGTTCTCGTGTAAGTTCCCATAAACAAAACCATGAGGGCGTGGTCGGGGCTCAAAGCGGACAGTATCGTGCTACGGTGGAGTCGAGCCTGGGATGTGGTGGTGGCCTGGGGCGGGATGTGATAATTATTATTATTTTTTTTAACAAACGATATTATTTGTACTAAGGTAAGGAGTGTGATAAGCCTCATAATAAACTAGTAATAATGTGGTTCAAATTCGTCTTTGGCAAGAAACAAATCTAAAACCTTTCATTTACAAATAAAAAGAAATATCACTAAATTATAGTACTAAATGACGAGCGGGCCAAAGCAATTAAGTAAAGCAAGAAAACAAAGTGTTTGTGGTGGTGGTGTTTTTTCTTTTGCGGGTATTTTGATGCACGTGAGGTGGGGGGTCAACTCAGTTGTCCCCAAGCCATTGGCTTTGCCTTTGTGACGACCACCATGAAAACGACCGCCACGTCACTTTTCAGGTCACATCTTCCTCCCAGCGGTTGAGCCTCTCATTATTACCTTCTTATCCGCCCATCATCGTCCCAATCCCTAATCTTATTTTTATAATTACAACTTTGGTTTCTTGTATTAATTAGTTGTTGCTTTCTCACGTGGTACTCGAATTGTTTTGTTACCATCTCTTAATCGAACAAAATTTTTATTATGTTCTGGTGTTTGATATGCAACGAAAGGATGATGAGCTAAATGTGTTTTAGTGGTACATGATCAAATAGTCGTAGTTGTTAGCGTATAAATATTCATAGTTCTTAACAAGATAAATTTTGATAAAACTGTTTGATTACAACAGCCCCGCATGGGGTGAAACTACCATAGAGTTGAAAAAAATCGAGACTCATGCTTCGGATAACATGGTTAGACACTCATACCCACACTTTCTCCACTATTAGTCATGACACAAAAACGCAAGTCATATCAATTGTTTTGTTACCATCTCTTAATCGAGCAAAATTTTTACTGGAAATATGACTTTAACCCCTCAAACTCATTTTCTTTCATATAAAACCCGACATAAATTTTTTACTCGAATAAAACCCAATGACTAGACTCCACATAAGCAAATTCATTAATTATGTTTGACTTTACACATTTAAAATTTTTTGAATGCCTAAAATACCCCTTTTTGCATGTTTAATGTGTACAATTAAACATATGTGGATTTTAAGGAGGATTAATGATTTTACAAAAAAAAAAAAAAAAAAGGTACTAATATTCTAAATGCATTGCATGTTATATGAGAATTCAAGATTTCCACATTTTGTAATTAATTTGGTTGATTCATGTTTCTCTCACTCCATAAAATTTGCTTCTAATTTGATATAGGAATTAATTTGGCAAGTTTTCTTAATCTTAACAACATTTTTCAATTTAAATATATATATTTTTTAGTGAAATAGTCTATATTTTAAAATATTTATCAATAAAATAATGTACCTATTGTTCAAATTTTAGGATAAAAATTTACTTGTTCTTATTTAACAATAATGTATCCACAATGTTATTTTTGTATGAATATAATTTACATACTTTTTGATTTTATATGAAACTAATTTACCTATTGTGACAATAATGTATCTACAATACTTCATAAAAGATTTACCTTTTTTAACAACAATAGTGTATCTACAATTTTGTTTTTGTATGAATATAATTTACCTACAATTTAACTTTTCAAAAAATGTATCTTCTATTTTATGTTTTACTATCATATGTATGTTTATGTGTTCGCAAAATAATATAGTTAAGAGATATTGTAATGCATTTATATTAATTCATTATTAGACTAGTAAAAGAAATTGTTAAAAACGTTAGCTATAATGGTTGGCTAATAATGGGTTGTATGAGAACAGTTATAGAAAGTTGTGGCATAAATTGTAAATAACTTATATTAATAGGTTACTTGTTTTCTTATGTTGCCATTTATTTAAATTTTGGGTTTTTATTGGATGTTGATTCATAGTTGGGTTTTTATCCGAGATATATGAGTTGTATGGGCCTATATCTAAACAATTATGTTATGGTGTTTGATATGCAACGAAAGGATGATGAGGTAAATGTGTTTTAGTGGTAAATGATCAAATAGTCGCGTATAAATATTCATAGTTGTTAACAAGATAAATTTCGATAAAATTGTTTGATTACAACAGCCCACGCATGGGGAGAAACTACCATAGAATTGAAAAAAATGGAGACTCATGCCTCGGATAACATGGTTAGACACTCATACCCACACTTTCTCCACTTTTAGTCATGACACAAAAACGCAAGTCATATGATATGACCTCTACAATACATATGTATATTGATAAAAATTATTGTGCGAAACTGAAATGCCAACCATGCATATAAACTTAACACCTTATTCATCATGATATTGAACTATATGCGTTCTCTTATATTACTATCACGCTATACTTAATGTGCTAACTAATTGGGTTGCTTAATATAAATTTATAAACGCAACTATCAACTAAGCATTGTTGTGACATCCCACATCGCCCAGGGGAGTGATCCTTAAATGTATATTCCCATCCCTACCTAGCACGAGGCCTTTTGGGAGCTCACTGGCTTCGGGTTCCGTAGGAACTTCGAAGTTAAGCGAGAAGGGTGCTAGAACACTCCCATGATGGGTGACCCACTGGGAAGTTGCTCGTGAGTTCCCAAAAACAAAACCGTGAGGGAATGGTTCCCAGAAACAAAACCGTGAGGGCGTGGTCGGGGCCCAAAGCGGACAATATCGTGCTACGATGGTGGAGTCGGGCCCGGGAAGTGATCCGCCCCGGGCCGGGATGTGACAATTTGGTATCAGAGCCTAACCCTGACCGCGAGTGTGCCGACGAGGACGTCGGGCCCTTAAGTGGGGTGGATTGTGACATCCCACATCGCCCAGGGGAGTGATCCTTAAATGTATATTCCCATCCCTACCTAGCACGAGGCCTTTTGGGAGCTCACTGGCTTCGGGTTCCGTAGGAACTCCGAAGTTAAGCGAGAAGGGGGCTAGAGCACTCCCAGGATGGGTGACCCACTGGGAAGTTGCTCGTGAGTTCCCAGAAACAAAACCGTGAGGGCGTGGTCGGGGCCCAAGCGGACAATATCGTGCTACGGTGGTAGAGTCGGGCCCGGGAAGTGATCCGCCCCGGGCCGGGATGTGACAATTGTCCTGCATGTGATGTAAAATAAGACGGCAATTTATAGAATATTTATTTTCCAGTATACAAATCTATAGTTTTCTCTCGATAACGTGTCTTTTTAGGTCTATTTTTGCGTCCGGTTTCTCTCCTAGTTCATCCTCTTCTAACATAATTATCATATTATGATAAAATTATCCTAATAATTAGGACACGGTGACACGGTGTTAGCTACATCTTCTTACGAAGTGCTACCATACTAATTAATTAGTTAAGATATAATGTGACTTATTTAAGGAATTAATTAGAAGAAAAACAAGTGTTTGCAAGCATCTTATCATTTGGGTCCTCTTTTGGATGGGCATCACATGACAATTCATATAATATAATTAGTATTACAACACATAAACATATAAATATACCTTGACACGGCATTTGGCTTATTACTCATGTTCCCTAAAATATCAAATCCAATATATATTTTGGCAAACCACAAGTTAAAAGAAATATTAAAGTAGTTAAGACAGGCTTGAGGTATCCAAAAGAATTCTTAAGGAATAAAAGTATTAGGTGGTCGGTGTATTTTTGCTCGCCACTCTCAAATGGTGGTAAGAATTATCGCATTACTTATCATCGTTAGGTGAATTTAAATTTTGAGATTTGTGTTTATCCCCTACACATATCTTAAATTTTAAACTCATCTAACGGTGGTAAATAAGATGGTCATCATTATTACTTGAGGGTAGTGAGGAAAAATATAATAACACCTATCATCGACTTATTAAAACACATAAAACAATACACCACGTGACTTGTATTTCACTGCTTTCACCACTTAAACATGAATCGTACGACTTATTAATTTTTATTTTTTTTCTTTTGTACGACTTGTGAATTGAGAGCCATGTTCTGCAAATTTTAATATATACTATTTCTAAGATTTATATAATGGAAAATAGATAAAAAAAAGATGTTGTCACGCCAAGCTGTTGGATCGCAATGTGAATGCTAAAAATTGGCGTGCATGATTGTCGGAGATTAATGTAGAGATAAAGAACCATAATTCTTGATTAATTAACATTAAGATTCTCCATGAACATGTGGAAGTACGAGAACATATTATCCATTTTTCTTTACGTTTAAAGAACACAATCTTATTTGTGATTACTGTATTAGCATTTGCAGATGGATAATTTCAAATGAAATTCCAACCATTGAACAAATATAAGAAATAAACGTACAGTAAGAATTTCCCGAAAGAAAAATGAATTTGCAGAAAACTTGGAAATTAGTTTGAGATATATGGAGAAGAGAGAGACTTACATGCACGAATCGCAATAACAGTATATGATATTAATAATACAATAAGAATTGATATGTGTAAGTTAAAACACATTGCACGATATCATTAGCTATGAGCTTTATGACAGTGTCCTAAAAAATGTAAATAGTCCATAACTTAGAAATGCTAATGAGACTCTTTTAAAGTATGACTCTTCATAGACGCACTACACCTCACAGTTAATGTCAGTTCCCGTGCCAACATGATAAAACATTGTGCAAAAAATATGAGATGATAAAAAGTCCGTAAAAAGTCTCACTTTTGAGAGAAACTTCTTAGCATTTCTCTAACTTATATGACAAGTATAAACAACTATCATGATATTACATTTCAATTATTCGATATTATGTATAAATTTTCCTACTCATTGAATTGTATAATTAACATGAAGTTGTTGGAGAATAGGTCGGTTGTATTACAAAATAATATACAACTAATACATAGAGTTTTCATCCTTAATATCACTGAGAGTTTTGTATAAAACCCAACATCCAATAATATGTAGTTAAGTTGAAAGAACATTACTAATGTTGTGTTGGTAGTAAACCTAGACCTACAAAGTATATTCGAAATGTTATAAGGGAGGTATACAACGTAGGTTATGATATCCACACACTCCTTTATACATTTCACACATTCTTTTTAAATTTTTATTTTTTAATTTTCTTCAATTCATTCGACCTAACAATTAAAAATTATAAAAAATATAAAAATAAAAAGAAGTGTGCGAATAACATTCCTTCACGGAATGCATCCGCACACCCCTACAATATACTCATATAAGTTAACACAGACATGATGGGGTTACATCGGGAAGTGGAATGCGACGGCCCACACCACATACAAGTCCCGCGTTTCCCGGCACAGATGAAATTAAAGCCAAATCAGTGACTGAACTCGTGAGGAGGGAATGGAGCGGCACGTGACATTTCCTCCGTTACCACCAACATCCTCTCTCTCTCTCTCTCTCTCTCTCTCTCTCTCTCTCAACGGAACCGGGTTCCCTTTAGTGTTTTCTAGTGGAAATTCTTCTTTAAAAGTTAGAGCGATCCAGACCGTTGAAATTTGATTCGACGATTATAATTATTATAAATTTTAGAAAGTTCCTTTATTTGTGGCTGTTGAATCAAGTTTCAACAGTTCGAATCGTTTGCTCAGCATACTCAATTTTATTGAATCCAAAAGGGATCCGACTCCTCTCGAAACCTCGTGAGCTCTGACTGAGTAGCAGTAATAATAATATATGATTCGATAAATAATGGGGATTAGTGCCAGTAACCATCACTCAAGTGTGCATTAAATCCCGAGATAACGGAGGTCAACATTCTACTGTTCCCATGTCAACGCTTAATTAGTTTACCCCACCACGTGACTCTCCTTTATTTTCTTTGGCCATTTTTTGGCTTCTGTCCGTCCTGTGTAACTTGCATTGCCTTCCTTTCTGCGCGTCCTGGCAGGACTCCTGCTGCTTTGCTTCCACAAGTTATGTCTGCTTCGGCGATCCAAACTCCCAAAAACCGCAGGGAGACAGAGTGTCCTTTCTCTGTGGCCTTTGCCCCCTCAATGCACGTGCATTCATTTAACCCTAACCCTACTTCCAGTAACCCACTGTTTCATACAGTCAAAATCTTATTTCAAAAATGAACTTTCGTGAAATCTCTGTTACTTCATGTTTTTAGCATTATATTTTATAACATCAGTATGAAAATTGACGATAAATTATGAGATGGTGGAAAGTCTTATTTTGAGAGAGTCTCTGTAGCATGTTTCTTTAGAAAATAGGTAGGTTAAGTTTCAATTGTTAATAATAACTAAGTAGCTAAAATAGTTTTTTGACGCTGTTTACTTGCTAATTTAACAAAAATTTAGAGTTTCTCTTAGAGATGCTTTAAAAATATTTGTGGATCTACTTATCTAATGAATTTAGATAAATATTTAAGGATAAATATATTTTCTAAAAAAAGTACGATATTTACTGATTAAGAAGGAATTCGCATTAGATTCAATCGAAAAAATAAGAGTGCCGCAACATAGAGTACATTAATCAATGATGGGCTTGCATATGGGCATATCATCTCCACGACCACGATGTTGCATGACCACTAGCGTAAGAGGAGAATCACATTTCCAACAACGCCAACTATAGTTCTTGGCATATTTGGACCGCCACTCTTGCATCGGGCACGTTGTCGTATTTTTTTTCGCTTTTATGATTTCTATAGATCACCTAGTGCTTAGTTTAGTTGTATTACTATTCACTTAAAAGTGGAAAATCTTCACCTTCCCTTAATGTATATAATATCGCTGTATTGAAACAAACAATAATACTTTAGTGTAACCTGCAAGTACCATTACTTTAGTGTAACCTGCAAGTACAATTACAAGTACGGTTACAATTACAAATCAAACTTGTATTGAAACAAACAATGATACTTCTGTTTTCCATGCACTCACCATTTAATCCTAATTCATAATTTCACGCCAGTCGAAGAGAACATCCCAAATCACAAAAATAGATCAAGTAGTTAGAGTAATGCAAACTTCAATTAAGGTAATGTATTTACTAGTTAACATATATTAAGATGGAATCGGTAACTTTAAGTATTTATTGATCTCACTATAACCTTATAATTAGTATGAATTTTAAAATTTACTTCAAATTTAAATTATTACTTTCTAGCATCAAATTTTCACTCATAACGTCTGAAATCTTAAAGACGGTTCTTTTCTAATATAAAAAAAAAAATCCATAACTAAAAAGAGAAGAAAGAAAAAGCCTTTGTTCTTTTTTTTCTGAAAACAAAATTAGAGTCATTATCTGTATGTGAATAGATTTTTCAATGTGACCGGAACGCGGAGTGGTACATCACGTGTTATTATGAAAATAGTGAAATATGTGTGTTAAAAAATTAATAACTTGAAAAGTAAAATTTCTCACTACTTATATAAAAACACATGATGTACTATTCGTGTTCCGATCACAATAAAAAATTTCACTTGTATGTGGACAAACGGACAGAACACATGAAAAGACTATTACTCGGGATTGCCATATCATAAAAAGAATAAACAAAAATCGGGATTGCCGAAAATATAAAAAACCTCCAACCCAAAAAGTAAATAATTGAGTTCCGTGAACCCAAATTAAAAAAAAAAAAAAAAAACTTTAACAAAAAACCTTCATGTGATTTATTTTAACAAAAAAATTATATTTTTATACTAAAAAATTAATCTTGATGCTATTTATTTTATCCTTATTGTTAAAACTCAAAGTTTTCAAAATATTTTCATTAGTTTTTCCAAAAAATTCCCTTACCCCCGTTATACTAAACCGGAGTGCACTCCAAACAGTACCCTTTAAGACTTTAACCCTCCGTTTCACTCACTTAACGCCGTCAACCCTGCCGCAACCCTGCCGCAACGTCGTTATCCCCACCGCGGCTTTCACCTAACGGAAAAAACCCAAAACAAACATTAAAAAAATGCAGAACGCAAGGGAACGCAGACTTATAAAAGATCTCCAGCCAAAGAGCTCACAAGCTCGCCAAGAGAGAGAAACAGAGTTTTAGAGAGAGAGAGAGAGAGAGAGAGTCCGACTATCGGCGCACAGTTCGTCATCGGAAATTCGGAAAAAGGAGACGAAGGTGATGTGAATTTCCGAAAAGGTGAGATTTTTAAGCTCGAAAAATATCGGAGCCGATTTTTCTCCCTCTTTTTGTTGTCATGCATTTCTGTTCCATCTGAATTGAAAGCACTTTTCTGCAGTGAAATTCCGACTGTGGAGCTGAATCTTCACGTGAACTGCTGCAATAATTCACAGTTTTCAAATCGCCGAGACTGCAGGTCCGAATTTTCTCCGGTTTATAGATTTGAATTCTATTCGGATCTTATCGGTTTGTGATTTTCAAGCTCTTGATTTTTTTAATAAATTCTTTTGCTTTACTGAAAGACGATAATCTAAAATAATCTGATCAACGAACGCAAAATTCGAGATTGGAATTTTCTTGATATGTATGGGGAAAATTAAAAAATTGACGATTTCGTGCCGAAAATTTAAGAGTTGCAGGCGAAGCGAAGCAATTGGTATCGAAAAGCATTGGGAGAATTCGAATCAAAGCTTGGGTTTTGTGTTTCCTCTCGTCTTCTGAAAGCGAAAGCGAATGTGCCTTCGAACTTCCAAGGCTCCCCGCGAATCTGTGAAGCTGAAGCAGTCGAAAGAATTTGAAAACGGAAGCAGAAAGCACTGAAGTTCCTTTAAAATTACGAAATTTTCCGGGAAAATAATATCTAAGCCGGCGGCCTGTGCGGATATGGAGCTTCCTCAGCCCCGGCCGTTCGGAACGGAAGGTATTTCATTGTTCGAAAAGAATTATAAGGATTTTTTGACATTTTAGCCAAAATATTCGCAAAATTTGTTCTAATTCTTCACTTTGCTCCGATATTTAAAGTAATTCTTCAGATTATCCATCGTCAATCATTTTAGTCTTTATGTAATTTTTTTTCGTAAATTGCGAGTATTTTAATGAAATCAACTCATCTGCTTGAAATGGTAGTTTCTCCAATCTAACGAAGATTTTCAGAGAAAAAGCAAAATGATCGATGATGATGGATAATTACATGGCCAATCCTATTGATTTTAAATCTGACGACCAAAGTGGAGCTATGACATTCTCAAATAACATTTTGACAAATGTGTTTTAGGAAATGGGAAGGGAATTAAATGTGTTTTATTTCTTAACCTTGATTTCAAAGTTTTTCTACAGGAAGAAAATCGACGCATGATTTTCTGTCACTCTACAGTCATTCAGCTGCCCAGCAAGATCCAAGATCACCCGCACAAGGTATCCTTCCTTTTTTCTTTTTTCTTCTAATTATTTTTAAAAATATTTAAACAATTATAATTCTTCGTTTATACCGCGAAAGAAATTTTGGTACAACGAGATTCTATTGTAACGCATCTTAAGCTAGTTATTTACGTTAGAGTTCGTGGTAGATTCGAAATGCGTCACATTCACATGTTTGTAACATAACGATCTTTATTCTCTTCACGATGATTTTTATATTTAGAATTTTTGTTATGATGTGCAAATTAAGTGGTGGATAACTAATTATTTATTATCTCGTGCCTTAATCTTCTCACGTATTTACAAATGATTTGAGATACCGTCACATTAACGTTTTTAAAAAATAAAGTTCTTTCTTCTCCTCTTAAAGATTGTTTTCTATTTTTTTAAAAAGTTTTTTTTTTTCCTTCTTCTTCTGATTATTTGCATGTGTGAATTGATATGCAAGAGAAAATATGTATTTTGCTTGTTTTGTTAGACAAATATAAACTCTGTCTCTGTAAATTTATTTTACATCAATCTCTAATCCGAATGATCGAGAAAAGAAAGAGAGTCAAGAATCTACAGCCGATACTTTGTTTTTCACGTCGAATCCGTAAGACATAATTTAGACAAATATAAGGGTCAGGATTATGCATGCACGTGAGCGCAATTGAATCGTGGATCTGGTTGTTATCAATGTGGGCCATCTATGTTGTAGGCCAGCCTTGAAACAGTTAAAATTGGCTGCCAATGCGAAAAAGCAAACGGCAACCCTTTACCACACCTGATGGGGCCCACCCATGGAAGTTAGACTTGATTGGACACTTAACGTGTCGCATATCACGCCTGATGCAGGTGCACGGTATGAACCGTGGGCTGTGAAGTTGATGATCCATGTTTTTTAGGGTTATTTTTGTTTAATTTTATAAAACTTTGTCATATTAATTAAATTTTGTGAACATGTTTTCTTCAAAATCTTGGATCTGAAATATGAATCCGAAAAACTGGATCGTGAGGACTGAATCCGGAATGTTTCGGTTTTTTAATTATGTTTCGAGCTATATTCTATTATAATATATACTAATTTACGAAAACCAGAATTCGAATTTAGGTGGAGAGCGTTACAAACTACCTAGGCAACATGCGTCCCGAGTTTCCCGAGAAACTTTACCTTACCAATTTTCCTGCCTCCGCTCAACACCTTGACTTTTTTTTATGTGATTTCAGGAGGCTACCTTGAAACACACGATTTCCTACAACCACTTGAACGAATGGGAAAGCCATGCATTGCTAAGGAAGAGACCTCAGCTGAGATATCAACCACTGAAAAACCACCGTCTCATGCGGCGGCGCAGCCGACTACTTCTGTGGAGCACATTCTTCCCGGTGGGATTGGGACTTACAGTATAAGCCACATTTCGTATATTAATCAAAGGGTTCCGAAACCAGAGGGATCGCCGGTGTTTACAGTTGCACAAGCAAGTAGTAGCGAGAAAAACGTTGACGAAAACTCGAACTGTAGTTCTTACGCCGGAAGTGGATTCACTTTGTGGGAAGAATCTGCAAAGAATAAGGGAAAGACAGGGAAGGAGAATGTTGTGGGAGAAAGACCCGCGGGTACCGTGAGAGGTAATTAAACTTAATTTGTGTTTTTGCATCCATGTGGTGCATAATTTGTGTGCCTTAAATTTCAATGCAATGAGAAGAAACAAAAGATGGAAATGAAACTCATGGCAGCTACTGGGATTTTGACAGGGCAATGGACCTCTTTGGAGCGGCCTGCGCAGTCATCTTCCAACAATCATCGCGGCTGCTTCAGTTCTCAGTCAGTCCCTAGCCATCTCAAACTCTACTATTGTCGGTGTTATTGGGTTCGATATCATATATGCAGTTTTTGATACATATATGGAATGTCAATAGGTCATCTGGGCAGAAGAACATGAGCTTCAGGGAGATGATGAAGTCTGCCGCCAAGGATAGTACCCAGGAAGACGAACTAGACGATCAAGAAGAGTTTGTTCTAAAAAAAGAGACCTCTACCGCTACCACGAACGCCGCCACCCCCTATAAGGGTATGTCTCGTAGTTAGATGGATAAAATTCGTTTGAAATTCTTTACCCTATTATTCTCCTACTTTTTTTTTTTTTATCTTCACCAAGGAGTTTGTGTGTTTCTGAAGGCGATTTGAGGGTAAAAGCTGATGTTAAGAGCTCTGATCAGAAGGCTAACACGCCACGATCCAAACATTCTGCCACAGAGCAGCGAAGGAGGAGCAAAATAAATGACAGGCAAGTTCATCTTCGATTTCACATGATAAAAATCTAATGATAGCTCCTTGGCGGTTTTGACAACATAATCGTAGATTGACCCTTGAAAGTTGTATGTGCAGATTCCAAATGTTGAGAGAGCTCATTCCTCACAGTGATCAAAAGAGAGATAAGGCGTCGTTTTTACTAGAGGTACGCACAATTATTAACTGTTGTAAGTTATTCCTTTCTTTTCGAATTTTTGAATGACCGGGTTTTAATCTTTTCGCTTCCCAGGTTGTCGAATACATTCAGTTTTTACAGGAACGAGTAAGCAAGTACGAGGGTTCATGTCAAGGATGGAATCCTGATCCAGCAAAATTGATGCCTTGGGTAAGAAGTCAGGCCTTTATCCTTTGTGGCATGTATGCTGTTCATACCGCGACGTATTTATTAGTAGACTCATTAATCTTTTTCTCGAAACAGAGAAACAATCACAAGCTTAGGGAAAGTTACTGTGATCAATCTCGAGGCATCAATGGTGGGTCTGCTCCTGCATTAGCGTTTGCTGCAACGTTTGATGAGAAACCTACTTCTGTCTCACCGGCAATCCCCGGAAGCTTTGCTCAGAACCCTGCAGAATCCGACACAAGTACTGAAACTACCTTCAAAGCAGTGGATCACCACCCTGGAATAACAAGCAAGCCGATGCCCTTTCCCTTGGCAATGCAGCCAAACTTCTTCACTCCTGTCAGGACTAGTGGTGCTGCCGCCGCAGTACCTCAAATTCCACCTAGATTGCCGTCTGATGCAGAGAACACATCTCGACATCAACCTGTGCTATGTCAGACGATATCACGTACCACTGATGGTGCTGCTACTCGGGAGAAGCTTAAAGAACAGGAGCTGACAATTGAAGGCGGTCGAATTAACATCTCAAGTGCCTACTCCCAAGGGTGAGTTTTCTTGTGCTCTAAGTTACATCTTCAATCGGTCTTTCCGTGTTTGTTTCGAGTTTATTGAGCTTACTTCGAAAATGTGCAAACCATAAACCTTGAAATCTCTACTTTGAAGATGCGTATAGATATATGAGTGAATGACATAAGCGGATTTCGGCATTGGACAGGTTATTGAATACGCTGACACAAGCCCTGCAGAGTTCCGGCGTGGATTTGTCACTGGCCAGCATCTCCGTGCAAATCGAGCTAGGGAAGCGAGCAAATAGACGATCACCTATACCAAAATCTGCTATTAAGGTATGTCATGTTCGTGTAGCTACGCATCGATTTTGAGTTCGTATTACAAACACAACTAAACTTGTCTGTCGTTCTGCTGCAGGAAAATGAGATTCCCATAAGCACTTTAGGGAAAAAGCACTCTGTAATTGCAAGCAGTGAAGAATCTGAACGCGCCCAAAAGAAACTCAAGACATGCAGAAACTAATTAATTATTATTTTTTAAATATAATTATTTCATTTTTTAAGAACCCCTTTGATGAAGTATGGGGTTTATAATTATTCATGTCTTCTGTTGGTGGCAGAAGACTTGACACTAAACCGAGCGCAACAATATTCTAGGATTTATACGGTCAATCCTACTTAGTGAGATAAGGTTTTATCGTTATTGTTTATGTCTTCTGCTGGTGCATTTTAACCTACTCAATCGAGATAGAGATTAATTGTGTACAATGTACATGTAGTTTCTCATTTCTGACAATTTATTTAGTTAGTTGGGATCCAAATTCCATAGACTTCCTAACCGAAATACTATTTATTGTTTTTGGTGTCTAGAGACGAGATTTGAGTGTAAACATAATCTCCTTTATTGTCAAGGCTTCCATTATAATGCTGAGAAGCTGCTTTTGCTATTTTCAGTTGAGGATGCTTTTTCTTCTTGTAATTTTTATTTCTTGTGGATGAAGTGCTAATGATATTTTTTTATTTTATTTTTATTTTTAATCTTACTCATTTCTTATCATAATTATTCCACGCAACCCTTAACGGGTGTGCATCATGTGCAGTTCTAAGTGGTGATCACTGATCTTGGGCTGGTCAAACAACAACTCATTATTGCACATGATGCAGTGGTTGTTCGCGAGAATGTATACTTTTCTCATCATGAAGGTGCTCACTTAATGTACCTTTCTCAAGAATCCGGATCCTCGTCAGATCCTTTTTGTGAGGATTTCAGAGATCTGTAAATCATATATGTTCATCGTACGGTCAGTAATCATTTTAAATATTTTTATTTAAAATTAAATACAAATAGTACATGACAAAAACTGACTGCACGATGTACGATGAACGGACACGATTTATGGATTCCTAGGATCATCACCAAAAGGATCCGAAAAGGATCCTGTTGGCTTTCTCAAGATTAATAATTTAATAGTCGTATTCTGCCTAATATTTAGTTCGACACTCAATTATGCACCTAATGTGTGCTTTTAGGGTTCATATAAGAGATTGTTACGATCGGTCGTCACTTAGACCTGCACTTGATGTCCGGCATTAGGGATTTGCACAAGAGACTACATCACATGCATAAGGGTAGTGACTCCACGCCTCTTTCTTTCTTTCTTTCATTTGGGCCAACCCAATAAGAGGTATGCCAGCCTAGCCTACTACCTTAACATGGACCCAATCTTATAAATTGTTCATTGATAAGAAACTATATAATTTATTAATTAACCTGTTCATGATTAAATATATTTTGATAATAGTATAATTTGAATATTACACCAAACTCAGCAACCAATAAGAGTGATTAAGTTATTAATTAGTAAATAAATGGTTGGATCAAGTTTTCAAAACATTGGATCGGGTGAATATTATCATAGGGATCGTCTTCTGAGGACTTTTTCTCACTTCAATTACCTAAGAGCATCGTAAACCCAGAAAACTTCCAACTTAGAATTTTATGTACATTATATAATATACTCAACAATTTCATTTAAAACCATGACTAAAAAATATGCATATAATATCAACCTAACAGATGGTATTTGAGTTTTATGACCATCACACTCGTGCAGTAAAAGATAATGATTCTTTTATTTATTGACTTCAAATACAAGTTAAGGTGTTTCTGCATTTCCTTTCATGCTCAAGGTGACGTACACCGACAGAAACTTAAACTCTGCGTAATTAATCCTTAAGTACTACAAGTAGTGATTAGGGTTTATTTATTTATTTTATTTTATTTTATTTATTTATTTAAGGGGACTAGTTGGTGGTTTTGCCACGGCAGTCTACTCTTTCAGGGGCTGAGAAGATTCATAGAGGCATTTTAACCCCTTCTCTGGCTACTATCGTGCGATTTATCAGCGGCAAGAATCGAACTCATAATGTAATGTGTGTAAGACGGGCCTAGAATTCCTCCCCAATTATTGAACCACCTGCGGTGGTTATTAGGGTTATTGAGCATCGACCAATAAGTTACCAGGCAGATTGCTCTTTGTTCACTGTGGATTTCTTGGATCATACAAATCTAAAAACGATTCTCAAAAAATATTATATAAATTTTTTATAAGAGAAAAAAAATAACACATAAAACTCTAGGCATGTCTTCTCGTTCATGATTGATTTATATATTGTATTGTAACCATATATACATACATACATATATATATATATATGTGTTATCGAAACAAGACAAAGTAATAGTATTTAAAACAATGATGAAAATATTAAAAGACACTTATATATTTAACAAGGTATCTTTTGTATTCTTTTTCCAATTAATTGAGATGATGAGATCATTTTTGGTTCTTGTGGTGGTGGTTATTATTTGTCCTAGGGACCAAAAAATAAAAAATAAAAAAATTTAGCTCAATACTTTAGGGCTTGGAACGATTTTTATAGTGATATATGTGAGTTTGATTTTTGCATATAAAGAATCAAGTTTTCTGGTTTTGATTTTTATATGATTTAGATTTAAAAGTTGACTTCTCTTATTGAATCCAAAATTTTCCGTCCAATATGCGAGTTGTGATACCAAATAACTTATATTCATAGATCACAAAAAAGAAAAAGAATTGATACACACAAGAAGTTGTAATTTATTTGCAAAGAAAATGATCATGACATGGTAGAGCATCATTAAAGAAGGTGTCAAATGTAAAACATCAAAACGATATTTGATGGCTTATGTGGTAATTTCACTTTTTGTACAATTTTTTGCTCCACCCAATATGTTAAATAAAAATATCATTTTATAATTCAAATAGTTAGAAAACACAACAATATTTATTGAGACAATAATTCAAATACTTGGAAAACACAACAACATTTATTTAAAAAAAAAAATTCATTAAATCAATTGGCAACAATTGTCAAATTTGAATCCAAAAGGCTTTACCTTCAATTAACTAAGCTTCACATAACAAACCGAAGGCTTAGTTGGCGAGAATTTTCTATCATTTTTTACTATTGTATATCAATGTGACAGTTTCGACACATCCTTTTGAGATGCTCTCAACAACCAACTCCTTAAACGAAAAAAAACACTCAACTCACCTGCATTCCATTCCCCAAAATATTGGTGCACAAAGCAATCCCGATCCCATGCTTGCCATATACACAAGGTTTCAATGCCAATGCCAGCTAAGGAAAATCAAAGGACCAAATGATTCCTTTCACTTCCCCTTCACATGAAAATCCAAATCTCCACCGACAAAAATATTCCCACAACTATATTTCCTTCCTTTTTTTTTTTCTCAAATTTCCAAATCCATTTAAAAAAATAGCCCTTCCACCAACCTATTGTAAAATTGTGAGAATGAATGCTCACGGTAAGGAAAACTTGAAAATCGTGATGTATTTGTTGTTGTGTAATGTTTTCAAAAGTGGCAATCATTTCATTTGTTTGGTTTGTCACGGATGTTGCTCTATATAAAAAACACTTCATGTGTGATCACAATACACTGCAAAAGAAAGGAACCGAAAACAATAATATCAGTATCCCTCACTTCCTCTTTTTACCTGCAATCCTTTTGTGCTATAGTTATGAAACTAAACAGTGTGATATTTTGCATCCGTTTCGCTCATGTCCCTAGCAAAGGTTCTCTCCAACTTTTGCTTATTTATAACACAACCAATTTTTTGGGAACAAAATTGTTAACAAAAATGGAAGCCGACGTATGGTTAGGGTAACATGTTTGACCTGTCATTGTCCTATGAGATTTACATGGAATTGGAACCTTGATCTCCAAGTAAACCAAACACTTATGGAACAATATAAATTAATGGAGTATTTGTGTAAAAATACACAATCATCGGATCCTGGCCGGCCTGGCCGTTCTCTCTGAGTTGGACCGAGACCGGTGACCGGTGTTACAAAACGGGGGAAAGAGAGAATGATCTGTGCAAGCAGAAAACTTTGAGGATGTAGTATATAATATACTAAGGGAATCACAATACCATAGGGTTTGATCTAGAAGAAACAAAAAAATTACAAAAAAAAGAAAAAAATGTAAGGAATAGGGTCACCTCTTGATGATGATTTTTCGCAGTTCCAGTAAAACCAAACCTATATATGATCTTCCCTCCCCACACAGAATGCAGTTTAATTTCGTTCCCACCCTGAATGGCAGGGTAGCTTCTATACATGATTTGGATGGATTATTTCGGCTTATACAGAAGATAAAAGATGTACTACAGCTCGTACCATACGTGCATCCTCTCGGGCTCTTCTTGAAGATTACTTCACTTGGACAATCTCCATCGCCTCCTTAGGACGAAACGCTCGTTATGGCTGTACCTCTGTAGACAATTTTTCTAATAGACCTGTGTGGGAAAGTAGCCAACACTGTAGAACACGGATGAGTGTCAGAAGTCGTCTAACATTATTTATCACGTACTACTTAGTTCATCGTCTGATGGTTGCAAGCACTCTTCCGGGTTGGCATAGAAATAGTCCTCTTCTTTAGGTCGGTCTTGAATCATCAACCTATTAGTTGGGTTCCCCATGCGATTTGCATGAGCTTCCTTTACTGCAGATGAAAATTCATCCCAATGCAATGACCCACTAGTGTACTGGTCTATCAGATCAACAAGAAGCTTTCTGTCCAGTAGAATCGTCTTCTTGAACCCAAGAAACCTGAAGAAATAAGGGCAGCCTATCATGTAACAGTTAAACCGAGGAAAATAGCATGAAGTTAATCATGTAGAAAATACATCCTTCATCACAAATATCAAGGATTCCAATATATGAACCTGTTGATGAACTAAAGCTCCAAAACTGGCAGTTGTTTCAATTTTTTTGGGGTTTGAATTATAAAATCAACCAACCGAAGCCAAACAAATCCACAAGATGCATTGAAAATTTTCCATGTAACTTTTTCTATGAACAAAGGAAAACTACCCTGTAAGCAGAAAGTACCTGCGATGGCCTTCAACAACTTTAGCCATGTTTCCATCATATGTGGGAACGAAAATATCACTCTCCAATGAGACAAGATAATCCAATGCCGCCATTTGGGATGAGTGGTTTTGAAAGAACCTAAGGTCTGATGGTTCCAACAGTGTCTCCTTTCTGACCTGTTTGAACAAAATCAAAGACAACTTGTAAGAACTGAAAACTAAAAAGTAACCAAATATAAAATACAGAAGGGGGCTTCAGCTTTCTTGTACTTACCAATTTTGGAAAAGCCTTTCCAAGACTTGCCATTCTCCTCTCTGCACCATAGATCTCACCAGCTGCAATATAAATCTGAATATCGCGGTCAATGTCAAGGGCGCTCAATGTAAGAGCAGTTTCTTCAGGTGTCAAAGGACACAAACCATCTTTCCTTTTCAGGTCGGAATTTATTATTTTCTCTTTCCACCAGGGATAAGCATATCTGCCAAAACGAAACCATCAGGCAGACAAATTAATATATTACTGCACTTTATCCATTGAGTGTCAAGTATAAGTTACCTCATTCTTGTCAACTCTTCCACCTCCTCAATGTTACAACCTTGAGTACAACCAGAAAATGCCAACATGTCCATCTCATATCTAAGATGAAGTACAAGGAATGGACCATTTTTCCTTAGAAGCCTGATAACCCTTCTACCCAACTCCTCTATCTGAGAAGTGAATCTCAGAGCACTAAAATTTACTCGGCAGCGAAGTTTCTGAATCTCCAAAGGTTGTCCATTATTGGCAAGTCGAGCATCAGTTCTATTTAGATGTACAACTTTGTATCTTTGTATCAGAGGAAGAATCTGTACGAAACAGAAAAAAGAATAAGGACTTTATTTCAATCTATTATGATGTGGTTTATAAATGTTTAAGAGTGGCACCATATAGAATTTCCAGCTAAGTTATAGAGAACAATGCAAACACTTAACCTGATTACGATAATAAGACATGTCAGACCAACTAACTGGTGGCATCGTATAAAACATTCCTAGCTCCACCCTCCTCTTTACCCGGGGAGGCAGCTCTTTCAATATGCGAACCTCATCTCTCAAGGATGTGATGAAATGATCCACATCAAATATGTCTTTGAATTCACTGCCATATGAAGAGAAGGTAAGAACTCTCAATACCGGGTGGAAGAAACCTAGTCATCCTTTTACAGTTTAAACAACAATCAATAACTTGAAAATGTTAGGAAAAATATATTGGCATACCTGGGATCAGCCCAAAAGGAGGTTTTGTCAAGTTCAGGGACTATGAGAGTGACGTTCAAATATCTTGCGATAGCAACCATGTCACATATCTGTAGACATCACCACCAAGAAAGAAAAAATGAAAGTTGTAATCATACACTTAAACGTCAAGTAAGTTATCACCAGCGACGAATTCCTGTTAAATACAAAGTAAACAGCTGCCAACCACTTACCGCTGCTCTCATTTGATTGAGTCCCCCATTGCATGAGACCATAAGGTAACCATTGTTTTTATAAACTCCTGATGGCAAACAAAACAAATTTAGATTAAAGGCCGATTCAACAATCATCCAAAACCAAAGAAAAATATAAAGACCAAGACAAACAAAGTCAGGACAGAGATGAAAAGGGTACAGACTACTGTAATTTACATTAGTAGTTCAAACACTATCACCATATCACCATACTCCACCGGTTCGTAACTGCCTGTATGAATTAGTTAACTTTGAACTAGCTAGCTGCTTTCTGGATTACAAGTTTCTACCTTCTAGTATTTCATTGCTTGGAGCCAAAGCAGCTGCTGAGCTATTAATTTTGGTGGGACACTAGACTTCTCCAAGTACTAGTTTGCATTACACACAAAAAGTGAGGATTTGGGTTGGTTTCAAAAAATCAGAAAACGCAATTGCCATTTGGAGTGATTATCATCCAAAAACAACCCAATTGCCATTTGGAGTGATTAGCAATTACTTACAAGAACCCACATCCAAAAAACTTCAAAACACCCCCAATTTCCTGAAAATTTAGAAAATAATAACAAACTCACTCTTGGGCGGGAGAGCTCTGGCCGGAACAGAAGGCAATGGGTCTTGCAAGACGGAGGAGGCGGCGGCGGACTCCTGCGAGAAACAAGCAGGCCAGCCTTTCAAAACCCTAGGCCCCCACATATCCCCCAACGCCATTAATTGCACGATGCACGTCCACAACAAAATCGACGTCGTCGCACGTATCATCCACAGCTTCATTTTCGACCTCGACGGCGACGACGACGCCGTGACCAGCATCGAGTTCTTTAACTTTTCCCCTCCTCCGCCGCCTCCCAGTACCTTAATTCCCATCACTCCCTTCCTCTCCTTCTTCTCTACCTTGCACATCAATCTCTGTGTATTCTCTCTCTTCCTCCTACAAACATCAACGCAGTGGCCCAAAACGGTGCGTCTTGGCCGATACCGGATCCAAAAAAATGGCTTTCCTTTTTTGAGCTCCCACTATTTATAGAAAACAGCAAAGATCCGAGAACCCGATTTCCCAAAACGGAGCCAAAATACTCACCACATTCCTCAAAGATTTGCTCCAAAACTCTCGCGCTTGAAGATTCCCTCCAAAAATTGCATCAAGAACCCTAATTTCTCACAGCAAAAACAAAAATCCCAAATTAAAAAAATTGAAAGCTCCGATCTTTGCCGCCACACTCGAATTCCAGACCCCGCAATCCAACCCCAAATGCGAGCTGCAATCCCCTCCCAGATCCGCCGTGTTCTCCGGCGATTTCAGTCGCCGGAGCTTTCGCCGCGGGGGGGGCAGCGATTTAAGAAGCGAGAGAGGTTGGGATGGAGGAGAAGGAGAGAGGGAAGAAGACGCGCAGTGTTGGTGGTGGTGTCATGACATCATGTGTTGCGAGCAATTCTAGAGAGAGAGAGAGAGAGAGAGAGAGAGGAGAGAGAGGAACAAAAAACGCGTGAAAGGCGTGCGTGACGTGCACCGACGGGTCGAGTACTCGAGTGGGCGTTTGTGTGCTAACATATATGCTTAAAAATGCCCGTAGCCTCCAATAAATGCCAGCCAGCTATACGGCGGTCCGGCCGGGCCCACCCCAATTATTGTCTTTAACACGTGTCGCAAATCCCCGCCCTCTATTCACGACACGTCGAGGGCGAAATCGTGGCTCGGTATCAGATTGGCGGTTCGTTGTCGCCGGTTCCTTCTACACGCCGACAATTTATCGCGATAAGTTTCTTTTTATCGTTCCGCAGGTCCCGCACCTGGAGTTAATAATTAAGGATTAAGCTCTTAATTCAGTGATTAGGGGCTCTAATCCCGATTTTGGTTGGTAGTTAATCGCCAACAATGGTTTAACATTGTTTTAACGTGGGATGGTATTTTGGCGATAAGTACAGTGCAGCAACTTTGAACCCTCCGACTGTTGGTTGTGCCATGTACGGCGCAAGGCGCGACGTCGTTTTCGGGAGGAGCCGTCCGGATCTACGTAGATCTGGGGTCTTGGGACACGTGTTGAAATCGGACGCATCGAAGTGGGGACTGTGGATCCCGATTCTAATCGTATTGGACGGGGTTGTAAGTACATTGTCTAAGTGTACAGCGGAGGGGATGTAGATGTCCCACGCGCGCTTCGGCTTTGTGGGTGCGGCTGTGGGAAACGTGGCCGGGTTTTGTTGGTGTGTGCGGGTCACGCGCTCAAGTGGTTGAGTTGCACTTTTGGATAAGAGGATATCCACAGCCCGCAGCGGATCTTTCTTCATACTATGAGCCGTACACTCATACTTTCCTAAAAAAATAGTTAATTAACATTTCTTTAATTAATTCCTAATTAAAATTTTGACTTTTTAACCGAAATGTTCGTTGAAAGTTGTCTAACTCATCAATTTGGTTCATGAAATTTAAAATTAATAGAAATGGTTTTTAAGTTTGTTTACCATCAATCATTTTGGTTTTTTCCTGAAATTTTTTTATTAAATAACAATAAAACAACAATAATACCTTCAAATTTTTTTTCAAATCATTTTGGCTCATTATTTATTAAATTGAGAGTGTTTTGTCATTTTTTGTACTTATTTAACAAAATGACCAAAATAATTGATGGTGGGGAAACTCAAAGACCAATTTTATTGATTTTAAATCTCAGACACCAAAATGAGAAATGTCAATCTCAATAACCATTTTGGCTAAAAAAAATCTTTAATTTTAGTTAGCTCTAGCTCGAGAAGAGATCATCTTCGGATCTCTAGATCTCTTCAACCAAGGCCACCATATTAAATGATCCGACGTCTTTGAAATTTCATCCAACGGCCAAAAATTATTATAGCTTTTAAGGGGTCAAAACAGATAGGCCGTTCGATGAAATTTCAAAGACCCATATCACTTTATCTAGTGGCCTTGGTGGAAGAGATCCAGAGATGATCTCTTCTCTTCTAGCTCAAACACTATTATATAAAGTGTTAAGATCTCTGTTTTTTTTATTTATTCCACATATAAAATGGAGAAAGTTTTAATGTGCCGAAACACGGCTCAGCACACCAAGTTATAATACAAGTGGATGAAATTTTATGTTTTTTAAGTAGCCAACCACTTTTTGGCTTGTATTATGACACTTATTGTACCGGCTCGTGTTCACGGCACAATAAAAAACCTCTCCATAAAATGGTTCCTAAGAAATTATATATCGTAGTCTTGGGATAAATGATGGTGAAGGTTTTATGGAAGAAGTCGGATGGGAAATGAATGGAGTGCTCAGTGTGGTGGTTAAATTTCCTTGTCGATATGGTACTAGAAAGCTACCTTATTTGGGGTTCTATAATTTTTCATATATTTAGGCTTCGAAGGTCGTTGACATGCTCTAGTTCTTCCACTAATTTGGAAAGAAATAAATGACTTGAAAATTTGAGTGGTCGACTCACCATTTTTAAATGATGTATGAATTTGGGTAGTGGCAATGGCATGGTGCGCACATTGCTCTATTTTTCAATTGTGGCAAAGCTTTGTGTATCCCATCACGCCAAGCTTGCAAATTGCAATGGGGCAAGTCAACTTCCAAAATTATCAAACCAATCTTAAGTTTTGTGTGTACATTGCTAGTCTTCATTAAGCTAAAACCTCAATCTATATGAATTTGACATTTTCTTTCACTAATAAGATCATACATTTCAATGATGTAGTTTTCCATATTCACACATGACATGTATTCTATAATTCAGTCATAAATTTATGTTGGAAATATTAGGATATCGTATTATAAGTTATAACATGGGTAAATTTGTTATATCATGCGACAATGTTCCATTACTACACAATTTTTAATTCTGTTAGACCCACCAAATGTCTTATTCCACCTCCGCCTCCATTAATAATCTCACCCACCACAAAATGTTAAAAATTTGACATCTATTTTTCGACCCACAGTTATTCTTAAAATAACCTCTAATATATATCTAAATTTTTGTTTATAGTTTTCAAAAGAATAAATATTAGAGTGCTGATAAGCTTAGCCGAGCCTCCACTCACCGCCAAGGCCTCTCTTCCCGATTTTTATTCCGATTAGAATTACAAAACCTGCTCACTTCCTAGATCTCCAGGTGATTGCAACTCTCTTTCCTTCCCTCTCTCTAGATGCCCAAAGCAACCCCTTCCCCTTTCCAAATCTCACAACCAACTGACCAAGCCTCCAAAAATCTCATCCTTACGTCCCATTTCTAAATTTGCGACAGCCTAATCTCACCCCTTCAAAGCCCAATTCTTCTTTTGGTCTCTCATTTCATTTTTCAAAATTTCAAATATTTATTTAATTAATAAAATGTTTTGAACAACTATTATATATAATTCAACTAGAGGAATAGAAAGTAAAAAAAAATAAAAAAATTATTTGAAATAATTGAGATAGTTGCAGAGAGATGGTGAATAGAGAAGATAATCTTCTTTTTCTTTTTTGCGTTGGTTCTTAGATATCATTTAGAAGAGGTAAATTGGTAAAGTTTTATTTTATTAAAAACCGAGTGAGAAAATAAGACAGTAAGATGAATTTATCAACACTCACATTTTTTTTTTAGAAACAATATGACTGTATTATTGTAATCCATGAATTTATTTAGCTGAAAAAAATTGTTATAACTCGTTTCCAGTACCATACTTCTTAAAATATAAGCCCTCTAGTCGAAATAAAACCTTAAATCCTAGTAATTATAATTATATTCACTTTGGTTACCAATTTTTATTACTTTTATTCTCAAATGCACTCTATTTGGATTCATTTGCCATTCATGAATATCGAATTTCCCAACTAATGAAACATGCATTCAATCAAATTATCTGTTAAGTACAAAGTATATTTACCAATTAATCAACCTAATAAGAGATTTTTCAATGTGTCCGAACACGAGGCGGAACAATACATGTCATTATACAATTGAAAAAAACACTTAAAAGAAAAAACTTTCCCCTCGATTATATAATAACATGCATGTACTACTCTGTAGTCCCGGTACATTGAAAAATATATCCACATAAGAACCTTTTTACTTGTTTAGTCATGCTATTAAACCATGTATTGGTACGTAGGGTTGATAATACTTAAGAGCATGCACATGCATGTGGGGGACGTATTGGAAACGAAATTTACTTTTTATCCCAAACGTCCTTAATTTCCGCTTTGAAATATGACACATTGACAGAAATCCATCGAACCCAATAATATTTTTCTACAAATACAGAATAATGCGACCTTTAATTATTGGACTGAATTCATATGTATGGTTATTGGTTGAAACTTTAAATTAATGAATTTCCGAATCACATCATTGTTAGAAAATAGGGGAAAAAGTTCATGAATTAGCTGCCATTACATTAAACCTTTAATAATTGTCTCAGCTAGAAAAGTATTAGAGCCATTAATCCCTTAATAATTGTATTTATTAAAGATTATGCGGTTAATTGGTGAATGAATTTGGATTCTTAAGTTGTGACTTGTGACGCATCTATTGACTATGAAAGGTTTTTCATTGTGTCTAGAACACAAACACATACGCCATATTATTATACAAGTGAAGTGACACTTGAAAATAAAACTTCTCTCTACCTGTGTAATAACATATGATGTACTGTCCGTGTTCCGAGCACTTTAAAAAAAAATTTCTGTTGAGTAGGTCTTCGGTAGAGGAGTAGGTGAGGGGTATTTAACTATTGATGTCATTCTTCAAGCTTCATGCTTGTTCACTCGATCAATAGATTAAAAACCATGCAACTTTAAGATGTAGGGAACATGTATTTGCATGATGTCTTGAGAAAGAATTGTGTAGCGTCATTCTAATTACATTATTTGTATGATATATTTTGCAAAAGTATGAGATTTCATTGACATTTTATTTTAGTTTTGCTTGACCTCACGCGATTCGACTGAGTGAGACCTGTCCTAGTAGGGAAGTCTACCTAAAGTATTTGCTTATTGTATATTGAGAAACACTTGTCTAGGGGCATTCCAATCGCATCATCATAAGATAACTTTTGTTAATGTATGACAATTCACTGATACTATATTTTGGTCTTGTTTGACTTCACTCGATTCAACCGCATTTGAGAGCTACCCTTGCAAGAAAACTCTATCGAAAATTTTCTCTCTTGCATGTATTTGTTAATCTTTTACACAAAAGTTATTGAGTGTAAGATAAATTCTCTCTTCCTCACCCATGACATCACATATTATCATGTGATGATTGAGAATGTAATAGAATACAGGAAGTTTTATTCTGCCCTTATTTTTATGGTGGGGTTTATATCTGAATTATTGTCTTTTCTTAAGGAAAGACCCGAGTATAATTGTTCATGATAAACAAAATTCCATTTGTAATTTGACTAAGAGCATAGAAATTCCTGTGGTTGACTGGTCCTTATCATTTGATAGCAAATATATCATACATCCTAGTGGAATGAATTCTCTTCGAACATTAAAACAACAGAGTAAAACTGCTTCCAAATTAAATCAATAATTGTTAAATGACTCAAGGTAGTTGATGTTCCAATTCCATTCATTTTAATATACACCACTCAATTCTCCTTCCAATTTGGTAAGGGCTTCGGACTTTGTTTGGCAAAAAGAGTTAAAAATGTTTTTGAATCGTAAAAACATTTTCTAAACATACTTCTTAAGAAGAGCTTTTAAGTACTTTTTTTTTTTTTTAATAAAGATTTGTTAATATTTATAATAACAAGACCTGTAAGATATATAAACGATAACGAATAAAAGTGTTTCCAACAGAAATCATCTCAAAAGATTTGTTCGAATCGCTCCGCACCCAAAGTTACTTCTATTTGGGAAACAGAAGATACAAGTGAGTAATGAGCATGGGCCTTGTACATCAATTGGGTTGCCTCTGTAACCATCCGCCTTGTTCCATATATTTTTGGGCTTCACCAAACCCAAATTTATTATTTTTTGAATGCTTAAACCCTAAACCCTGCATCCATCAAAGATGCAGTAGCGGAAGTGAGAAAATATTAACAATTTCCAGCAACCCCAAATCTCGTACTTAACATTTGTGAGTCTGTGACTGTAAAAACTCTGAGAATTGGGAGTTAAAACTGTAAAAGTAAATCACCACTCCAATAAGCATTTAGCAATGAAAAAGTACAAGCAACAAATTGAAAAGAGCAGTGGCTAGTCCTTTGGTGAGAAAATCAACAATTAATTTGATCTTTGGTGGCAACATAATTCACCAGCAATTTCTTTCGAGTGACCTTCTCTCTGACATAGTGATAATCGATTTCCACGTGGCGAGTGCCTGAAGCCATTGAAATGGCAGACACATTGTCACACCAGATTTTTGGAGAAGCCAGATGAAGATGACGATCTTTAAACAACATGCAAAATAACGAAAGAGTTGCAACAGTTTAGGCTGATCGTCTATATTCAGCCTCTGTACTTGACCATGAGACACCTCATTGCTTTTTCGAGCTTCATGAAACAAAGCTTTGGCCAAGAAATATACAATAACCTTCTATTGAAATTCTGATGGAGTTTTGAGCCCCCATTGTCCCACATGGGAAACCACAAGCTGTCAAAGGCCTTTATATAGGTCAAGTCCTTTTCATTAGTGATGAGGTATTGGATCATTTGGAATGAGAATTGAGGTTTGGGCCACTAATTGTGGGGATTAGGATTGATGATTAGATCATAATATTAATATAAATTAATCAAGACAATATGATCAATTACTTTTAATTTCGAATTAAGTTTCTAATTAAATTAATTAAAAACGTTTTGATTAATAGATACAACTCTTTGGAAAGAGTTGTATAGCTTCAGATGCATCCAAAAGGTATTTGAAGAGATATGAAACAACCTATATAACTGGAGTCCTCAGTTCCATCGAATATCATCTTTTTTCTTTCCTTCTCTTCCGCACAAACATTCAAGAGAGTAAACACACAAAGCAATTTGCTAGAATTCTATAATCTAGTGTGGGTTGTAGAATTAGGTAGTTGTATCTTGATCAAGCAAAGAATTAGGTAGTTGTATCTTGATCAAGCAAACGTTGTAGAAACACAAGCACAAGAGTGGGACGAAAATACTGTTCGAAGGACATAGCTTTTGCGCTAGCCTCTACCCTTGATTCATTCAAGTTAGTATCATTTTAATTTTTGTATTTATTGTGTAATTTCATTTTGTATTGCAAGTGTCTTTGAATAATAAAGTATAAGTATTTTAAGTTCCGTATTTCTGTTATTTTTTATTTCTAAATTGTTCTCCAACAAATTCTATTGTCAAGATCACCAGCATAAACAGCATCGGCATAAGCCATTAGAGAGAGTGCACTAGGTTTATATAATAAACCAGGAGTAGGAGTGGACTTTAGATAACACAGAATGCGTTTTAAAGCAACCTAATGAGTTGTGGTAGGTTGGTGCATGAACTGACATACATGGTTAACAGCAAACGATATCAGAGCCTGTGAACGTGAGATATTTTGTAAGGCACCGACAACACTACGGCACTCTCGAATTTCAGCTAGTGGTTCACCATCATAAGGGCTAAGACGTTTTCCAGCAATGGTTGGAGTAGAGATAGGCTTGCAGTCAAGCATTCTGGTGAGAGATAAGAGATCTAAAATGTACTTAGACTGCAGATGCATACCATGATTAGAGCAATGAACCTCCATTCCTAAAAAATAATGGAGTGGTCCCAAGTCATTCAAGGAGAATAAACGACCCATTTCTTGAATTAAATTACAGACACATGTAGAGTTGTTTTCGGTAATTAAAATATCATCTACATAAATGAGAAGATTTATCAATCTTTTCCCATGTCTGTAGATGAACAAAGAAGAGTCTGCCAAAGAAGAAACAAACCCCAAGTTGTCTAAATGATCAGAAAAACATTGAAACCATGCTTTGAGACCATATAAGGACCGTTGAAGCTTGCAGACATGAGAAGAGTACTGAAGGTCAACAAATCTCGTTGGCTGTTTTATATAGACTACATCAGTCAGACTATAATGCAGGAAAGCGTTTTGAACATCCAATTGTCTGATAAGCCAAGAAAATTGATCATCTAAGGCCAAGATTAATCTGATAGTGGAATGAGTCACTACAAGACTCAAAGTTTAACCATAGGCAACTTGATGGTAGCCATTAGCAACTTACCTAGACTTGTAACGCTCAATTGATCCGTCTGAACGTCTTTTAAATCTAAAAACCCATTTATTTGGATGTACATTCATGTTAGGTTTATATGGAACCAAAGACCAAGTAGATGCCCTTTGCAGCGAATTGAATTCATCTGCCATTTGCTTTTCTCCATTCTTCATGTTTTTGTGCATGACTATAACATGTACCCTCAACCAAAAGAGGAGCAGTACGTAGTAAGATTTGCATATTTAGGTTTAGGTTTATGAATTCCACTCTTTGCACGAGTGGTCATAGGATGAGAAACCCTTACCTCAGGAGTAGTATATAAATATTTAACAACGGGAATCAAGGGAGTGATAGTCGACGATGGAATTTGATTGTTGGAACCTGCCATGGTGGAGAGGCAATGGTATTCCTAGGTGGTGGTTGAGGTGTGGACTGTGGTGGGGATGTTTGTGGATAGGATTCGTGGATGGAGAAGCAAGGTGAGGCACTGAAGTAACATTGGATTCTTTGAACGTAAAATAATTTTCATCAAAAACATGTTTAGTTAAAAACACTGCCTTAATGGAACCAGTGCAGCAAGCTGACGCTTTTCTCATGAAGCGCAATGCCGAACCTGAAGCTATCGACCATTTAATGGTGGTTGAAGACCTTGATCAGCTAATTGAGCATGTTGATAAAATAAAACCAATTTTAGGAGCGGAGCTCGCTACTGAAAAGTCTCCCATCTTGGAAGGATTTGATTTGTCATGTTGAAAAAAATCCACAGTACCGAGTCCGGGAGAGGACTGATCACTTAGTTTTTGCATGAATTTGGATGCATGTTTGGTTCCAACGGTTGCAATCTTTTGTCTCCTAAACTCACTGACGATGAGGAAAATGTGAAAGGACTGATCATCAATGATAAATTTTTCATGGAAGCATGTTGTTTTTTTTAACCGTCTTCAATGACAGTTGGTTGTTTTAATACTAAAATTGCTGATGAATTCTAGATTGCTTGTGGGTTCTATTTTAAGTTACTTCATTCGATTTCCCTATTTATTATAGTACGATGCGTCATACTTAATTTCTTATTCTTATAAGCAACTTAATGTTTTGATGTTATTTTGTGTGTAAAAAATATAATAATAATATTGATCGATCAATATTAACTTATGACTTACGAGTATCAAATTTGATAAATACTTATGAGATATTTTTTATTGAGTATGGATGCAATACATACATACACATGAGATATTTTTAATTGAGTATGGCATGATTGGCATCTGCCACGATATGTTGGCTCAAATTGCTAAACCCTAAACCACTAGCTAGAGGACCCCGTTTCTTGGTGTGACCTGCAGAGAATCAAACAACCATAGTTGCATAATTAGGCATGATTAAGTGTTAAGACTCCAAATAATCATAGACTCATCAATTTCCAAAAGCAGAAGATTCTCAAAATGTGTGGTATCGAAATGTGATATGGGCTTAGATTTAGTGGAGAATGAGAGTGACATGGCATTGTGTTAGAAACGACGTATTTGTATAATATCAGCTAGACCGTGGATCTTATTAGGGTTTATCATCTTCCTTCAAATTACCAGTGTGAACAAGAGAGGATAATACAAATTAAGAGACAATCATGTGGCCATATGGGGACCAAAATGTTGACCACTGCATTTGTCTATCACCTCACTGGATTCATATGCCTCCCCCTCCCTCAAGATTTCATTTCCTATAAAAAATGAAAATCAATCAACGTTGCCTAGAGATTTTAGGGCTAATTTCATGCAAATACACACACACACACACTAACGAAGATCTCTCGATCCAGAACTGATATTACTTGAATTTTTTTGCTTCTAAATAACTTTCTTACATGCATGCATTGGGTTCTCGTCACAATTGAAGTACAGATGAGTGATCATGTTAATGATCATTTTTTTTTTATAATTGTGACATTTGGTCTACACTTTGTTGGAGGCGATATTGAGTTATATTTCACTTTGTGTCGGCTGAAGGTTGTTTTCTTTTGTTTTTATTTTTTATTTAAACCAACTCCAAGTGTGTCAATTATAAAGGAAATTTAGCATAGCATATGATAAAAACAAGATAAAATGGGGCCAAATATTCTTGAATTCTTAAAGTGCATGATGAGGCCTGTCAATACCTCTAAATAATAATATAGACTTGGAGGGACCATGGTGAACAGTGTATATGTATGTATGTATGTGTGTGTGTATATATATATGTATGTATGTATGTATGTATCTCATTCCCTAACAGAAACCGCACGTCGGAGATAGAAAACATTATCGATCAAAAGCATTATGTTCAAGCATTCACTTGAAAATATAATAACAAATCATTAGCTCATGTGCTTGCTTCCACTTACCAACTTTGAATCTCCAAATCCAATATTATTTATTCTACAACAATTTTAATTAGTTTTACAAGTTCTTACTTACGACCGACCATATTTCTCTAAAAAAAAAATTCATCACGGAACGGAATCAGTAATAACTCAAGATACGCGGTTCATGTATTACACGTGTGTGTATTAATATGAATACATAATACATATATAGGCCACCCTAACCCCTCAAGGATACATATTGGGAATGTGATTGTTTCTACAATACATACACGTGTGGCATGCTATCACCAATCGGGCGAATCTCTCCTCTGCATAATGAGATAGAGAACCCGGCTGAAAACGGAAACAAGTCTTCTTCCTCTCTCACTCTCACTTTCACATTCTCTCTCTCTCTCTCTCTCTCTCTCCATTGGCTTTCTTCCCTACTACAAATGTTGGCCTATCTTCCCGTCACACAAGGGCTAAATTTTACGTGATTGAGAAGTGAGAATGGAGGAGGATGCAAGAGAAAGCAGATACTGGCTCGTCTCCTTCAGCCGACCAGAACCCTAATTTTCTCTAGCCACCCAGAAAATGTTCGATTTTTTATGTCAAACCAGAGCTCGACGGACCTGAGATTAGGGATGGGCAACGGTTATGGCGGGTGGGTAACCGCGGTTATTTACCCATAACCGTTTATGCTCATACATACATAATCATTTACTAGTTGGGTAATTGCCTAAACGGTTATACCCATATCCATAACCGTTTATAAACGGTTAACCATACCAATAACCGTAACCGTTTAATACCCATTTACCCTTTTTAAACCGTTTATCTTCTTTTTCTTCTTCTTTTTTTTTTTCACCATTGCCCCGTTTTTACCCGTCTACATGTTTTTTAACAACTTGAAAATAAAATTAAAAAAATTGTCATAATTTTTTTTTTTTTTGACAATTAAACACCGTTATAATTCAGCATACATTTCCGTATTTTAATTTTTTAAGTCCTTATGCCATTCTAATAATTGAAATAATAGTTTACGGATGATATTTTTAACTATTACCAATGAAGGTAAATATAATATTTGCTAAGTATTATTGGATTACAAAAATTATTTAGAAGACATTTCTGTCAATTTTACGGTTACCCACAAGGAATTTAAATTAATTTGGCGAATTCCTTGATGATGAGAATCATCATTCCTGTAGCAGTGTTATTGAGAGAAGGACCGATGAATTCCTTGCTAATATATTGGATGCTAAGTATTATTGGATCGAGAACATGATTTGTGTTAATTTTACATATATAAAATAAATGGGTAAATGGTTATCCGTTTATAATCGCAGTTATATCCATAACCGCCAATTTAAATTTCGCGGGTAAACGGTTATATCCATAACCGTAACCGTTTAATTTAAATGGACGGGTAACTGCGGTTACCCATAACCAATGGGTATTTGCCCATCCCTACCTGAGATTGCATTCGACCAAAATTCCAGGTGGGTGCTTTAGACGGAGAAGATGCATGCTATTCGATTAGGTAGTGTGGCGAAGCTACATAGGGGCGAAGGGGGGCCGCCGCCCCTCCGCTCGCCCAAAAACAGGCCCAGGAACGTCCCTTTGTTTCGGCCGGAAACTGGAAAGTATGGTGGTTGCTGACCTTTGCTGCTGTGCAGCTCACCGTGCGGGCTGCACGGTTTGATTCATGAAAGAAAAATATTCATTTAAGCAAAGCGGCACCGTTTTACTGCTTTATTAAAACAAAATAATAATAAAATATTGGAGGACACCCAACGCAGCCCGTTTTACTGCAGCAGGGTTTGGTTTCTGGCCTTTGCTGCTGTGCAGCGTCCCCATTCGCCATTACCCCATTTTCCATCAGAGCCCCAATTCCCAGCAATCACCAAAAGCCACGACAGTAGTCTGAACACCCAACCCCACCTGTTCCGTTGGCCCTTCCATTCCAACCGCCATGCCAGCTTCCATTTCAGTAGCCATCCAGCCGCCACGCCATCCGTCCCAATTTTAGGTAAATTTTTTATTTTTCAAATCCTAATTAACTATTTAATACGAATTTTTGTTTAATTAGTATTGAATCATAGGGTAATACATTAATATGATTATTGATTAATTGAATTATTGAATAAGTTATATTATTATTCATATTGATTAATGGAATTGAATTTTTATTTATTAAATATTTGTAGTGATTATTGGTATTGATTAATTGAATTGTTGGTTTGATTAGTTGTTAGTCATATTAGTATAGTCTGAAAGTCAAAGAGTTTTTTTTTCACCATACTGTTACGCAATAAAACGATACTGCAAGAAAAAACAATGCTTAAATCCTTGCATGCTTTTGTTTGTTTTAATAAATTATGGAAGACATTACTATATAAAAGGATTTGAATGTGCCATTTTTTTGAACTTGGACATTGTAAGTTCGCCCCTCCCCCTGACATGTTTTGGCTTCGCCACTGTTGGTGCTTATATATAGAGTAAGCGAGTTTAATAAAGTTATGAAACCACTTAGTCATACGTAACTAAATTCAAGTTTCGACAACTACTTTTTTTCTAGTATGAAAATGAGGTTTTAGAGTTGTAGGGACGACTCAAATGTCACAATAAGTTCGTAGCATCTTTTGAAATATTTGTCCGACATAAATCAATTTATTATATGAATATTGCAAGATAAATTCAAATTAGAATAAATTAAAATCGTACTTAGGAACGGTTATTAACAATTTTGAAAATTAAAAGTGAGGTTTTAGGGATTTAGGGACAAAGACAACATCCCAGCTTGTCTGTAGCATTTTACGAAATATTTTCGTACGTATAACGAATTTTTCAATAATATTTTTAAATTAAATCGTAAAATAATAGGGAGGGCTTATACTTGTGCATATATGTAGTAAGGCATGCAAGGGGTTAATATCCTCTCCGGGTCCAGCAAGGAGCCTCCCGGCTGCAGACAGGGTCGTCCACTTCGTTCTCCCTCCTCCTAGTTGCCGGAGCAGGTCCATCCGCTTGAAGTGAATCTAAACATGGGTGTCGACTTGACTTTGTCGGAGAAGTAGTTGCGCACCCCCGAGAGACGTTGTCGACCCTGTATTGCAGCGTGGCCTTGAGTTTTCAGCTGCGGAGGGCTGCTGCTTGATGTTGATTCCTAGCCGCACGATCTCTTTCAGACGATCATGATTGGTTGATCCGTAGGATTCAAACAGTTAAGATCCAGAGAGGATCTTAACCCGCATGAATGTAGAGCTTCTCCTATAATTTTAGAGAGAGAGAGAGAGAGAGAGAGAGAGAGAGGTGGACAAATAGCAGAAGACCTAATTTGGAGACCCACACCACCGCCCATGTGCATGTGGAGCTGTTTCAAACTTTCAATCATATATATTCATGAGTCTCTCTCACACTCACTGAAGCAATCACAATCGATGCCAATTGTTTTCACTCGATCACTTTCAGTTTTGACACTAACCCACGTCTCCATTATTTTTATCCCAGTTCTACTGATCAACCCAACAAGAACCCTTGATTTGTGCTACCTAGCTACTAATGGAGATTTATTTTATTTTATTTTGATTTCTCTTATTGACACACATAAAAATTGATCATCTTGTTGACACTATCTAATACGTGACGAATGCTAGCATCATTCTTCTTTGAACCTTCTGGGTTATCTTTCTCATTTTATAATGTTGCAAGATGATTCGAACCATCTAAATTGTAGGTTATCACCCCTTGAGGATCAACTAAATTCAAAATTATTTAGTCATGTAGTGGTTGTCTAATAAACAGATAAACGTGTTACTCAATTAAACAATTTCTGATTTCTATAATCGTCCAATGTTGCATGATGAGCATGATAACCGAAAAGGGTAAAACGAGAAAGTCTGACAGAAAAAGGTGGCAACTTCCCCTGTAATACAACTATAAAAGTCCTACATACAATTGTAAGGTCAACATTATGGTTAGTATTGTAAGTATGAATAATACCGATAATGCACTTTACTGCTATGACAGAAAGTAATTATGTCTATGCATTATGGTGCGAATTTAATTTTCACCGATTCTCCTCTCTCTAACAACTAACTATATTGCTATCGTTTATAAAAAAAATATTAATATTATTATTTCTCTTTCAATTTAAATCACTTGTAATCAAGATTTTAAATGACAGAATGAGTAAGACTTTGGGCGCTCCAAAAGAAGTCAATTACAAAATTATTAGTATATAGTATACACGAGTAATAACACCGGCTAGCAATTAAGCATTATTTATGGTTAATAAAAACGAGAGAGAGGGTTGATCGTACATCCATTTTTTAATCAAATGCATGCGTTTCAAAGCATAGGAGGCCCAATTTTAGCTAGTGTACAATTCTGCAATAATTTTTTGGTCCTTGTATGAGTTGGATCAATTAAAATTTGAATTCAAGGTTGGTTGATTTCTTTGCCAAAATGTCAAGTTTCATGATCATAAGGTGGAAAGTAATCCATTTTGGATCTAATTAGTTGCACTAATGTGTATCTATCAACCTTGATGTGAGATTTACAGTCGTAACACGTGAATATGTGAAACCAACTCTTTAATTATAAGCGCGTGTGAAGTCCCTTCATTCTCTCATGCACGATTCAAAGCCTAACGTGCGATTCTACCTTTGACTTGGTTGTGATTTGCTCCTACGCAGTGTATGAATTTCTTTGATACATGCGATATTTTTGTGGAAATATCAGAAAAAGATATGAAAATGGTGGTGAAGTCTAAACTTCACATGATATCAGCATAAACTCTTAAATTTCGGTTAAAATTGACCTATTTCGTCAATAATTCCAACATATTTAAATATCGACAAATTGCCATATAACATTCCCTAACCTTCATTTAAATGTCCAAGTTTTTTAGCAAATTTCCATCATTTCCATATAAGGCAACCGATATTGATATATTCATGGATATTTCTACAAATTTGCATATCGATATTTCCATCGATACCGATATTTTACATAGTGCTCCTACGACATGGCATCTTTAAACATTATTCTCCCCCAAAGAGTGGTGAACAACCAAATTTGGTGTTCTTAATTTTATATTTTGGTACATGGAATTGTTCTTGACAATCCAAAATTCTTAATGTGCAGTCCAATTTTTCTATTTTTAGAATGAAAAATACACTCGTAAGGAGTGCAAAATGAATTTTTTTGGAGTGCCAATAATAATCCCCTGATATATAGCTGAAGATAATTCTCCTTTAGAAGCTTAATTATTTAGTACTCAATTTAAATCACTTGTACGTAATCAAGATTTTAAATGACAAAATGAGTAAGAGCTCGTTTGGACGTACTTTTAAAATGACTGAAAACACTTTTGGTAAAAATATTTTTGGAAACAATCCTTAGTAAAAATGCTAATAAATCCTGGAAAATCACTTAAAGTGCTTCCTAGAAAAAACACATAACTGGTGTTTTTTGTAGAAAACACTTAAAGTGTTTTTGGAATAAAAAAATATTTTCTCTAAAAGCGCTTTCAGTTATTTAAAAAGCACATCCAAACGAACCCTAAAACTTTGGCACTCCAAAAGAAGTCAAATGGCGGTTGGTAGGACCGTACAATAGGAGCCATAAACATCATATCACAAGACTATTAGTATATGGTATACATGAGTACTAACAACGGCTAGCAATTAAGCATTATTTATGGTTAATAAAAACGAGAGAGAGGGTTGATCGTACATCCATCCTTTAATCAAATGCATGCATTTCAAAGCGTAGGAGGGCCAATTCTAGCTAGTGTACAATTCTGCAATAATTTTTTGGTCCTTGTATGAGTTGGATCAATTAAAATTGGGAGGTTTAACAAAACACTTCCGACACTGTTCACTTTTAACAAAAAATCACATGTATACATTTTTCTGGTACTATTCACTATATCTTATGACTTTTCATTAAAAGGGAAGTATTTTTTACTTTTCGTTAGTTTTCCTATTAAAATTTGAATTCAAGGTTGGTTAATTTCTTTGCCAAAATGTCAAGTTTCATGATCATAAGGTGGAAAGTAATCCATTTTGGATATAATTAGTTGCACTAATTTGTATCTATCAACCTCGATGTGAGATTTACGATGGTAACACGTGAAAATGTGAAACCAACTCTTTAATTATAAGCACATGTGAAGTCCCTTTATTCTTCAATACATGATTCAAAGCCTAACGTGCGATTCTACTTTTGACTTGGTAGTGATTTTCTTGTACGCAGTGTATGAATTTCTTCGATACATGCGATATTTCTGTGAAAATATCATAAAAAGATATGAAAATGGTGGTGAAGTTTAAATTTCACAAGATATCAGATAAACTTTTAAATTTCGGTTAAAATCGACCTATTTCATCAATAATTTTGACATATTTAAATATCGACAAATTGTCATATAACATTCCCTAACTTTCATTTAAATGTCCAAGTTTTTTAGCTAATTTTCATTATTTCCATCTAAAGCAATTGATATCGATATCAATATCAATAATGATATATCCATGGATATTTCCACAAATTTGCGTATCGATACCGATATTTTATACAATGCTCCTACGACATGGCATCTTTAAACATTATTCTCCCCCAAAGAGTGGTGAACAAACAAATTTGGTGTTCTTAATTTTATATTTTGGTACATGGAATTGTTCTTGACAATCCAAAATTCTCAATGTACACTCCAATTTTTTTATTTTTAGACTGAAAAATACACTCGTAAGGAATGATTTTTTGGAGTGCCAATAATAATTTCCTGGTATATAGCGGAAGATAATTCTCTTTTAGAAGCTTAATTATTTAGTACTCAATGATCAAGTTTTGCCTAAAAAATAATTGTCAATGCCTTGTTTAGTACATGAAAGCCTATCCTTCGTCCAATTGAGGGATAACCCCCTCCTTGGGGCAATACGATGCTTCCCTTTAAAGCCTTCACCGTCAAGTTTTGATGATTAATTGTCGGCTATAGTGGAAGTCAGGAGGGTTCCACTCTCAAATGTAGGAGAAACTTTCAGTTGTGGCGGGAACACGAATAGTATACGTGTGTTTTTATGTAAGTGGCGAAAAATTTTAAATTTAAAGTTATTAACCTTTTAACGCACATATTCCACAATTTATATAGAGACACATGATGTATTATATCTTGTGTGACGGTCATACTGAAAAATCTCTTCAAATGTAGTAATTCTTTTTTGTTTCTAGCGTTTGGCACTAGAATATGTACGGTCAGGTCAGTTTACCGGGAGGATCGTCCTCACAATTCCATATTTTTTTCGTGAAAGTTTCAATCTTGTACACTACGGTAACAATCGCGACTATAAATAAACTCACAATTATGGCATGGCAGTATGCTCTGCTCTCTTGCGACCCCTACTCTAATCAAAAGATTAAAGGCCCCTTAGGTCGCCAAACTAGAATGAGAGGTTCGCCTTTTGAATAAGAAATGGGAGAAATATTATTGTCATTGGTATCCATAATTTAGTGCAAAATGACCAAATTCAAATAAATAAATAAAAAAAATAGAAGATTCCACCAATAGCTCGGTGACGTTGGTCCATATTTTTTAAATATTTGTAAAATTATGAATTGTTACGCTTTTACGATGCACTTAGGATAAGTTTGATACATAAAATTGGCTTGATTTGGGATGGTTTTATTTATACCCCTCGTTTAAAATGGTATAATATAAACACGCGCAAGCTTATCATATTGTTAATTAACTCCATGTCGTTTTAGGTTCAGTTTTAAATGAACCAAATATGGTCAATCAAACACAATGACTCATTTTTACTTCTTGTGAAGCCGAATTCACTATGAAATTGTTATAAGTCCCAAACTATGAGAATGTAAATGTGATTAACTCTACTTACATTGTTTTTCAAGTGAATTATAGGAAATTATGGGCACCTTTGACATCAACACATCCCCCTAACTCTCGACGTTAAAAATGGTTCTCGAGTTGTTTTGCTAGGCAGGTTCGATAATGATCCTTATGCAAGTTCCTCTATGAAAACTTTGTTATGACTTCTCCCTCTAAATGGCAAGGTTGAGTAGACTTCTCGTGACATGGCGGGCAATTAGTATGAGTGACAAACAATGTGTCAAAGGGCAGAGGCGTAGTTAACACGAGTTGATGACTCACGCTTACTAAGAATTTCTTGTTAAACATCAATAATTAGATTATAAATTATGGGTGTGCTTGTTTGACTTCGTTAGCTCTGACTATACTAAACTAGATTAAAGATTAGTGCAATTCAATGTTTGTTTTCCACAAGGACTAGCTTTAATGGGATTAAGTTTCACTCAACTAGACTAAGGGCTTGCTAGATAGTCTTAGCGAGACCCCCCAAATACCATAGGATTGCTATGACCCCCCCTCTCTCGCGTCCTTGTCATCTCGGACTCCTCACAATCTCCAAATACGCCATCTTTGGTTTTTCTTGGGTTTTCTCGATTGGATTATGGGTTTCTTGAAACGAAGATTTTGGGTTTTTTGGACTGGGTCTTGGGTTTTTGGATTAGATTCTAGAATTTTTGAAATGGAGGATTGGATTTCAGGAAAAGTGATTTAGAAAATGAAAAAAATAAATTTCAAGTTCCAAATATGTTTTAGTCTATAACTTTAGTCTTGCATTGCATTAAATACTTAACTATTCTTATTTTGTTTGAATTAAATCAAATCGATACAACTTAATCTACAAAGTTAGTTCAGTCCTAAACAGTTCGATTCAACTAAAGCCCCCTAAAGGACCGTACATCACGCAAGTTCCAACTGTCGAAGCCTCTCAACAGACAACATCACGTCAGATAAATCACACAGTAACCTCCACGTACTTTCCACAACTCCCAGTAACATTCCGCAACGTGGCGCTCTCTCCTCCAGTTAATGTTCCTCAGCCGATAAAATGAGGCTGGCCGACAAGGCGACTATCCTCCCGTTCCTCTACCGTCCGTCCACGTGTCGTCAACCAACGGCCAGATCTCATTCCTCTCCCATGTCTTCACGGCGGCTGCAACAGTTGGACTCTGACATCGTAAGGCGGTTTCGGTCCTTTTGCCACTCCAAGCATCGTTCAGTGTCCTTGTGTTATTTGCTTGTGTCGCGGGGCTAATTTGGTAATTTCAGAAAAAAGAAAGAGTTTGGAAAGAGATGTGGGAGGGATATTTGTCGGTGTTCGCAGCTTACAATTTATTATTCGCCTTCTCTCTCTCACTCCTCACTCTCTCTCTAGATTAGCAACCGAAAACAGAGTGTGTGGGAAGGAAAAGATTGCACACTCAAACTCTTAGGCAAATGTGAGCGGAATTTTCCCGGAAAATCCAGGGATCGATCAATTTACCCGGAAAATTCAGTAATCCGTCAAATACGGTAATTGAAATGCAAGACATTCATTCAGTGAGAGGAGGAGGGAGGTTCTTCGGCGGCTCGGGAGGAGGAGACCGGCGGCTGAGGCCGCACCAGCACCCCAACCAGCAGGCTTTGAAGTGCCCGCGGTGCGATTCTCTCCACACCAAGTTCTGCTACTACAACAACTACAACCTCTCCCAGCCCCGCCACTTCTGTAAGGCCTGCCGCCGCTACTGGACCAAAGGCGGCGTCCTCCGTAACGTCCCAGTCGGCGGCGGATGTCGCAAAACTAAACGCTCCAAGCCGAAAAATTCATCTTCGTCATCGCCGACATCGTCTCCCCCTCCTCCGCCGCCGCAACCGAACAGCGCCCATCAGAACAAATCCAGCTCTCATTCGAGCAGCGAGAGCTCGAGCCTCACCAACCCCACGGCCGCCGCCGCTACTGCCGCCACGGAGGCCGTCTCAGCACCGTCTTCGACCGGCTCTGCTTCCAATTTACTAACCAATATTCATAATCCGGAATCCAAATTCTTCATTTGTCAAGGCGGCGCGAACGGTGGCTTTGAGCACGGAGCGTCGGCGGCGGCGCTGCTGGAGCAGAGTACGGAGATTAACGGAATGTTCTCCGAGATTGGGAGCTTCACGAGCTTGATCACGTCTTCCAACGACGTGCCGTTTAGTTTCGGGAACATCAACGGCTCGCCGTTTGATCATCAAGACCAAGTTGGTAATCATCATCACAATCAAGTTCATCAAAACCAATGGGGGCAGCAGAACCAGGAAGTGAAGATGCAGGAGATCAGTGGTGGATTACTGGATCAGACGGCGCAGGTCGATCTATCAGTGTTCCAAAACAGATCCAACGGCGTCGGAAGAGGAGAATTTGGACCGTTGGATTGGCAACCGGGATCAGTTGATCAAGGTTTTTTTGATCTTCGTAACACCGTTGATCAAGCATACTGGAGTCAAAGTCAATGGGCCGATCAAGACCACCCTACTCTCTACCTCCCGTAAAATCTCTCACTCTAATTAACCATCCATTTAAAAAAAGGGGAAAATCTCAAATAATTATTATAATTATTTGAGATAAAATTGAAAATTGAAAATAAAATTATGGATATATAATATGACTTGTATTTATAAAATTTCATATAATTATTATACTTTTTATTAGTTTTTATGAATTGTTATTGACACTTTAAAAATTTTAACATTTCGAATTTTCTATATTTATTAAAAAAATTACATGCGAGAAGTCTGAAAATAAAAATTTTGAAGTGTCAATAACAATCAGTAGGTTTTTTGGAATGTGTTTGGGTTCACTCTTGCCTCTCGAGGTTAATCTGCAACAAACTTCGTGTTAGTTTTTATTTTTAATAATTTTGTTTTTGGATTTGTCTCTAATGTATATGAATTTGAATTAATCAGATATTTAGAGACAGATATTAGAATTACTCACTCGTGTCTCAGATTACTTTCTTCGTTAATTTCAATTTTTTCTATTGAAATGTTGTTTTGAATTTATGGAGTAAAAATTCGAACTTAACTATGAAAACACGAATGCTTTGATTTGGTCAGATGGTATAGTATAATTCATTTCTATTCTGTCCATCTTAGTTTAAGTTATTCATAAATGCTAGTCTATCTATTCACTTGCTACAAACATAAGTATGGGAAGACGAACGGTCCGATTTAATCAACTTGCGTAACTCAAGTCGTGCCTCTTAATTTTAGTTAAGTTTTACTAATTAGAATTATTAGTAGCTGTTTATCAACATTTAAACACACTTAAGGGTTTGCCACGTCATCACTGTAAGTGAGGATTAACAGTGGGGGTAATCAAGGTTTAGATATTTATTTTTATTTTTATTTTTGGCGGGTACCGCCGGTGGGTGGTGTTGGGGGAGGTTTGTGCAGTGCGCGGGTACTGGGGCGACTCGGTTGGCAATTGGTTTGGAGAGCGGGGGCCCACTTGGATTGGGAAGTAGGCCCATGCGCGATTATGGCTCCACGTGGCGGAGGGATGGGGAAGGGGGGAGCCCTGGATGATAACGAAATAGGACACGTGGGCCTAGGTGATGTGCCAGGGGCTTGGGAGGGTCGGTTTGTCCTGGCTCTCTCGCCTACTCTGTTGTATAGTGTATTCACACAGTCACTGACAGTGACAACTGAGTCCTCGATGAGGCAAAATCTTAAATCCAATCGAGTATGTTACCGTATCATGTAACGAGAGTGATATTGGTAAGAAAGGTAAAAATGTACTCTCATTCTCTAGTTATAAATTCTAATTTATTGTTCGGTAAACTTGATTTGAGATAAAGAAAAACTTACGTATAATTATTGACTAGTACGTTACAATAGTCACATATCTTACATTTGATCGAGCATTATTACGTGTGAAAGTTACATATGGTAGTATTATTACTAATGTGTTGCTATATCGAATTCTGATTGATTGTAGATCAATTGTTCCCCAAACTACTTAGAAATAATAATAATAATAATAAGCTTACGATTATTTATACAATGGCGTCTCACTTGTGTATGTCATTCTTGTTAACCAAAGGAATGACTTACATGCTTCTCTTGAAATGTTAGGACGCTAACATGGCGTCTTAATCAATAATATAATATTATGTATAAATGGAGTGCGATTCACTTCTTATCTTTGTGTCTGGAGCTTGTAAACAAAGATATTCAAATCGTTCAAGAGAGAAAAAGAGATTCCGGTTGTTCAAGATTTTAAACTTTTGTGAAGCGAGCCAGTGAGCTGGCTACTTTTGTAAAACGAGCCAGTCAGCCGGCTAATAATAGGAGTCATACTACTGAAATTGAGTATCTCGTGATCCTCAAGCTCCGGATACAGAGATCTGAAGTGAATCTCTCTTATATAAATGCTTCAACTTTTGACATTGTATTATTGATCTAAGATGATGTATTGGTTACATGGAGGTTCTCATCAACTAAGGGGTGTAGATAGACACACGAACGTATGCATGTTGGAGTGAGCTGTAGAAGATGGAGGAGCGGGGGAGATGATGGTGACGTGGATGCTACGTGCCGATGGACCCAGATTAGGTTAGTTGGGTGGGTTGGTGGGGACTGGTAAAAATGGGTACTAGTGGAGAAATTTTTAGGTGTGACGGAAATACAAGTGGTACACCACGTGTTTTAATAGAAGTGGTGAGATTTTTATTTTTATTTTTAAAGTTATTAACTTTTTAGCACACATATCCTACATTTTGTATAGTGACACGTGATGTACCATCTCGTGTACTGGTCAAATTAAAAAATCTCTCGTACTGGTGCGCGGGGTTAAGTGGGGTCCAGATGGGCAAGTTCAGAACAGGAAGTGGTTCCTGACTCAGTGATTGACTCACTCTTCTCCCCCATGACTCACGCATTCGGTGTCCGTGTGCCTCGTGAGGACTTGAAATATTATATGTTTTGATTAGGCAAACCATGCCAATGATATTGGGATGGAGGGAAGTTTATGGATGACGTAGGACTCAAGGGATACGAGTGAAATTATATGTGAAGGTGGGTCGAGTTTTTGAAGTAAGAAGGTTTCTGTTGAAATTGTGATCTTACATCGAAAAATTAAAAGACTTTTACATATGCTTATAAGTAATTAAGTTGCTTATTTCAGAGTGGAGTGTTAACTTCCTTCGTTGTACAAAGTAGGTTATCTCATGTTTTGAGCCCAACGACTCTCATGCTCCTACCTCACTAGCTATAATGTGCGAGGCAACTCAAAATTCTCATACTTTAGCAACTCAAAATTAAACTAATCAATGGTATTTTGAAACTTTACACTTTGGAAGGAAATTCGAACTAAAGTATAAAAGGCAGACATGTTGCTCTGAGTTATGAGGTGACTGTCATAATCCAATATGCAACGCCCTCGATGAGATATCAATCAACATTGTTTGTGATGCATGTGCAAGCTGCACTGGTCCAAGCAAGCAATGGTCGATGGGAGCGGGGTACGACACTACGCCACCATAACTGTAGGCCAGAGGATCAAGATGTGACCTGTTTGGCCCTTCTTCTTGCCTAAGAACTGCCATTAAAGACGAATAAATAGGCCACGTACCATGTTGCGGCCAAGCAACAGTGTGGCATGGTTTGTCACTTCACATTGCAAGTACTTTGAACTTTGAAGATCCTCACAGTTAGGTAGATATGGCTGTCGTGGGCCTTCTGTTTTCGTGACGATTCTCTCTTTGACATTCATAGTTGGGGAAGCCCTTATGTATGTTTGTCATGTTAAGGGATTTCTACTTTCAACTAAACATCTAGCCTTTGACAATGGAGCTTGCTATGTGTATTGGGTAGTGCTTTTTTTCACGCATCTTTTTTTACTTTTTACACTGCTATAAATTTTTGTCGGCTAATTCTTTTCAATTCATTCAATATAACGGCAGAAAATTGAGAATGATGTGTGAATAATACCACCCTATATATTTATAAGAGTTTTAATGTCATCAACTGCGACAAGTATTGAGTTGCAAGGGGCTTGTAGCTCTTTTTTAACTACTCACACATTCTTGATAATTTTTGTCGGTTAATGCTTTTCAATTCATTCAATACAATGGCTAAAAATTGAGAAGGGTGTGTGGATAGTACCACCCTATATATTTATAAGAGTTTTAAGGTCATCAATTGCGACAAGTATTGTGTTGCAAGGGTCTTGTAGCTCATGTTGTTAAGACTGCTCATCTCATGCACCGAAAGTTCTGGAATCTTCTTCCATTAATATTGCTTTTATCAATGTATGTGAGTACTTTTGTTCAATTATTAATTTCTAATTTCTAAGTTGCTTTTGCCACTTAGTACTACAGTATTCATGTTTACTTGTAAGTGAAATGTCTTATGTTCGATTCTTGCCAAAGACGAATTTGAACCATATTATTACTAACCTATTGTGAAGCTAAGCTCACTCGCTCTCCCTTAGTGTAGATAATATCGTTTGTTAAAAATAAAATAAAAAAACTTTTAAGTTTCTTTTACTGTTGATCTAGCTTTGTCAATAAACCAGTTTGGAGATCGTTTTGAGAATAGGACCATATATCCCACTCCAATTTGTATTACCAATCCACTTATGTTTAACTTGTTACGTAAGTTCATGACATACAAACTATGAATTAGTGACATGTGTTATGTGACCGTCACATGCACTTAATTGTTTTTCATAAGTCCGAGGGTTTATAGAAGGATGCTTATCAATAATCTTAGGTTTCATATGATGTCTATGACTAAATAAGAATGGATGACCAATAAGTGGATGGGTGATTTTTCATTTTAAGAGAATTAGACATGAAAAACACTTACCAGTTATAAACTTACCATTTTGTGGGGATTGTAATGGATATTGTTGTAAAAATCGGTTTAGGCGAGAGCTGCGCGGTGACGTATCGTGGCGATTTTGGCCAAAACGTTCACTAAAATTGGGAAGGGATTAGGCAGCCGCTAAGAGCTGGACAGTGGAGTACCGTGGCGATTTTGGCTAAAACGTTCACTGAAATTGGAGAGGGATAGGCGGTTCTAATATTAAGACTGTTGTTGCTGGTCGTCGTAAGGGAGAGCAATGATCTCGTAATCCTCCAATTCAATGACGATGGGTGGACGCCAATTGTGGTGAGAAGCTTCTTCATGACGTGTCGCATGCAGCAGGAGTTTCAGCTGAAGGTGACGACAGGGTGCTCGGAGATGAGGTGGCGGATGCGGGTCTCAGCGGACTCGGCGACGTTGATGCAGAGGGTGGAAGAAAAGTGGTTTGGGGGGAGGAAGTGAGGAGGCCGAGGTGGATGACGTCGTTGGAGCAACGCCGTAGGCCTTGCATCGTCGGGAAAGCCAGAGGAATAGCGTTGTGGTGAACTAAGGAAGAAATGGAGTGAGGTGGTGGGGAAATGATGTCAACGGAGGGCAAAGGGATAACCAAGGTGGGACCATGGGAAGGATAAATGGTGGTGTGAGAGAGGAGAGATTTTTTAGTGAGCGGAAAACACCATCTGATATACCAAATGTAATAATATAATTGGTTGGAAACTTGAAAAATTAATTTTAACCAATCCCATTATGACATTTGGTGTATCAAGTGGTATTCCTGACACTGAATTTTTTGTAAGAGGGAAGGAGAGAAGGGGAGATGAGGTCTAAGAACACTCATTATATGCCTAACTTTTCTTCATGTAGTAGCCTAGTCGCTAGGTCCTAGTCTGCCACCCAACTAGCACCTAGAGTATTTTAGAACCATCGCAATGATCGTAACGGATAACTTTTATTAATAAGTAATTCATCCTCTATCTTCAAGTTGAACACAGTTTTGTATTCATTATTTCAACATACCTTCGATATAGTGGTTAATTTAGTCCAATGAATCCAATCCTAAATACCAAAAATTTCATAAAATAAACCTTGATGTACGCAGAAAATCCAAATATTTTTAAATGGATTTATGTTATGTTATTGTTTACATCAGAATATGTGTGTATGATCTATAAGGCAATACACAAGGGCTTAACATCCCGGACGAAACACTTAAGCCAAAAATGTATGTGTGTGTGTGTGTGTGTCACGTTCAGAATTTACAGCAGAGAAATCGCATCACCCAGTGCCGGTGCTGGTGCAATTGTCGCTCGTCAGCGCTCCCCATTCTCGCCGGGCTGCCATTCCATTCCGAGGATAATCTACTCATCATGTCAAAATTCAAATAGAAAAACTATGATTATCCACATAATCACAAATTACGATAACTGACGAAAATGTATAAGAGCAAGCAGTAGAAATTTGGGTTAGTGAAGTTATGAGAATTTACATGGGAAAAGCGAAAGACTCGGAGCTAGTTGTGCTGCTGCTCGACCGATGAGAGATGCTGCCAAAACCCGGTATTCCTCTCAAGTACGAAAATGAGCCCGAAGGAAGTTCGGATGCAGAGGAACTGGATTCTCCGCGGCAATGCTGGTGTCGTTGACACGATTCTGCTAGGCCATCTGACATCCTATCTTTCGACGAATCATGCCTCAACAAGTTTTCCGTTTCTGGGGCATGAAACTTCGCTCCGATTGTATTTTCTAGGTCACCTTTTAAAGAGGCATTGCTTGTCCGGCTGTTGTCGCCAATTGCCTTAGTTATTGATAGTCCTATTGAGTTTGCAGCCAAGGCTGCGTTACTTGTACCCTAAACAACGCGAAAATGGAAACGGAATCAAGTAGGTATGTACTAGTAGTGTATGCGTACAATATTTCCAGTATGTATGTGTCCGTATTGCTCGATTTATGCAGTGGTGATCGAGCATTGATTCGTGCTGGAAGTTTGCAAGTCTAGATAATGACACAAAAATGTGACAGCAATTAAAAATCCAAAACCAATCTTTTGGTTCTCCACCTTTTTTAATGTCTCAAAACGCGTAAAATAAAATCCAACTGGTTGGTCGGATTTGCCATCTGATACTGACCCTTAAACCTAATGAAATGGTAGTATCGTCGGTGGCATTAATCTACTCCGACTGTTTTAAGACAGGACAGAAGAGCATATTATCCTTCAACAGTTGCATCCTACTCGCTCGAAGGTAAAATGCGTCAGTTGACAGTTTTCCGAAGACGCAACAAATAAGACTTTTATGTTCAAGGGGATTTAGTTCGAGCAACGAAATATTTAGCGACTTACCTGTCTAACCAAAATCACTTTTTCGGATATGATCTTCTTGATTGAATGATCATTTGAAAGATCATCCTTTTTGCCGTCGTTCTCATCGGTTGAAGTGGATGACTCCGAGTCCAGAGATTCTCTAATTGACTCGCCCTCGCTGACCGGATCAGAATCAAGTACGCAAGAAAAGCTACTATGATAGGATTCACAGTGCTCTACAACACACTTGTCCTCGCATCGAACTTCCTTGTCAATGCCAATGTCCTTAAAGAACTGGTAGTTGCTGCTCCCTTGAAGGAATGCAACCAGCTCTGGCAAGTCATAGTCCATAGTAGCCGTTCTAGTAGAATTCGTCCAAGCCGCGCAATCACTAGCTGTCACGGCGTCCCTTGTAGCGTGCATATTCTGACTGTCATCTGGATGTGGTTTTAGAACCGCCTCACCGTCTTGACTTAGCAAATCGGAAATGAACAGATTATCATCATCGTTCGAACTAGTACTTTTCTCCACCTTCAATCCCTTCGTGGCTTCGGAACTTTTGAACTTGAAGGACTTGTAAACAGGCTGGAAGACCGCGGTTGAATGGCCATCCATGGACTCCCTATTGAACTGGTAATCAATACGAAAGAGAAGCTAAAACTTATTAAACAGAAGACACCACCATTTCATCAGAACCTTCTCCAAACAATCCAGATTTTAACAATCCTTCCGCGACCTGCATTAGCGAAAATCGTACTTCAGAGGCAGGGTTTTGTTTCAACAGATTAATATTCGAGATTAAAACTTAGGTTGTTTAATTTAATCCACATAAATAGACGTCAAGAATGCAGGTGAGATTGGGAAAAAAGTAACAAAAATCATGAACTCACCAGTGCAGCTGTTGGAGGGCTGATACAAAATCCTGAGGCCAAATCACCATGAAGAAAAAATAGGAGGAAGCAACAAATATAAGGATAAGAACTTGCAAAATAAGCACTTTTGTATTTAAATAAAAAAGCAGGGAAAAGCAGAATCTGGCTTACGAGGTAAGAAGATGACCAATTCCTTCCGTCTTTTAAAAGCAAACAGATTTTACTGAAAACTCTTCATAAGCAAACGAGCCGAGCCTAGCAAAGTTGGCTGAAGTAGTGTAGCCCTCTTCTCGAGAGTTTGATTTCTCTCCTTTAATTTAAATTAGATTAGAATACCGCTTCAATACAAAGAATGAATTTAAGAGATAAGGCGTCCTGATTTTGGACAGTTTTTTTACCAGGAGCAAATGCAGAAAATTATTAAACTTCCAAACTTGTGTAACAAATCCAATGAAAATTCCCTTATAAGCAAAATATTATTCAATGTGCAAGGAATTGTATTATTATACTTGATGAGATGTACCGGACTGTGTTCTCGACACAGTGTAGAGACCAGATCATGTTCTCGGCACACTGAAAAATTTCTTTACGTGAGCATGGTTACTTGGCACATGGGAATTTGCGTATTTGTGAGAACACTTATGGTGAGGTTTAATTACTATTAGGTGAACTGAACGTCACATATAATCCTGATTTAAATTTCTTCTGCCAACTAATTTTCTGGATTATGTTGCCCTCTTTTTTTGGTTAATACATTAATTAAGCTACCAAAAAAAAGAGAAGAAAAAACCCATGATTCAATGTTTCTTCTTTCAAAATTTTCTGGTTGTTATAAAGACGGTTGAGATGGGGAAGTAAACCTATTCGAATCTCCTTTCTTATCTAAGTTAGAATAGTTTAAAAGCTCTTCAATCTCATTAGAGAAATGCTAAAGGAACTTTTCATGGACTTTCTGCCACTTTACAGTTTGACGTTAATTCTTGTGCCAACAATATAAAATATTGTGTAAAAAATATGAGATGACAGAGAATCCATAAAGAGTCGTCTTAACAAAAAACATTGTGAATATTGTACTTAATGAGAGCCAAAAATATTGTGATATTGTACTTAATGAGAGTATTTCTCGAGATGAGAAATGCTAAGAAGACTATCTCAAAAGTGGGAGTCTCTAAGATTCTCTATTACCTCATGTTTTTAGTGTAATGTTTTATAATATTAGAACGGAAAGTAACGTTAAACTATAAAGTGGTAGAAAATCTATCGAGAATCTCATTTTGAGATGGTCACCCTTATCATTTCTCATTTCTCATTTCTCTAATCCAAGTTTTGTAGCTGTGAAAGCTCCTTCTAGCACCTTTTGGTTACAATTATTAATTAAATATCTTTCTTTTGGTGATTAAATAATTATATTTGGGCAAAGCCCTTACTAACTAAAGTTAATTATTTGACTTAGGCTGCATTAAGATCTAAATCTTTACCAGAAGGTATTCTAAAAGCCACAGAAAATACCGAAAACTAGGAAGATAGGATTCTCAATTCACCAACTTTTCATAACCTAAATTACTCGACAAAATAATCATTTAATTAAATTACAATTGCTAAATAAAATAAACTTACCTACCTCTCTACCATTCCAGATGAATCCCAAGCAGGTTCTTCCGTGCTGCTCTGCATCTACATATATGCTCAACCATAATGCATGTATTTAGAGTCGAGTGGGAGGGGCTTGCAACTCAAGCGGTTATGAACATTTACATCGAGATTTTGTGTTTTTTTCATCTCGGGTATCGCTTGTATAAATGAAAAATGTATCCAAAGTCCAAGGAATGAATGAAACACAGAATCTTGTAGATTATGTTTCCTTGGTGGCATCTCCTTTTTCTTTTCCTTTTTTTTTTTGTTCTTGGGGACAGACCCACATGTCCTACTAAATAAGTACAATTATCTGCTATTTACTCCTTTCACCAGGATTTTCTTGGCAACCAAACAGGTGGTTACCTATGAAATCAAAAGAATAATAAAAGCAGGTGGATTTTAAAAGAAAAATAAATAAAGAATAAATAGAATTTTCCCATGAATTAGCAATCTTCTGCGGGTGACTTTGCTATAAAATCTAACAACAACAAAAAAAATACTTGAAAAAGAATTACTTGAGAATTCAGATAAATAATCAACAAAATTGAACACTTGGCAGTTGGTACCTGTCTAATTACTTGAAACTCCGAACAGATTTAATTACTTTAAACTTAAAATTGGATCAATTTAACTAGTTCATGATGTATCTTTGATGTAGGACAAGATGTAGGTCAATTTTGACGAAGAAAATTAAAGAAAATAAAATGTTTCAAATTCTGGAAAGCAAAATTAAAGTTGAAAATATTGAATTCAACCGATATGGCAACATAAAAGACGTAACACACAAAGAGAATTTACAGATTGGATTTCCGAGCTCTGGTTTAGGAGCATAATACCTTACCAAAAAGCGTGCAATGTCCCGGTTCAAACACATTGCTTTGCTATCATTTACAATTGATTTTGGGCATCTGAAGCCGTTCAAGCTCCCAAAAACATGTTTAAAAGTTTGTAATAAAAATTCGAACTTTTTGATTCATATTGTAGACTCAATGAACCATCAAATATAAATGTGAGCTTGCCTTTAAGTTGGTTCAATTTAATTTATAGAAATCAATTAAATATCAACAACATAATTATAAAAATTTGATGACACAATAACTAAAAATCGACCACATAGCGAGAAACTCCTCAACTCAGCAATTGAGATTTGAAAAATATTTATTTTGGCCAAGTTTCCAATTTAATTTCTTTTGTTGGTAAAAGAGAGGACATTTTGGTAAAACGCACTATTCGTTGAGAAATCGATTGTTCGAAAAGGAAACTGTTTTTGAAAACGCTGCTGCCCCCGACTGTGCCACTCTATCTCTGCAACTTTTGATTTTTGAATTTTGTTTTCAGAAAGAAAAAAAAATCGGGGAAGAAGGAGGATGTACGACCCGCAGCACTTCCTGGAATCGCAGGACAATTCGAGGAATTTCGGGGACCCGAAATCCTGGCTTTCCGGGGATGTCAACTCGTCCCCGACTCACCGCCCTACTCAGTCCTCACTGGCTCACTCCTCCACCGCCACCAACAGCAATCTCGATCGCGTCCTCTTCAAAGACCTCGTCGAGATCGTGCCTCTTGTCCAGTCCCTCATCGTAATCCCTCTCTCTCTCTCTCTCTTGAACTGTGAATTTCAGGGCTTTCTGGGATTTTCTTTCCAATGTGTTTGGTTGCCGAGAAAATTGGGGAAAATAACCGTTACTGGCGGACTTGGGATGAATTGGGTAGTTTTAAAGGTTGCTGCTTTGCTTGTTTCTGATTGGGTTTTGAAGAAAATTGAATGGGGATTTTGAAATTAGTGATTTTTTTTGCTTCTTTCACGATTTCATGGAAAAAATCTTTCAGGATCGGAAAGCTAGCAATTCGTTTACGCGGCGGGGTTCGGTGGCGTACACCAAGACACCTTCAAGAGAATCCTTATCCAAAAAAGTATGATGTTTCGGTTTTCGGAACTTGTGATTGCTAATCTCTGTGATGAACAATGGCATTCTTTAAATTTTGTTACAGTTACTATGCACACAAGTAATGCTTGCTACTCGTATTGTTTTGATAGCTTTATTAATTTAAGAACAATTAACTGTGATTTATGAGGGAAAATTGTGTGCTTTTATAGTTGCAGTAAAAACTGTCTAGGTTTCGCTTTTACCATGATGGAATGTAAAATTGGTGGTGTTTGGACTATCGATTGGTGTCGTTCGAAGAATTTGACATCTGAGTGTGTTCCAAGGCCTCAAATAATTTATTTTCCTTTATGGTTTGTTTAGTTTGTACATTCCTTATGAGGAAACAAGTAATGCAAAATTTAAGAGGTTCATTCGATTCGGTGGATTATTGATGCCAAATTTCCATTACCAATCATCCTTGGGATTTCATTTGATTCTAAAGCTCTTACTTCGTATGTCAGTTCAGTTTTTTTAAGGGTTATAAAAGTCTTCTGTATTCCTAACTTCGATCAATTTTATTTCTTTGCATGATTCTCAAATGGGTTCCTAATGTTCCTCTCCTCTTATCTTCTAAAGGTTGAACAAAAAGGGAGGAATGCGGCTCAATCCATTCCCGCGAGAAAGAAGAGGGATCATGGTGACAAGGACTCAAGCAAAAATGCTGGCAGCCTTGATGCTGACAGCTTTTCAAGTTTTTCCTCGAGGGCTTCGGCAGTGGAAAAAGAAGAGTTGGATACATTAAGGGTACAGGTGGAAGATTTGCAAAAGAAAGTAGCAGAGAAGGAGGAACTTTTAAAGTCATCGGAGATCTCAAAGGACCAAATGAATGCAGTTCAAGCAAAACTGAATGAATATAAGCAACAAGTTTTGGAAAAAGATGCAGTAATAAAGGCTGTTAAGCAACAACTCTCTGATGCAAAGGTATGTATGCATCACTTGGTGCCTTGGCGGTGATTAGAGAATTCTCATGATATTTTATTGAATTGTGATACCTGACATTATTCCATCTGGAATTTTGCACTTGTGAACTGTGGTTGTAATATTAATTGTGACATTAGTTTTGATCTTTATCCAAATTGGCACGATTGTCTGAAACGTTACCTGTGTTAATGCAGAAACAGATATCCGTGTTCTTTATTATTTTATAAAATGTTCGGATCTTCTTATTAACTTTTGGTTTAATCTAGACCACAATATAGCCACTTGCCTAAACTGGAATATCATCACGGACTCTCTCTCTCTCTGATGCACACACGCTCTTTTTTGTGAATTATAACGTTATTAACATCCGTCCTTTTTCACAGATTAAGCTTGCAGACAAGCAAGCTGCTTTGGAAAAGTTACAGTGGGAAGTGATGACATCCAACAGGAAAGTGGAGAAGCTCCAAGGAGAGCAAGACTCTTTGAAAGGACAGATGTCATCATTTATGCTCCTATTTGAAAGCTTGATGAAAGCTGATCCCGTTGTATACGGTGAAGATTATGATATTTCAACGAATACTGTGGATCATCTTCCTCACATTGTAAGTTCACAACCCTGTCCCTTGGATATGGTGGTTCATTTCCTTTTTATATTTTTTGGTTTGTTCTGTCATTTGTTGTTTTATATACTAACTAATCGCTTGAGACCCCTCTATGTTGCAATCAGATTCCTGTATCATTACTGTTAAATTTTCAGATATCTGTTCGTTCATTACTTGGTTACTGTGTGTGGTTAACTGAATCGCATGTGTTGAGAATTGTTTGTTCATGTATGTGTATCTGCGTGTTGGCTGCTGCATTCCTTGCAACTTAAAGATCCTTGCTTTAATGAACAGGATGATTTGGATGAGGCACATATGAAGAAAATGGAAGAAGCTAGAAGAGCATACGTCGCTGCTGTTGCCGCTGCGAAAGAAAAGCAAGACGAAGAATCTATTGCCGCTGCAGGCAGTGCAAGGTTACATCTTCAGTCATTTGTTCTCACATGATTTAGGTTTAGCGCCGCTAGGTATTGACCGGCTTTGCGTTGCGGTGAGTCTGCTTGAATTATTGTTTATTGTTGTATATTTTTGTTTTATTTCTTCCCTTTTGCTGGGTTATGTGAAATGTGAGTCTTTCTTTTCTTGTTTATCTAGTTTTCGGGATGATATACGTGATTTTTGTTGATAATCGTACGTGATTTCTCCCTCGATCAAACGTTTTATTATTATCTTCTGTTTTCGCTAAATGAACACGAAGATCGAATTGCTTTTCTGAAAACACAATGAATTGGTACTTCGTCTGTTCGAATTCAGCAGTTTGGAGGTCATGCCAGTCGATCGGACGCTAAATACGGTCCAAAGATACAAGCACAAACGTATGAACCGTAAATGGCGATCGTTTTATTACTTCTACTAGACACAAAAATTTGCTTATGCTTAATCTAATCTCAAGGGGTAAAAATTTGAGAGAAACACATTGCAAATTTCAGAATCTACAGCATTGAAACTGGAAGCCGATGCAGCGAGCCTTGTGCTTTCTCAAGTCCATGGCTTCCGATTTCGGCATTTGCACAGGACTGCCAGTCCATTCCCATCCCAACCTGTGATCATGATTTCGCACAAGTATTATCAGGAATTAATCATGTATTAATTTAATTAATTGCCTAACTATATTGTAAAACAACGTATTTGGTAACGTACACCGGAAACGCGAAGGAGCCTGTGCTGCCGTCCGATTGATTTGAATCGCTTGATTCAACTGACACGGTCGGACGATTCTCGACATTGCTACTCGGAGGCGGTTCTTGACCGGAGTAGGTTTCCTCGTCTTCCTCGTCCTTTGCAAAATAATTATATTTCAAGAAAAGAAGATATAAGGTAGAATTACTTTTACATGTAAGCAGTCATTCCTTCGTACAGACAAATCACAGTTTATAACGAACGTGCATATTCTTTGGAAAGGAAAATTTGAAACATAAAAGAAGGGACTCTACCTTTTGGTCAAAGATGATAGATTTTCCATCATTTGTGGGGTAAATATCATAAGCTTTTCCAGTCAACCTCTCCTCATTGCTACGCCTTTCAACTGCCTTTGTATCCTCCCCATAACTAAGCTGTTTTGATCAAACAAAAGCAAAAGAAATTAATCAAATTAACCTTCTTTTAAAGGGGAAATTTCCCCTTCTCTCGGTCATCAACACTGTCGCAATTCCTAACCTTCCGATTGACATGCCTCGGCGAGTTTCTTGACGCGCAATCTCTCACGTTCGACGCTTCCACTTTGCCGTTTTTCACAACTTCAAATGCTCCATCTTCTTTAAAGCAGAACACTATATACTCCTCCTCATCTGAAAAATGTGGCCTGCAGCTTGAGTCATTAGAACTCGTATTTTCGACCGGGGAACTGCTGTCTTTAACTTGTTTAGGACCATGTCTTAATCGTCGCTCTCTGTCACATTTTTTGTGCCGCGACATCTTTTTCCCCATCTCATTGCTTCTGCTTTCGCCCTGCGTATCGAGAGCCATGTTTCGTATTGGCAATTGCGGCATTGCAGGGCAAAATCTCCCGGCTGGTTCATCATCTATATAAACAAAAAAGAAGAAGAAAAACAAAAAGGATTACCCGATTTGAAATAAACTACGATAGTTAAGATCAAATACCTCCTAAATGGGGTTTTATTTGAATGTTTTATCGATCATTGCGCTTACCCAAAGGAAACCTGCAAGCCAAGAAACATGAAGCCCAGCCCTTCACGCGCCATCTCACTAGCCTTGTCATTGTCCATGGTGTGCTGCACATTTTGATTATCTCAATTTGAGAGAGAGAGAGAGAGAGAGAGAGAGAGAGAGAGAGAGAGAGAGAGGAGGCAAAACTTAAATGACTATTTGAATTTGAAAAAAGGGGGATGAATGTCAAGGGAGTTACAGTGTTAATCCATAATTAGTAATTAGTCAGTTATGTTGCTAAACATTGTAAAACGAAAAAGAAAAGAAAATTATGTAATTATTATTGCTGGCAAATCATCCCCTAATTCATGCCAAAAAAAAATCATGTTATATTAATACAGTGGCGGTCAAACACCAAAAATTATTAATAAATATAGCGGTATGATCTAATTAATCTGAGAAATTGTGTGTAACATTATAAATCTTCTAGTAGTGTATGAGCGTGACATTGTATCCGATAATTGCGTCCATTTGGTGCGCAGAATGAGTTCTTGCAATGCAAAATCCGCGAGCAAGCCTAAACATGCCGGTGCCTCCAAGGACCGGCATCTCCCTCTCTTCGCTCATCACCGGGTTCCGACCCACCACGCTAAATGTGCTGCCGTTGTAAGCTCCACCAGTGAACCCATACGTTAGTGTCATGAGGAGGCTGAACTCGTCCCGTTGCGAGGCCATGGAGTATATCCCTTGCGCCCGTCCCATCAGGGCGGACTTGGGGTCAGGCGTGGCCGTGAGAGGATTGTCCATCATGTAAACTGACCCGAAAAGGGCGGCGATTGGGTCCGTGCCTGTGTAGTTGGACAACCGGCCTGCAACTCTTACTGCGGTCGGGTTTGGCCCGCCTACGACGTCGTGCATGTAGAACTGCATTCTTGTGATGCTGCGTTTCAAACCCTCTGTGGTAGGGGTACAACACGTTAATGCAAGAGCTGCAATGAGGAGGAGGAGCTTGCTAGTCACAGCAGCCATGGCGGATTCTCTTCTTTCTTTCAATTTCTGTAGCTGCTAACAATGCAGATTGTAATATATGCATCTATATGTGTATGTATACGTGTATATATAGATCCACACTAGTTTTTTCAACGGCAGAATGGTCCATGATGTTAATTTCTGGTAGGCTTTTCACGGATGCAGAAGAAAGTTGTTCCCCTTCAAATATGATGGGCTAGAATATATATATCTTCCAGAATATTTACTTTGCATGTAAGTTTGAAACCTAAACGTCACGCTTATGGATTACTCACTGTTTCTTCTGCCATTTCAAATAATTTGAACATAGGTTGGTGATTGGTCGGTGATCATTCAATTTGGCAAAGAATAATATTTCTGCAAAACAATGAAATAAGGCAATTTATAATGTCAAAATAATACAATCAAAGGGAGAGAGTCCAAATTAGGCAAGTGATTTTCGCATAAAAAAATGAGAATCACATGTGTTTTTTTCTCCATACAAACTTCTTTTTAATCATGCTGTTTATAATTGATTTATTTATTTTGTGGATCAGAAATACAAACCTCTTTGCAATCATGTTCGTTATTTATATTTAATTTATTCAATCTGATCATAAATAAAGAAAAGTGCGTAGAAGAAGAAAAAAAAAATGTAATTATCATTTTTTTTCTCACTTGCCTAACATTCCTCCCCCTTTTCTAGTCTTCAATAGTTGAAAAAGAAAGAAAAGTAAATTGATTGGCATAAACAAAGAGGGGTTTAAGACATAAAATTACTATTGTCAAAGAAAATTAAGAAATTAAGGCTATAAAAAGTCAACAAAATAAACAAGGATGAGTGATTGGAGGAGGACATTAAGGACAAGTAACCTCGATTGCAAAATAAACGCTTTTAACTAATTAAGTTTTTTTTTTTTTTTTGAACAAACGATATTTCTACTTTAGGATTGAAAGCGTTAATTTTTTCTTCTCACTTGCCTAACATTCCTCCCTCTTTTCTAGTCTTCAAAAGTAAAGAAAGAAAGAAAAGAAAATTGATTGGCATAAACAAAGAGGGGTTTAAGATATAAAATTACTATTGTCAAAGAAAATTAAGAAATTAAGCAATTAAGGCTATAAAAAGTCAACAAAATAAACAAGGATGAGTGATTGGAGGAGGATATTAAGGACATGTAACATCGATTGCAAAATAAACGCTTTTAACTAAGTAAGTTTTTTTGTTTTTATTTTTAACAAAGGATATTTCTACATTAGGGTTGAAAGAGTGAATATTTTCTTCTCACTTGCCTAACATTCCTCCCCCTTTTCTAGTCTTCAATAGTAAAAAAAGAAAGAAAAGAAAATTGATTGGCATAAACAAAGAGGGGTTTAAGATATAAAATTACTATTGTCAAAGAAAATTAAGAAATTAAGCAATTAAGGCCATAAAATGTCAACAAAATAAACATGGATGAGTGTTGATGAGCATGATGAGTGATTGGAGGAGAACATTAAGGACATGTGACCTCGATTGCAAAATAAATGCTTTTAACTAAGGTTTTTTTTTTTTTTTTTTTTTTTAATTTTTAATTTTATTTGAACAAACGATATTTCTACTTTAGGGTTGGAAGAGTGAATTAAGCCTCGTAATGGGCTAGCAATAATGTGGTTCAAATTTTCTTTTGGCGGGAATTGAACTTAAGATCTCTCACTTACAAGTGAAGAGGAATACCACTAAACTGTAGTACTAAGACCTACTCCAACCTTTGGAGTAAACTCAAATTTTAGGTTCTAAACTTACTCCAATTTGCTCCAACCCTAGAGGCAAATATGATTTTTAACACAAAATTCATTTATGGGGCAAATTTAGGCCAAGATTCCTCTGGTTTAGTGGGCCGGCCTGTCATATATGTGCATTTTTTAGTTTTATATTTATAAATTCATTGAATCTAACATCTAAGATCTAATATGATCAAATCCACCTATAAAAAAAAAGAAATCTAACGGTCTAAATTTAAATCCAACGGCTAAAGTAATAATTTTTTTTTAATAAGTTTCATATTATTCATAGCGTTCCACGAGTTTTATGGTGTTGATTTAGTGATTTTTCAATATTTATCGGAATCTAAATATTTTTATGATAAAATGTTCATAAAATTAAATTAGAATAGTCTACATAATTTTTAATTTTATTTTTAAAACGTTAGTTGAACAAAAAAATTATCTTAAATTTATTATTTAATAATATCGGGCTAAAAATTTAACTGAAAAGAGTTAAAGTAGAAAAATTGTTTCTGGATTAAAAATTTTAGATTTTAATCTAAAGATTAGAGACGCTCTAAAAGACTCTTAACCAATTGAATTACCTGAAAGTTTGTCAGCATGATTGATAAAATGTTGGCCCACAAGATACACAATTGCCATGGGGTTTTTAATGTTCCCTTGGGCCTAGGATAGAACATCATTTGGGCCTAGTGCAATGTCACGTGTCAAGCACCAAAACTGCACGTGACCTGCGCCAAATAAAAGTTACAATCAGAGAGAGAGAGAGAGAGAGAGAGAGAGAGAGTGACAGCCTGAAATTCCCCCGCCAAACCCAAAAAGCAAAAAACCAGAAGAAACCCTTGCTGCCAGTGAGAATTCCGAAGCTTGGGAGAGAAGCAATTGGAGCATGGCGGAAGGCCTGATTGAGATCCAGGTCCGTGCGCTGGAAGGCAAACCGGCCACGATTTCGGTCCCGGTCGACGAAACCATCGACGGCCTCAAGCTCCTTCTCAAGCAATTTTTCCCACCAGCCAAAAGCTCCCCCAATTTTCACCTTTTTTTCAAGGTAGCAATTCTTTCTCTCCTTCTCTTTGTTTTCAAATTAGGGTCTTTTACATGTAAGTCTTAGACGGGATTACACTTTAGAGAAAAACACTTCAAAGCGGAATACTTTAGAAAAACACCCTTCTTAATTTGGAGTGGGAGAAGGCCAACAAGGGAAATGTTGCAATTTACTATCTTCTTTTTTTTGTGTAATTGTGTGTCAGGGTGAGAAGTTGAGGCTGCAGAGTCAGATTGGAAGGCTCAACATTCGTCCGGGTGAGTTTCTAGTGCTTGCCCCATTTACTAAGAAAGACCCGAATTGTAATGAGACCCCGAAATCTGAACAAACGAAAACACCAGTGAATTGTCCTAGTAAAAGCTCGATTAAGAAGTTTGCTGATTCGGTGTGGTCTGATATGATGGAAGACTTAACCTTTTTACATGACAATTCAAATGATAAAACTCCGAAGGGGCCTAGTGTAGGAAGTTTCAATCTTGGAGGTAGAAGTGAGGTAAATGATGAAGCCACTAGTTCTCGCTCTTGTGGAGCAAAGCGAAAAATGGGAACTTTTGATTGTGATGACATTGTATTGGATATATTGCGTTCTAGTAGAAATAGAAGTGTCCTTGATGAACAGACTTTTAAAAGGTTTATTGAGGTTTTGGAGACGGTGAGTTGTTTATCAGACCCTTATTCCCGGGACTGCTTGTTGTGGAGAAGAGCTGTTTTGCGGCAACAGGGCTTTGGCACCGGACTGCATAAAGGCAATAGTAGTTCATGCTTGTGTCCAGCGTGGTTGAAGATAATCATGAAGGCATTTGCTTTCTTAAACACTTTTTCTGCATTTCTTCAATTACAGCAGGTGAGAACAACCTCAATCGTTTTGGAGCAAGCGTTGCACCAGCTTGGGAAATTTGGAGTTAGGCTTGGTATGAAGGACATAGAGCATCTTTCCATTATTTCTCCTAAGGTAATTTATGCCGCCGTGTGAACACACTGAGTGTAATATAATCTATGCCATCTGGTTTTTTGTTAATGCAGGTAGTACATCTTTACTGTGTGTAATATAATCTTTGCCATCTGGATCTTTGGTAATGCAGGTAGTACATTTTGCAAATGAGAATGCAGAGCTGGAAGGTTCTGGTAATGTGCTTGTTATTATCAATGGTTCAACAGGACAGAATGGTCGAAATGAAGATCTTCGTAAATATGGTATTGTGAAGATGTGCGAATTTTTTTTTTACCATTTCCAGAGTTTTCTAAAATAAATATATGGGCTTTTAACTGGATAGTTTGTTTACATATGGTCATGTTCATGTTTGCTAGCTTGCAAGCAAATGGATATTTCAAAGATTATCAGTTTATCGAAAATACGGGAAAGTTCTTTCAGAAGTAATTTGTGGGAGGCTGTAGAGTTGTTAATGGTATGTCTAATTGTTCTCTCTCTCTCTCTCTCGCTCTCTCTCTCTCTCTCTATGCCTGTCTTTTATGAGCATTATTAGTGTTCGAATCCTATAGATTACAACTTGATATGAATTTTCATGGCAGTTTAAAACTGGAAATGAGACTTCCATGGATTTTTCCTTGGAAGACTTGCTCAAATCAGTGAAGGAATGTGGTCCTGCTACAAGAGGAAATGAAGCAAAACGACTAAGGGTAACACGTGCAGCTTCAAATAATTATTTTGACCGAAATCAATCTAAAGCTTCAAGAAAACATCGATGCTGTGTAGGTTTTCAACTTTTCATCCTCAACTTACTTTATTCAGGTTCCATTTTTGTGTTTTCCTTGTTTATCATAAGTTGTATCTTGTATGTTCAATCTTCATACTCTACAGAGGTGGAAAAACAAAATCGAAGGTGATATCAATTCAGTATCATCTAATTAACTTGTAGAGAGTTGACATGTTTTTGTACTGTAATCCAACATTTGTGCCCTTGGTGAATTTACTGGCATACTAACTGGTGCCTCCATCCAGTTAGTACCTAAGGGGAGAGGAGATTGCATTTGATCCAATAGCCATTGGTATTAATACATGTAGAATAGAAGTTGCTTAGTAATTAGAAAAAGGCTGCAATTATCGTTAGATGTTCTTTAACAGCCTACTAATGTGATAATGAATGACAATGAACACCTGATGGAGGATTTCTACCTACAGAAAAGAAGTGGTAGCAGATCCTTGACTAATGGACGTTAATTGTTTTGTTATGTCTCACTGGAGTTATCAGTATCTTTTGATCTTCAAAGTGCGGAGTTCTTTTTGTATGCTCTGAGAGATGACACTATTGTAACACTGTTTTGTGTCAACAGTTAACAGATTCATTCCAACCAGAGGAGATGATTAAACATCTTAGAGAGGGACTTGGATCGAAAGGACAGGTTTTCTCTACACTTTTCTTGTAACTGTTTGTTTAATTTTGGGAAATGAAAAGGTGAAATACCCAAAAAATTGAAGTAGGTAAGGTAGAAGCTCTGTAGGATAATCACTTTGGGTTTTTGGAAGCTATGAAACATTTTCCAAATAAAATATTTGTTCACAACTTATGCCCCTAAGACTCATTTGGATCTGGCATGCTGTCAAGTCTCTAACAGTAAGTACATTGTAACCTCTGCTAATGCTGCACTGTGAAACTGTGGATGCAGATAGTGCATGTTGAAGACATTAGTGCTCGGAGAGCTGCTTATGTAGAAGTTCCACATGAACTATCTGAAAACATGAGATCTGCACTTCGTAGCACTGGAATCACTCAATTATATACTCATCAGGTATGGATATTTTCTAGGCTACATGCTACTGCCCTTCTGAGGAAAACCAGCTGGTTAATGTGTTTCAACTTTTTTCTTTTTTTTTTCCTCATGATATTTACAGGCAGAGTCAATACAAGCCTCACTTTCTGGGAAGAATGTTGTTGTGGCAACAATGACATCGAGTGGAAAATCTCTTTGCTACAATCTGCCGGTCTTAGAAGCTCTGTCCCACAGTTCATCCGCTTGTGCTCTATATTTATTTCCAACAAAGGTTGTACATAGGATGCAAAAACCATCTTCTTTGGTCTTGTGTTTGATAAAAAATAATTTTTTTTATTTTATTTTATTTTTTATAAATCCCAATTATTTATGATGCAGGCTTTAGCTCAGGATCAACTAAGAAGTTTGTTGGCTATAACCAAAGGATTCAATTGTGACTTAAACATTGGTGTATATGACGGTGACACTCCTCAGGAGGAGAGGACATGGCTGCGTCAAAATGCTAGGCTGGTGATTTTTGGCATTTTACTTAGTTTGCTTCCTCTCCTAAGTTTATGCTGAAATTCTTATCTGCTTGAATGTAGCTAATCACAAATCCAGATATGTTGCATGTATCACTCCTGCCATACCATAAAGGATTTCGGCGGATTTTGGAAAATCTCAGGTATTGTCTCTTGGACTTTCATGAATCGTTTCTGTCAGCAGGTGATTCATCTATCTGTGTGCGCGTGTGTTTGCATGCCATGCTCTTACGTTTCTTTGGTGTTTTATGATTTAAGTTATTTTAACAGGTTATTTGAGCAGTATGTAGTTTTATTGGTATATTATTACATTAATTATACCACAGAGATTGATTTCATATACTGCAGTTTTATTGGTATATTATTACATTAATTATACCACAGAGATTGATTTCATATTTGATACGTTAGGTTTGTTGTCATTGATGAGGCACATGTGTATAAGGGAGCATTTGGTTGTCATACTGCTCTAATATTAAGAAGACTTCGCCGGCTCTGCTCACATGGTAAATCTTTCCCTTTGAGTTTACAAAATATGGGACTTTTTGTTTACTTTTCCATTGAAATTGGAAAGCTAAAAAGCTGTTTGTTTCTTTGTAGTATATGGAAGTGATCCTTCTTTTGTGTTTTCTACTGCAACTTCGGCAAATCCTCATGATCATTGCATGGTAAAGATTTTCAATTAGAATTATAAAATCATTTATCTCGTTATACAAAGTTCGACATTGATGGTTTTTTTTATTTGATGATTTTCATCTTGTGCCTTTATGAGCTTGTTCTCAATAGTACGCAATTATCTTGATTCGATGAGTAAAAGAAACAAGACCGCCTGGGGTTTAGAAAATAAATTTGGTTTATCATTGTATAATTTTGTTTCAGCACATAGCCTTGTTGGTGGGAAGCTCAACCTGTATAGCTTTGGGGTGTTGAGAAGACATTTAAACTAACTAGATGAATTTTGTGCATGCATATGTTCCACTTGTTGTATTGTATTGTTAGGTTGCTGAGACGAGTTGTCAATTTGTCATATTCTGATTCTTCAGGAACTTGCTAGTCTACCAACTTTAGAGCTGATTCAGAATGATGGAAGTCCGTCTGCAAGAAAGCTTTTCGTCCTTTGGAATCCTATTGTGAATCTACAAAGACAAACTGTTGGTGTTCTATATCCTATTCTTTGTGATCAACTCAGATATTAGTTAATTTGCTAAAGCCTAGTGTTGTTTCTTTACAGACGTCGACGACAACCAATAATATTATGGATAATGGTAACTCTGCTGTTGAAAATGCTAATCCCCATACTTCAAGGTAAAAGCTTGCTACATATATAGGGCATGCAGAATGAGAGTAATTTCTTTAACCATGATCTGTGGTTTTGCATGCCATTCTAAATCTGAGTTAGCAATGAGAGTAGCTTGAAAAGTTTTATACCATGTGATTTTTCCCATCTTTAGACTGCCACAGTTTTAATGCCTCTTTTTCTTTCCATGATAGTTTAAGAGGCGTCCAGGGCATGAGCATGCGATGGTCCCTAAGAAGGTTGATCTGTCTCCATAGGGTAGTTTGAGTGGCTTGGTTGCTAAGAATGATTACATGCCTCCTAGCTCCTGTGAAGTAGACATTTAGCATATTTCATATTAAGTAGCGGTGTATCTTAGTAGTTAAATTAAGCTGCTTACTTGGAATTGCAAATGGTAGTTTCGTTGGACCTTACCATGTGATACACTGCTAGTACCTTAAAATTCTGGTATTCACTTCTGTTTCTCTCAATATTTTTTTGGCTCAGTCATGATGCAGATTTCTTTTTGTGGTTTTGGAACCTCAACACCTGATGCATTAATTAATCTTTGCAGCCCAATGATGGATCTTTCATGCCTCTTCGCTGAAATGGTACAGCATGGTCTACGTTGCATTGCGTTTTGCAAAACACGCAAGCTTTGTGAACTTGTGTTGTGCTATACGTATGTATAATCACTTTCATGTATTTCAGTACTAAATGCCACATGATATGATTAAAGATTTATGGCATTGTTAGCCCCATGGTTTTGTTATTTACCTTGTGTTTGGACTTACTGCTAATATAGTAAAGAAGGTTTATTTCATGAAATAAATTAATATAATTCTGCAGGCGTGGGATTCTTCTGGAGACCGCACCCAATTTAGCGGACTCTATATGTTCTTATCGTGGTGGTTACATTGCAGAGGTTAGTAAAAGCTGTTCACCCTGCATTATGTTCTGCCAGTAGTTAATTTTGGTTGAGGTATACAACTGGTTTTTAATTGATTGACTGATGGAGCAGGATAGGAGAAAGATAGAGAGGGATTTTTTCAATGGAAAACTTTGTGGTATTGCTGCAACAAATGCCCTTGAATTGGGTATTGATGTTGGACACATAGATGCAACTCTTCATTTGGGTTTTCCTGGTAGTATATCTAGGTATAGTTCCAGGCCATCAATGCTTTAGCTTATTGTTCAAATTGTTACGATTTAGTATTTTATTGCTTTCCATAATTGTTTGCACTTTTCTGTCTTTGTTAATAGCTTGTGGCAACAAGCTGGCAGGGCTGGAAGGAGAGAGAGACATTCTCTTGCAGTGTATGTTGCATTTGAAGGGCCCCTTGATCAATACTTCATGAAACAACCAAATAAACTTTTTGGAAGCCCAATTGAGCGCTGCCATGTCGATGCTAAGAACCAAATGGTTTAAAATTTTCCATCATCAATATTCCTTCCATTTGTTTGTGTCTAAAGAAATGGCGATAATGATTTTGTGCTTCTTGATATCTGTTTCCTTGTAGGTTCTTGCACAGCATTTGGTTTGTGCTGCTCTAGAACACCCCCTGAGTTCGTCTTATGATGAAAGGTTTTTCGGCTCTGGTATGAACAGTGCCATAGTGCCTCTTAAAAATAAAGGGTATTTGAGTCTTGATCCATCTTGTAATTCGTCTGCTGAGATTTGGAACTATATTGGGCAAGAGGTACATAATTTCTTTGCATTATCTGAGTTGATTTTTCCGTTCTTTTGGTTATAGTTTCTTTTCCTCTTGTAGCGTGCTCTAGTGAGCTCTGTGTATATATTTTAAGGAAGACTGGCTTTGGTTTTTAACATGACATTATTTGTGCATATTTTTTCTAGAAAATGCCTTCACGTTCAGTAAGCATCCGATCAATAGATTCTGAGAAATACAAAGTTATAGACCAGCAAAAGAAAGAAATCCTTGAAGAGATCGAGGAGGGCAAGGCTTTCTTTCAGGTAAACTATAATGCACATTAATAGTACATTTGCTATCTTGTTGGAAATCTATTAAGTATTCTGCACACCCCATTTATATCTTTACTAATTTTCTTTAGACAATTTAATGATACTTCACTCCAGGTATATAAAGGTGCTGTTTATATGAACCAAGGAAATACATACCTGGTCACAAGCTTAGATACGTGGAGTAAGGAAGCTTTATGCAAAGCAGCTAATTTGGATTATTACACAAAACCCCGTGATTGCACAAGAGTTCATATCATGGGTGGTAATATGGTATGTCAGTTCTTAACATTTATTCGTTGTTCTGAATGCCTTTCCATAAATTGCATGAGTCAATCTGGTGATTGGAAATCCATGATGGTCTTGTATCTCAGAATTTGGATACTAATACAGGAACAGATAAGTTTGTATGTTATACAGGATTATTGTTAGATATTTGGAGTAGGCTCATATATCTGATATTGAAGTAGTCAATAGTACACCCTTTCTGGATTGCCCGTATCTCTCCCCCATACAATGAAGAGGCCAGCGTTCAGCTTTGGCCGCTGTTCAGTGCCTTGAAACAGTTATCTCTGCAATTTTTCAATTCATTAACTTGGAATTTTGTTTTTGTTTATGTCTCATACTCCTCTCTATGGCATTTCATCATGCTTATGAGTTATGATGATTTCTAAACGCTCACCTGCTACACGTCCTGGTGTTGTAGGCTCATCCACCTAAGGTTTCCAGAACATCTGCCCGAACAGATTCTTGCAAAGTAACAACTAGATGGCTTGGATACTTTAGCATATGTAAAGCAACGCACGAGGTACTTGAATCAGTTGAACATAAACTTCCGGAATATACTTATGAGTCACAGGTAAACCTGAGTACTTTTTAACTTTGTCAATGGTTCTATTGTTTGGTGTTTTTAAACTTTAAATTGTTGTTTGGTTCTTTTGTATATATAAAATGTTTCATCGTTTCATCCAAACAGGCAGTGTGGGTTCCAGTTCCACATTGGATAAGGGAAGCAGTGGAGGCGAAAGACCTTGATTTCCGTGCTGGACTGCATGCTGCAACACATGCTGTTCTACACGTTGTGCCTTTGTGAGTCCCTTACATTTCTCTTTCTTATATAACATTCTTGTTCGCCATTGAGATTTTCTTAAGAATTTAAAGCATCTGACTGCATTGTGATGCTTGATGTTGTCATGTGCAGACGGATAATATGCAACTTATCTGACTTGGCTCCAGAGTGTCCATACCCTACTGACAAATCCTACTTTCCAGAAAGGATTCTATTATATGACCAGCATCGTGGAGGGACTGGTGTCTCTGTACAGGTGAGTTAGATGAAACTTTGTTCAAATTCGTAAATCATCAGAAGATGGCTTCGTTCCGATGCCCTGGCTTGGTTTCCGGAGATAATTCTGACCTCTGGACAGCAATATGTATGTTGACCCTCTGTTGAAACTGATATGCTTGGACATGTAATAGGTTCAGCCGATATTTATGGAGCTCTTTACTTCTGCTATCGAACTTCTTACATCTTGCAGCTGCTCAAGATATGGTGGCTGCCCTAACTGTGTACAAGTATGTCTCACATTCTCTATATTTACCCTCTCTCTCTCTCTCTGACTTGACTTGAAACATTTTGTGTCGCAGAGTTTTGTGTGCACGGCATATAATGAAGATTTACATAGGGAGACAGCAATTATGATCCTTAAGGTGGTTGTTGTTGTTGTATCCGTTTATGTTGGTTTGTCTCCCGTCATTGTGTTGACTGGTTTTCTTGTCCATTCAGGGTGTTCTTGAAGCAGAAAACTTAAACACACGGGGATCTCCCGAGTCATTGAAATCTTCGGTGAAGCAAGACGGAAGTAGAGGAACGGGCAATGGGTACCTACAACCATCACCGTCACCACCACCACCACATCCCTAACGCTAAATGGGATACTGACCGGATTAACTTCATTCTTTCGAAGTCTCGGTACATAGAACAAGAAGGTTTACAAGCTTTGCAGTTTTGTTTTATTTTATTGGGTCGAAACAAGCTTTGTAATTTCTCAGCCCGTGTAGTTTACGTTGTAGTATTTCTTGATGGAATGTTTTATATAAGGCTAAACTGGGTTTAGTGTTAGAATTATTCTGATTCTTGACCTAGTACTGTATTGTACCATCAAAGCTTTTACGGCTTGTTTATTTTGTATGGAATGCGAATTAGAATTATTTCGATTCTTGAATTATTGTGTTTACTAAAACATGAGCAGTAGAATTATTCTAAATTTCTAATTCTTCATGAGTTAAAAAAGTAATAATTTTATTTTAGAATTCGTAATCCTACACATAAAAATTTGGAAAACAGAGAAATTATGTGAGCTAGTTGGTTTCATATTAATTTCATCTCTTATTTTCTCGATTCATGACTTCTCTCTTGTTGAAAAACGTATCATCAACTTTTGGTTAGAAACTTGTAGAAACCAATTTAGCTATAAAATAATTATCGTAAAAAATATAAGAAAAAAACCAATATTAAAAAAGCAGAATAAAAGTGTCCGGCATTTTGTATTCTGTGAAACCATAAAAAATTATCGTAAAAAAAAAATGCAAAAATAAAAGTGTCCGGCATTTTATATTCTGTGAAAACATAAAAAAATTACTGTAAAAAATTTTTAAAAAAATGCAAAAAACATGGCCCATGCAGGTCTCGAACCTGCGACCTTCGCGTTATTAGCACGACGCTCTAACCAGCTGAGCTAATAGGCCAATTTTGGTTGTTGTTTTAACGTTTATATATATAAATTTAGAAAAAGCTGAGGTATTACATGTGTGAATATTTTTTGCTTACCACAAGCCCTTCACAAAGATGAGAAGGAAGAAACCCCAGACGCCGATGGTGATAGTAAACTTGGGACTGTTAGCTTCTGCAGCTTCTATTGGCGGATTAGTCAATAAGATGGTTGGCCGGATTGGGGACACGCCCATTATTGGTGCATGGACATATGCCAACAATCTCTGCGCAGTTTCTGCTACGGCCAAAGCCGAAGCGATTATTCGTGGCACGGTTGCAAGGGATGTGGCAGCTCTTATGGAGTTCAAAGGTGTTTCTCTCATAGAAGCAGCAGATTATGTCGCGGTCGTGGAGGAGGGTGCTCCAAAAGGAAATGTAGGGCTGGTTGCTGTGTCTGCCGTAGGTGAAGTCACCATATATGATATATGCCTTTCAATACCACCGGTATGTTTCGAGCTTGCGCTACTGAGGATCAGCCCGGGCCCTTGCCCAGCAACCAAGGATTGTTAGCAATGCAGTTGGAATGTTATGATAATATATATGTTGAAATGATAATTTGAATTGGAAGTTTTTGTTAGAAATGCAGTTGAAGGCTTGAAGCTCTTTCTTTTAGAAATCAACTCTCTAGTAATTATCTAAAATTGAAATTATTAAAATTTTACTTGCAAACCATTTTAACTCAAAATAGACTAAATAGATTACAAATCTTATTAATTGAAAAGAATGCGGTATGAGACTCGAATTATGATGATATAATTATGATGGTTTTGCTTCAAAAATGCAAGAAGACGATTTCTTACAAAATGTTGAAATTTCACGGAGTTGTTTTGCTTGAAGTTGGTGCATATGATTTTGCGGATAGGATATGTTTATGACTGGGTCAAGTCCATGAATTAAGGGAACACTAAACACATTTGCATCCACAAATTGACCCCATAAAATGTTGTGGTTCTTGTGAATTATATTAATTAATTACAAGATTAATTGTTTCGTGTCTTTTAATTAGATTATGGCTTCTGTCTCTCTTGGTGTTGATCAAGAAATTATCTCAACCCTCCCTAAGGACACAGGCTGGGCAGCTGAGCATTACTACCAGTACCAGAACTTCTGGTACCCCCAGGTTTTTCTTGAAGGTGTGATTTGGGCACAACAGGATTTTAGGGCTAGGGACTCTGACATTTTCCTGGCCACCTTTCCCAAGTGTGGTACAACATGGGTGAAGGCTCTCATGATTGCCATAAAAAACCGGAAAGACTGCGATTATTCGTCACATCCATTGCTCACAAAGAACCCTCATGATATTGTGCCCTACATAGAGTTGATTGTTCACCACGACAATCCAGTTGAGTATCTCGACTCTATGGCCTCACCAAGATTGCTTGCATCCCACATCCCTCACTCATCGTTGCCGAACTCCCTTTTGGATTCAGATACACGGGTTGTGTACATTGCAAGGAACCCGAAAGATGTTCTCGTTTCCTTTTGGGCATTTTCCAAAAAACTAAGGTCGAAGGTATATAGACTCCCTCTTCTCTCTCTAGAAGAAGGATTTGAGTTGTTTTGCAAAGGGGTTGCACTTGCAGGCCCGTTTTGGGATCATGTACTGGGGTACTGGGAAGCAAGCTTGAAAAACCCTAATAAGGTGCTATTTTTTAAGTTTGAGGATTTGAAAGCTGATACAGAAGGATGCGTAAAGAGGTTGGCAGAGTTCATAGGATATCCATTTTCTTCAGAAGAAGAGAAAGAAGGGGCTGTGCAAGAAATAATAAAGTTTTGCAGTTTTGAGAACTTGAGTAGTTTGGAGGTGAACAAAAGTGGGACGTATCATGTGGGGCCGAAAACCGATGAAAAATTCAGCAACGATGTCTTCTTCAGACGAGGGGAGACCGGAGATTCACAGAAGCATCTAACGCCTGAGATGCTCGAGCGTCTTGATAAAATCACAGAGCAAAAGTTTGGGGCATCTGGTTTGAAGTTTTAGAAACATAACGAGTAAGGGTAATATGTAATTGTTTGGGACGTTTGGTTTCTACCATGCGTCTCGGGTTTGAAACTTGCCCATCTACTATATTAATGTAATAGTTTCGAATTCTTCCCCTCTCCTTAATATTAGTAGTTAAAAAAAATCATTCCATAGACGAATCCATGAGCTTGAAATTATGCAGAATTCTTGCATATCTGAAGTAAACTAATAAATGCTCCAACACAAAAATGCATTGTCGAGAGGCACATTAATGTGAGATCATAACTAGGCGAGTTTTCTTGGATATTTATAAGTACTCAGTATTGATATATATTTGATTGTTTGATTTATCCAACGGCTTAAACTAAGTGACTAAGGACTTGGAAGAATTGAAACACAGGAATCAAATAATTGCTATTCATTGCCAAATAATTCTAAATTATTATCTTAGCTAGGCAGTGTTCCAGCTTTTGTCTTTCGGAATGCTTGGCAGTAACACTTGAGCTCAAGTAGTAACATCTCGGTTGGCTTTGTCTTCCTTCCTATCGTCATTGGAGATATTGTGGCATGCCTCGGAAGCTAATTGGGAGGCTGAAGACTTGATGATCCGATAAGGATTTAGGACCTAAAGTCTACAGGTTTAGTAAACCTTTTATATGGGGAAGGAATATTCATGGCACTACATAAATTGAATAATACTTGAGTTCCTTCCTCAACTTATAATTAACATATCTTCAATGCAAGAACTTTATAATTAGAACAGTTCATACTTTTTATCATCACTTAACAATCATATCTGCAAAAAAATCATTCAATTTGGAGATCATTTAAACATTTATATGCATCAAACAAATGGACGGTTCATTATAAGGATGATACTTGTTATTAAAATTGTTGATTGGTTTGACATGCATGGATGTGACTAAACGCTATTCAAATTGAATGATTTTTTTACAGATATAATCTTTAGATGCTGCACAAAAATCATTCAATTTGAATATCGTTTAAACATTCATATGTATCAAACAAATGGACAGTTCATTATAAAGATGATACTTGTTATCAAAATTGTCGATTGGTTTGACATGCATGGATGTGACTAAACACTCTTCAAATTGATTGATGTTTTTTACAGATATAATCTTTAGATGATGATAAAGAGTATAAACGGTTCCAAATGTAAAATTCACATGGTGAAGATACATTAATCATAAATGAGGGGATAAGTAGATTCCCATGAGTAGCACAAAAGTATTATCCATATAAATTTTCTTACTCAAATTTTGAACCATTAGATTAATAGATACTATTTTAATGGCTGATGTTAGGGAGACATTTGTAGACAAAATTTTGGAAATTAAAGAACATAGAAGTTGATGATTGATTTATTACTTAAGTGTTGATAAATTTGTTTATTTCTATTGGTGACACATTATTTAGTTTACAAATTTTGTCTCCAATTTAATCGCCTTAGCATTACTCTAATTAAATATACTGGCATTCAACCCATAGGGTGCACTGTTTAAGCGTTGATAAACATGTTCATTTCTATTGGTGACACATCGTTTAGTTTATAAATTTTATCTCCAAATTTAGTAGTCATAACATTACCCTAATTAAATATACTGGCATTCAACCCATAGGGTGCACTGCCTTATCCACCATTTGTAAATTACATATTTTCATCATACGAATCAAAACTATTCGTTTTCTTAATTATCTTTCAAAGATCATCTTTGCAAAAAATCATTTGAACTAGAAACCGCTTGGTTATCTATACGTACCAAATAAATAGACGATTAATCATAATATGTTACTTGGAACCAACTCTAAATTTATTCTATACATGGATAACTAAACGACATTCGATTTCATTGGTAATTTCTAGAGATGATGCTCAAAACAATTCCAAGTTCTCCCGTTCTGTTAATAGAAGGGCTGCAAATGAGAGATTTGGAATAAGCACACGATGAGCAAATTATAATTAAATAGTATCGAACTCGTCAATCTTAAGACCTTCCACTTACGAATGGTGGCAAACGATCAATTAATTAACAATATTTAACAGAAAATTTCATTTCTTCCTTTCTCAAGCCATCGTACGAAAAAAAAAAAAAAAAAAAAAAAAACCATCTCCCCAATTCTACAGCTTGCGGAGGGGGGAAAAAGAAAACCCCATCAGGCAAAAAATCAATTTAAACTTTTCTAATTGTATAAAAACAATGCTCCTTTTCTTTCAGAAAACTATGATGCAAAAAGAAAACTGTCTAGCAAAATTCAAAATTTTCTACTTCTGACTTTACAATAACAGCGATCATATTTTCCGGCGCTGAGAGTTTAAAAGTCGTGAGGATCGCATGAATTACGAGCAATCGAGAAGCAGCACATTCTAGCTTGTGACACAATCTTGCAGAAATGGGTGGCTTTGATTTACATACCGCTCCCAGAGTGGCTTATACCTGCCAATGGCCAACTTCAGCCACGGCTTCATGTACCCGTTAAAGTGAACCACCGCTGCACTCTCAATCAATCGGTTGTCAATGTTCAGATCGTACCCCAGTCCTAATACATGCCATCTCCTATCGAGCGGCTCTGTCAGACCGTAAAATGTTAGAAGCCCAGGCGGAAGAGTGCCCATCCTCCAAAGTGTCCCATCAGCATTCTGCTCCTGCCAGTAATGATACCGTGCAGTTACATTTGCTTTCTTCCAAGCAATTAAATCAAAGACATTCATACCAAAGGCCCATCCACATGCCTGTGGATCAAACTTGGCGCTGATGATTGGGTCTGAGAAATTGAGATACTTGTAATAACGATGAAATGCTTCAAGACAAGTTTCCACTGCTCCATTCACATTTCCATGCAAATCCAACGAGAAAAGTGGGGTCAGATCCTTCTGGACAACAACGTCGTCATCAAGAAAAACAATCTTCTCCAGCTGCGGATAGATCTCTGGAATGTAGAATCGAAGGTGATTGAGCAAAGATTGATACTTGGGGCTCCGCAGCTTTGGCACAACATCCATATCTTGATATCCACCAAAATAGTACTTTCGTGAATCTGCATCAAGGAGTTGTTTCACGACAGGAGCATAAGAAGCATTAAACCAAGAAAGTTCCTCAACATTCTGCACTTCTATTGTGGACCCTTTGAAATCGTTACTTTGGAACCAAGCCTGCATTGTGCCATAGTTGATCCCATTCGTGACAATGTGGAAGACCAGCTGTTTTGGATGGTCAGCATTGGAGACGGTGGAGTTGACAACCACAGAGGTGGCAACCACATTGTCTGAAAATATGCAGAAATGGTAGATATTGTTGTCCATGAGTCTGGGAGAATTTCTCTTCTCTTTGGCATGTTGTTGCAGAGATGGCTTTTTAAGCCAATCAGCTGTGAGTTTAACATTTAGGCAATGGAGGTTTTTGGGCAATGATTCAGCAGCTAGTTGCCCGAATACCATGCTTTGAACTGCTGCGGCATTTGCACGCTCTTCAAGGGCTTGGATATGAGATTTCATTGTCATTATTGTGGTTGCAACGTCATAATGTGCATCTTCGGCTCTTAATATAAGATATGATAGGCTTTTAATTATTGGCTCCGCTTCCTCTAATGTCACAGGCTCCCCCCTCATGGCAGCTGTTGACAGTACAAGCTGGCAACTCCGGATCTTTGAACTAAGCTCCCAAGCAAGATGAAGGTTGTTGTGCTCTTTGGCAATAATAACATAAGCTTTGGCAAGTGTCATTTGCTCAGCCAGCTGCCTGGAAAACGATCTAGCACTCAATATTTCTTCCGTAAAATTTAAACTCTCATGAGCAACCTGCTCAAGTCTCGTATATCTCTCCTGCAAAAGGGCAGTCACATTCAAGTAAGACACTGAACAAAGTGACAAGCCACATCACAAAGTAATAAAAGTCAATTCACATCAACCTAGGAGGAAATACTCGGGACCTCGCTTCAATTCCAACACTACTAAACCAAACCAAAGATAGTGCATAAATATGACTTACAAAGCATGAAAATGTTGCTAAACCAAATAGCTGGCTCAATGTCAAAAATGATTGACAGATTATTCATCATCTGTTATCAACAAAATACAAATTCAGACATTTTCCTCTAGAGACCATCTAAACTTTGACATTAGTTGTCAAATTGCTTCTATAAGTACAGGGTGAGAGTTCAGCTGCGTGTAAGCCACAATGTCATATTGTTAATTCAAGTTAGGGTATCACTCGTATCACTACAATTTTCTTATTGTGCTCTCTCTGATGCACATTACAATTGTATGAACAGATAAAACCAAAGTCATATGGTCAGAAGTTCTATACTCCAAAGTTATATTTTGGCAGGAACTTAAACATGGGAAACAGTTAGATCTCTAAGTCAAGTAGCACATAGGAAAAATTTTCAATGAGATACAAAAAGTCATACAAAAAAAAAAAGATAACTACAAACACATAAATAACAATTCAATCAGGAAAAAAAAAAAAAAAATAGCGGAAAGGCAAGCACAAGAGATTCCCCCCTGACAGGGTTTTTCTTCTTCTTTTCCTGTGCCAACGAAACTTTCATTCCAATGAAAAGAACACAACAATAGACCTCAGGCCCAAATGAACAAACAGAAAAGACATGCAGGCCAAATTCCAAAACGAAAGCAAGGACTGATCAAAGAGGAACAGTCAGGAGATGCAAAAAGAAAAACAGCAAAACAAGAAAGGAGAACCATTACACAAACTCCCCAATGATCAAAATCACACTGGTTGGGGAATAGAAGGCCATCCCGTGGTAAGATGAGTATAAGGGAAGTTGGGGCACTATCAACCAATGCCCCGGCACATAACTTCTGTCTAGCAAGCGGCACTAAGCAATCAGCGGCCTGATTTGCTTCTCGTGGAAACCACAACGAGTTAGATAAATCTACCAATCCAATAACAGGAACGGCAATTTAACCCCAACTATCAGCAAGTAAAAGTACAGTTATACATGTGGAATGGAAGCTCTATTGAACTCTTAGCTTGCAGGTTTGTTGTCTGCGAACCATATATGATCTCTAGCTTAACAATTGAACTGCTAACTATAAATATAATCCGCACTTGAAATAAATAAATGAAAAAAAAACATTATATAAAGAGTAGCAGCCAGAAACCAATAAGATCATATCATAACAGAGCCAACTAAAGGGCTGCAACACTTGCTTCAGCAGGAATTGCTACCGCTGTCGGAAAAGTGTTCAGTTCTTTCCTAAATTCCATCAACTAGAGATCCACTCACAAAAGGATTATATACACCCTGACTGCATATTAAAAGAAAAATCAAATATTCAAACCCAACAGAATGTGCAACCAAAACAAGAACGAAAAAAAAACCAATTTTGCATTTTGGTACTTCATCCGAAATTTCGCCATCAAAAGCCTTAAATAGATTCAAACAACAGTTCAAGCATACCAACTTTCCATCCACCAACACCAAATTAAAATGTTAATTAAACACGCAGTTCATCTAATCAAGATCATAAAACGCACACAAAAGCAGCAAATGGGAGAGCTGAGCAATCATACCAGCACCGGCTGCTCGACCCGATCTTCATGCTGGTTGTGGTTCACAACTAACAAAACCAGGCTTGCAACAGAGAAGAGTCCAAAAAGCGCCCAGATCCAATACGAAAACCTCCGTCGAACCGGGCGCCGATGCTCGGCCGCCCGCCGCCGCATCTTTGACTAATTTCCTCCACAACTAACCTTTAAATTACGAATCCGCACCGACCCATGTCCCAGATTTGATCAAAAAACCACCAAAAAGCCCTCCAAGCATATCAGCTCGGTTTGCTCACTTGGGCATCCACCAAATGTTCCCACCAATTCGATAAACCGATCAAAACTCAACCTTCACGCAATTTCAAGCAAAAACCTACAAAAATCACACCTCCGAAATCGATATCTTCCTCTGTTTTTCTCCCACTCTTTGGCGGGCAGCTTCGAATCAATCGAAAAATTGAAGAGATGGGCAACGACAATCAGAGCGTTTAGCTCTTGGGTGAGAGAGCAAAGAGTGATCCAGCTTGCGATCTGTCGTCGTCACTATGTGTGTAGGGGTTTCGACGACAGCGGAAGACATTAACCAGAGACAGCAGATGGTGTCTGATGTTTTTGGGGAGGGAAAATAAAGCAGTCACATGAGACCATGTGATTTTTTTTATTTATAAATTTACAAATAAGAAGGTTGCAATTATTTTAGTTTCCACTTTTGCTAATATTAATTACCAAATTTTTTGCCATACAAATCTACCAATTTTTATTTTTGTTTGGATGCATGAATGTACCATGTTTTTGTTTGGAATGCAAAAAAGGGTGACAGGTTCAAATTTCTTGTTCACATTGTTTGAAACATATATGTTATGGGTTTAATTGAAATTGTATTAGAATATAAGCGTTTTTAAAATAACTTTTTAAAAGAGTAAGTGTTTCTTCAAGATATTTGGGATACAAATTTAGAAGTGTTTATGAAAGCACTTGAAAACTTTTTCTCGAAGGTTAGTTGCACTTTTAGAAAGTATTTTAAGTATTTTTTGAATTATTTTAATTATTAATAAAAATTTCAACTTGCTTCTAAAATATAAATGTTTTTTTAGCCCAAGTACTTTCTAGATAATTATTTTCAAAAGGGCCATCAACTAATAAAATGAAATGTAAAGGGCCAATACATTAACATGGGATGGGCGATATACAACATAAAAGCGATTGAACAATATATCTTCGACTTTCGAAAACTATTTTTAGAATAAATGATTATTCACTAATTTACTCTAGTTCTGAGTTCGATTTGCACTCTCCCCTTTATTTTTTTCATTTTTATGCACTACTGTAGTTAGGATGTCCCGCGTGTGAAGTTCAATAGTCACGCGCTTTTTATGTCACTTTGTTTGTGTTGTTCACATTTTAGGGTTGAAATTCGTCATACGTGAGGGGACATGTTGACAATGAATCCCGCATTAATGAGAGGAGGGACCTCACATGTGCTTATAAGTAATTGAGCTACTCCCCTATATTGTTGATTGATTTTATGGTGGAACCTTAACTTTTTTTATTTGGGCATGATGACCCACATATGAAACTCAATGACCACACGTGCTCTAAGTCATCCAATTCATTTGTGTCCACGTGTTTAGCCCCAATGACCACACGTGCTCCAAGTCACCCGACCAAATGACCACACGTGTTTTAAGTCACCCAATTCATTTGTGTCCACGTGTTTAACTTGAAAATTTATCACATGTGAGAGCGTGTGAGGATGCGAAGGTAAAGAAGTCTCACATCTGTAAAAAGAGAAACCTTGTAAAGGCTTATAAAAGATTGAACTACTCTTCCAAATTGTCAATTAGTTTTATAGTGCAACACTGCAACCCCAATTTCTTCATCTCTAACAACCAGTTATTGCATCTCAAGTGTCAGCTATGGAGTCCACCGACAAGCAAACCTTAACTTAACTAGATATTTGGACTTCTCGCCACTTTTAGGAGATCAGATGTGCTTCTGTTGCTAGTTAGGATTTCAATTTTCTTCCATCTGTTAGTGGCAAATTAGTATATTTAGACTAACTACTGGAAAACATTGATTGTGTAAGTGGGAGAGGGACATCCATCTGCCTTCTGACTACAAATCACATGTGACAGATGCACAAAGAAGAAAATTAACTGAGAAATGTAGTTATCAGTGGGTCTCTATGTTCCTATATGCATTTATTTTCTCTTTGTTACCTGCACAAATCATAAAAATTTAAAAAAAAAAAAAAAATCAGAGTAATATTGAAAGGTTCTGCTACAGTTTGCTTATCCCCTTGAACAATGCCAGCTTCCACACGGGGAGGATTCTTTACTCCTTGAGTAAGAAGAAGACGGGGTTGCGGGTTACGCCATTGAAGCGAGTTGGCCGGAGACAAGCAGGCAGTGAGAAGAAGTGTGTTCTTAGTGTCCGGCCTGCACTCGCACTCGTAGCACGTCATGTCCCGAACTGCACAAGAAGTGAAAGTTCAGTTGATGGAAATATGGAAATTTTGTTGCTCCATAAAGTACTGACTGAAAAAGCCCCTCTTGAAGCATTTTTCATGGTACTAGCAAAAGGATTTCTCTCCATATATACCTTCTTGCATAATTTACAGAAGAACGAACCGTGCTATATATTGTAACTCAACCACAAGTATATATGTACGTGCCTACAAAAGCACACTCTATCATGTGGAATATGGCATATGAGTTCGCACTTTCCACCGATCGATTGCCAAAGTTAAGTTAACATAGCAAGATTTAGAAAGAAAAAAAAGTCACCACACTCGGACTAGTCACTTTAATTAGAAGGTGAAGGCATGAGCTGTTTTTTTAGGATACGGTTGTTCGATAATTATTTTGTTTTTAGCCTTGAGATATAAAGAAAAAGAAGAGGTCTTAAGAAGGGTGGTGAGAAAAAGAGGAATAAATAAAGAAGAACAAATGAAAGAAAACATTAACTTAATAGGTTTACAAGAACAACGATGTCAATTTTTATAAACAAAAAACAAACAGTACCATTTTATTAACAAAACAGGAAAAAGCTCTGCATTCTTGTGCTGTACGCAAAACGCTAGGCCTCTAGGTTGTGTCTCCAAAACCAATACATCAAATCACCCATTTTCTTGTACAAGTTTCTCCAGCTCATCGGCATACGGGCAGTATATGGGCAAGTTGAAAGAGTCGAATTTTTCTTGGCTTAGTAGCCCCTGCAATACAAATTCAACTTCAAAATGTGATTCACCCCTGTGATTAAAATTGACATCATCAAGCTATATTTTGTTTGATTTCTTTTGATTCAACAACTAATCGTCGTGGTGGTGTGAGGTACGAAGTATTCGAGACTTTCTTTAACGAAGTGGAGAAAGTAATCAAAATTGAAAATTTTAGAATAAACCGATGTATATGCAACATAGATTGTGACTGAAGTGGTTAGATCGATCCTTAGCCAAGGATCCAATGACTAAGGATACACCGCCCAGAAATCTTGGGCTAGACTTCATGACGTTATTGGTTGGTCCATATTAAACTAACTCAATAGTAATGGTACTACCGTACATGCTAGATGAAATACATAGTCATTGATATACCTCGCTAACCAAATCCAAAAGACGAGATTCGAGGGGTTCGAAAAGCAGGGCAATATGTTGGAATCCCGCATCGGTGGGGGTAAAGAAAATCAATGACTTTAAATAGGATTATCTCATTCTAACTAATGCCGAAACTTTTTGTAGTAAAACCTCACACCTTTTGTGGTAAAATTGGAGACATTATTGGTGTCGTCAGAGTGGGGCCCCTACGGGCCCGTCGATCTAAAAAATTTCAACATGGTATCAGAGCCCACGGTTATTGACCCGTGCAAGCCAAAGGCTTGTCACTAGGAAGTGTGGCTTGGACTCTTAACATAGAGCCGGCCTCTGAGTTCTTAAGATGCACTTCTTGAAAAAATTGAAAACAAGTTTGGATTCCATTGGAGCTAACTTCTAAGTTACAATGCCAGCATGAACCAGGGAAGTTGGCCGATGGATACCAAATCCCCAATGGGATGAGACAAGGCTGACGACACAAGGTGCTTAAGGCAGCCTCCTTCATTTATTTTCGGTTCATTCACGAACAAGACAAGTTGAACTAGCAGCCCCTTTCTTGCCCCTGCACCTTTATTAGTAGCCGAAGTATAGGCTCGCGTGAGATCAAAGTAACTTGCCACCCATTCACTCTTTGTTCAACAAAGACCATCAATATTAACTCACTTCTTTATAAAAATCTTTCGGATTAGTGGAACTGTAAGGACAATGGGGCCTCTGGAAACATTTTTCATGGTAATCAAGCCTTGGACTGACAAGCGGATACAACTTGTCTTGTATTTTAAGATTGTGAGTTTAACTTAACAATTGGTTAAAGGCATATTGGTGGTATAAGATTAGACGAGAAGAAAAAGTCTTACCGTCTAATTTTATCGCTTTGGAGAAGATTAGAATGAATAGGTCTCAGCTGGTACCCATTTAGATTCAATTGAGTTGGGTTTGATGGTGAAGAAGAAAAGGTTGAAGAACAACTTTGGAGTCAAAATTAAGTTTCGACAGGTGTAGCTAAAATTAAACCTATTATTTGTTAAAAAGAAATTAAGCCTTATTATTAGTAAATAGTCTTTAGTACAAAGAACATTAAGGGTAATATTGACTTTTCATATATCAATTCTGAGCTGGATAGTAACTCAATCGTGGTTATAGCTAGGGGTGGGCACGGGGCGGGGCTGGCCAAAATTTAGAGGGACCGGACCAGACCCACTTAAAAAGGAAATAGGCTAGGCCAAACCGGGTATTGCAAATTTGATCACTGGAACCGGACCTAACCCCGCCAGTTTCAAACGGGTCGGTTCGGGACGAGTCCACGAGTCCTCTTTACTTTTTTTTTTTTTTTCCCTTCTGGTTTTGATTGTCTCCCAGACTCGCTCATTTTCCCGATCTTCAACTCACTCATTGCCTCGCCCAAGCCCGACCCGACCCAGACCCAAACCTACTCCACCATTACCGTCGGATTCGCTGTCACCACAACCTTCCTCTTGCACTTATCGAGCACCTCGAAGCTCTCCGCCCTCACATCTGCCGCATAAAACCTAACAATCATTTCATAAATTCAAAGCTAACATTTTAAATTAAAATATTTAGATACACATATACATGTGTGTATATGTGAGTGTGTGTATAATTTTACTGTACCTATGGAGGACGGCGCCGGAGGCGGAGCACGATGTCATGGATCTTGAGTTGGTTCCTAGGTATATGCCTGGTTATGCTTTGTGAAGGTTGGAGAAGACGAGAGGAAGAAAGGGGTTGAGTTGGGTTTAGGGTGGATGAGATGGGGGGGGGAGAGAGAGAGAGAGAGAAAGAGAGAGAGAGAGAGAGAGAGGAGATCGAGAGAGAGGAGATCAAGAGGTAGGAGATCAGGAGGAGATTGGGAAGAGATTGAGAGATGAGGGATGAGACTCGGAATGAACTCGGGAGAGAGAGAGAGAGGGTGAGGGTGAGGCTTGAGTGAAATTAGGTCTGAGAAGGGTAATAAAAAATAGTCAGTAAGAATGAACGGTCTGGGCCGGGGGCTTGCTTTCTCTAACTTTAGAACTGGCCCGCCCCATTATTTACCAGGAACCAGCTTGTTTGGTATTTATAATTTTTAGACCTGTCTTGTACCCACCCCAAACCGCAAGAATCCACCCCGACCCGCGGGTCTAGGACCTGTTTGCCGACCCCTAGTTGTAGCAGTTCAAGATGTTGCCAATTTTTTTGTTAAGGTCGTGTTTGACAAAACTCCGTTTTTGTTATGTTTGAACCTCCAAGCATTAATAGGCATACCAAACGCTGCTTAATCTGTTTTTTTTTTTTTTAATTATTTCAGTTTTGTTTTTTTCCCACACAAATCCAACGATTCAGAACTCGCCTCCGAAGCCAGAGTCCAATTAGTCAACCGATCGAGAGTCATCGACGGCGAAGTGCGATTCCATCGAATTTCCAAAATTTTACTTCTGAAAATAGCCGCTTTTGTAATTTCGGGTGATGGGAAAGCGACCCGTTATCCGGCACTAAAAGTGAAAAGCCCGCCACGCTACCCATCAACTCCACCGTCTCTCTCCTTCCAATTTCTCTCCAAAAATCTTCAAGGTACGTAAAACCCCATCTCTAATTTTTGGTTTATAATATTCCCAGCAGCTTTCGGGATAGAAAGTTTCATGCTTTTTCTTGACTGAAATGGGAAAATGATCGGAAATTGTTAGTTTTTTTTTTTTTTTTTTTTTGGAAATTTATATGAAATTAAATGTTTTTTTCATCATTGGGTTGTTGTTGAATTTCTAAAAAGACTTAATCTTTCACCCATTTGATTGTATTCTGGTTTTGTTGGTTCATTTCTACTTTTGATTGAAGTGTTCAGGTCTAGAAAGAGAGAGGGAGGGAGGGAGGGAGGGAGGAGAGAGAAAGGGGTTGCAATGGCAACAAAGTCAGAGAAGTTTTCTGTGGATTTTGTGATGGGGGGAATGGCAGCCTTGGTGTCAAAGAGTGCAGCAGCACCCATTGAGAGAGTGAAGCTTCTGCTGCAGAATCAGGGAGAGATGATAAAAAGAGGGCAGATTAAGAGACCTTATAAGGGTGTTGGTGATTGCTTTACAAGGGTGTTTAGAGAGGAAGGCGTGTTGTCGTTTTGGCGAGGCAACCAGGCCAATGTTATTCGATATTTTCCTACTCAGGTACTTCATCTGCTTCACTCTCCCACACTTAAACTATTGAATGATTAGATCGGTGTAATTTGATTTTTTCAGTGAACCCATTCAGTGATTAATGCACTTGTTTAGTTTTCTATCAAAGCAAGCAATTTCACGATGTGTGTTAACTTTTCAAGACGTTTTCCCCTTGGTCGAATTCTTTCTTTGAAATGGTTGGTTGGTTCAGATATCGGTCAGTTTGAGAAGATGTAGTAACTGGAATGCTTGGTGAATTTCATACTGTATTTGGATTCTCTATCTTATCAAAGGTTTGCCATGCGTGCTTTCATAGACCTTAGATTTATCTTGTAAATATATACTCTGGGTTTTCACAACCAGTGTTGGATGGAAAGTCCACTAGCTTAGTACAATTTTTTTTTTTTACCATCTTAATCGTAGAGATCTCCACCCACTTTTCTTAATTCCATCACTTGGCATCTCATAAGATAGTGGACAGTTGATCATTCAACATTTTTGCTTGAAACTTCAGAAACCCTTGGTATGCTATGTTAAATCCAATGAATGTCATGTTTTGACAGTCCTTGCCGAACATAATTTGGAATGCTTGTAGGCTTTCAACTTTGCATTTAGAGGTTACTTCAAAAGCATCTTTGGCTGCTCAAAAGAGAAAGATGGATACATAAAGTGGTTTGCTGGAAATGTGGCTTCAGGAAGTGCTGCTGGAGCAACTACTTCATTATTTCTATATCATCTGGACTATGCACGTACGCGGCTAGGCACCGATGGGAGGGGGTCTGCAGTTAGTGGTCAACGCCAGTTCAGTGGGATTCTAGATGTTTACAGTAAAACCTTATCAAGTGATGGAATAGTTGGTCTCTATCGAGGATTTGGGGCTTCGATCATTGGAATTACGATGTATCGAGGAATGTACTTCGGGATTTATGACACCATGAAGCCTATTGTTTTGGTTGGTCCTTTGGAGGTAAGCATATCAGTATTATCTGAACAATTCAAAGCGAGTGTATTCGCATGCATGTGTACTTTAGGATTTGAATTTGTCTAATCATTCTTGGTTCTAACTGCTAATGTGCTCTCCTTCTCGAATGATCCTCAGCCTCAGTTTATATCATTTGAATTTTTTCAGGGGAATTTTTTAGCTAGTTTTTTGCTTGGCTGGAGTGTTACAACAGTCTCTGGGGTCTGCGCCTATCCATTTGATACCGTTCGGCGGAGAATGATGCTAACATCAGGACAACCGTCAAAGTATCGTAACGCCTTGCATGCATTTCGGGAGATTGTTTACCTTGAGGGTTTCACAGCACTGTTTCGAGGAGTTACGGCAAATATGCTTCTAGGGGTCGCTGGAGCTGGGGTACTTGCAGGATATGATCAGCTGCAGCGAATTGCATATAAACGTGGTTATTCTTTTGAGCCGCAGCAAAGAGTTTTGAAGTGAAGGTCTGGACACGACACATAGACAGGGTTATTCTTTTGAGCCACATGAAAGAGTTTTCAGGTGAAAGTCTGGACATAGGACATAGACATGGTTATTCTTTTGAGCCACGACCGGGAGTTTTCAAGTGAACTTTCAGACATGAGATCTGTATATACCTCGTCAATGGATTCATGCTTACAGAGATCGATTCAGAATTCAAGTAGAAAGAGGCAAAGAGGAAAATGACAGGACAAGGTAAGAACGTTTGTTGATCGATTGCCACTGCTGTTTCCTGGAATGCCTAAGGAAAATCATAGTCCTCCCTCTATACAGTTGAATAAATTATATTTGATTATTTGTATCGGATTGCAATTTAACGTATAGGTACCACATTTACACAGGAAAATCATTCTTCTTCAGTTTCATTAGCTTTTCTATTTCAGAGCTCGGAACTCGTTTTTCGTTGCTGAGACATCATACCTTGTGAAGATGGGGAATACAGAGAAGATATCAAACTGTCAAAGGATTTTTCATTTCTTTCATTCAAAGGCCACAATCAATCCCAATTTGTATGCAAATTGTATGGGGAATACGATTTCGCCCGCCTTAGTATTTGAAGTAACTTGATTTAGAAGAAAAACTCTTTATCTTAAGAATTGCACTGAGTTTTGGGTTTGATTTTTGGCTTGAGCATGTGTAATAGGAAGGAGATTGAACTTGGAAGCTGCTATGCAGTTTGTGTCAACCACCAAGAGTTGACTCGACAACGACAATGCAGACTCAACAAGATTCCTTAAACTTCTTGTATAATCTCCAATCAAGGCGTACTTTTCGTTGACGTCCAATTTCTACTAGCATTTTTGTTGTCCCAACGACCACGTCTTGTATGGTTGGAAAGTACTTGGCTTTTTTTACAAGTAGTCATTCTTCATTGAAGATAACAACCAAAGTCAAGAAATGATTTGCGCACGCCTTTTTTCTTCTTCTGCACACACCTATTGATTTTTGTTTTTCGATTCTTGTTTGACTTATTACATTCAAATACCACAAATAGATAGAGGTATGCAAAGGGAGAAAAGACGTGTGCTGAAATCATTTCTAGAATTTGAAATGTATGCAAAAACATATTTCTTTGGATTTCAGTGAAATACTTTTGTATATGCGTCAGACTGTGATTTTCCGTTGAAAAATGAATGACTTCTTAAATGTAACTAAGAACCATGTGGTCATATTTCAATCAAGCTAGAAGCCAGAAATTCTTGTGAAGCTTGGTGGTGATCAAGTAACCTCCCAATTTCTTGCTCTTTCTCCTCACTGCAATCGTCATGCATGCAGCATTTTGAATGCAGTATTCCACAAAAACCTCCCCCGATGATCTGCTCCTCGTCCACCTCTTGATAAGCTGCCACCAGTTCGACCTCTTTCCTTTTTGGCCAAGAACAAGTAGGGACACCCTTTGTCTCTTTGCTTCTTCCACTGTTCTTGGGCCCTTCTCTTTCCCTTCAAGCAATGCTACCTCCACATTCACCTATTTCAATTTTCAATGGTCAATAGAGATCTTTATTTGTATACATATATATAGTTGGCATCTCTATGATTGATCTACATTGACAGAAGTCGATGATGAACTAAACGTCTTTCTTTTTGTAGATAAATGATTGTCCGCCCCGAAATTTGAACTCAAGACTTTTATAATGGAGATCGAGTGCTACTAGATTGAATGGTTATGGACATGAGAGTAAAATCTCACCTCGTCGGGAAAATGAAAGCCTTGTATGAAAGTTTAAATGATCTTAGGGTTTCTCGATCATTGTTAACTGATTCAGGATCAGATACTTACATTCTATCACTAAACATATTCATTACTAGTTTTGCTGTTATGCAGAAACAAATTTGGGGAAAACAAAGAATTTGTTAATTAAACTTACCCCAGGCCGTTTTCTTTGACACACATTTTTCATAGAGTGAAGCAGTTCAAAAGCCCTCAAATTAGTCTTCCCATTTGAGTCTGCAAGAAGATTAATGCAACAAGATAATTAATATTAATGAAACAAGATAATTAAAAACAAGGAGATTAATCTCAGTTTTCTGACCTTGTTGTTTGGAGGGTTTGGCTACATGAAGAAGAACAATGGTATCCTGGGATTGGACAGTGTAGGATAGTGCCCATTCGAGAGCTCCCTTAGCTTCAAGGCTTGAATCCACAACAACCATTATCTTGTTCCCACTTTTCACATCCTCTGCGGTACTACTCAAGTCATCATCCCCGCTGCTGCTGATATTGTTTAAAAACTCTGTGCTGTTATGATCAGTAGTAGCTTTGACAGAACCGGAACGCCGTCTAGACGTGTGTTTCGACCGGAGAGACAGTGGATGGATTGGAAGACAAACAGTCGGCCGGCCACCACACAATCTTGCATATTTCCTGCTCATTTTTCGTTGACAATATTGGTTTTGCTGGTTGGAAAAATGGCTGGCTGTACATGTACATATATATACAAATAATAAGGCCAGACTTGGAACCTTTTGTTTTTTCAAGGGCATTTATTCCTTATTTTGTTTATTTGTTTTGTTTTTTCTATATGGTAGGCCACTTCTTGGACGTGCTTGCCATGAATTAATCTGACGGCTTCATTTCATATATAGTTATTTGTTCCCATACATCCCACACTAGAAGAAAGCCAGTTGTTGAGAGTTTGACTAATTTCCCAAAAAATGGAATCGTATGATATTATACTTTTTAATAGTTCCCATCACCTGAATGACTAGATACATATAAATCCAAATTTAGTAGAGTATGCTTGTAAAGATATATACTTTTACATTAACATGATTAGTGAGAGAATAAGTGGAAGAGTTTAAAGATGCATCATTGCCTCGAATAAAATTTAAATCAAATTAAGCACATCATAGTCTCTCGGATTAATAAGGCATCCATCTGGCTCGGCCAATAGGGATGGTAAAACACAAATTTTCAAGAAATAAATAAAAACATATAAAATTGAACAATTTGTAGGCAAACGGTGTAATATTATGATGTTTCTAATTGATGTTATATAAGGGTGGTGCTATTCACACATACACTTCTTAATTTTTTACCGTTAGATCGAATAAATTTAAAAAAATTAAATAACAGAAATTAGCAGATAGTGTGTGGATAACATCATCATAAAAAAATTGAACATGTTACAAAAAAAATTAACTCTCTTACACCTTGCCTAATCGAACTAAAAAAATCAAATCAAATTACAACGGCTTTTTCACACACACACACACACACATATATATATATATATATATATATATGTATGTAGGCCTTTGATAACATTTCTCTTAGAGGAAAACACTTAAAGTTCAATAGTTTAGGAAAAAACTTCCTCAATTGAGTTGATATGTTTTTACATACAACATTATTGGAGACGAATTTCATGTTCGTATTTTACACGCACATTCTTGGATTCAATTTCTGACGCTAATTCAGGAAAATGTTGAAATACCTTTGGATCTTTCCGGCCCCTCAAAATGGTGAATTACCGTGGCGAAGCCACTAGCTAATCATTTTTTAAGAAAGAATGCACTTATATAGGGAGGTTCATTCCAATTTGCTTATATGTAAAATATGGTACATTACACCAATTAAACAAGGCAAATGGTTGGTTGTTGAGGCAATAATTCGATCGTGTAAGTTAATTATATGGGATTGGGAGAGAGTGAGAGAGTTTGCGAGCCAAATTAATTAGAAGAATGTCGCCGGCCAGTCTGCCAAATGTATTGGCTAATTAAGCATCCGGCCGTGTGGGATGATTAATATATCAGCAATACATTACTAGCCAACAGAAAGCAGAGATCATTGGGACATAAATGTCAACCGCATGATTAATTTGTAATATTATCTAGAAGATAAATAAACCGCTATGGCCAAGTGCAGAGCAGACGTGGCAGACTGTATGATGATTTTGTTTGTATTAGGAATACTAGCATCTAGGCACACACAAAGTGTGTGAGAAAGTTTTTTATTTTTGTTTTTGAAATAGAAGGAGAGGAAGAGAGTGATAGAGAATGTGAGAGTTGGAAGGTTTTTTAATTTTTAATTAGAGATATGTTAGAATTACATGTAGGTGAGGTTTTGAAAAAAAAAACAGCAAAATTTGGTTGTGTGAAATTACATTTTACCCCATATTTCTTATTCATGTTCTGTTTTAATTAAAATGTTAAACTGATAATTTCATAGGATTTTAGTTGACAATAAGTGTTTTATTAATTAGTAGAAATATATAATATATTTATTTATTAATCTCAAGTCTCAACTGTGTTTCATCATTCACACCACTAGTTTAGATTGGTAAGGATAGAGAATGTTTAGGAAATTGGACTTTTCACTTAACAGTTTAATGTTAATTTCTGTATTAATATTATAAAATATTGTGTCAGATAATTTATAAAGAATCTCATTCTTCTTGGTAAAAATATTTATTCCTTACCACGTATATATTATTTTCAAGTTCAATTCTTCTCTCCTTACTGAATACAAAAAGAAAGAAAAATGCAATGAAAGAGTAATTAGCTAGCTAAGTTTATGTAATAGTATTAGGCTTCAAATGTATGGTTGTAGAGTTGCACTTGGGCTCCTCTTTTCGTAAAGACACTTCTTTAATCAGAATCCTTCTCCAGATCTCCCCTGAGTGAAGGATTCCATGGCACCTTAGGCTATGGACTTACGGTAGTAGTGTATCTGTATTATAAAAGTTGTTATGTCTTATCATAAGGATCTTGGAACTGATAACGGAGGAACGCACCCCTTGTGTTTGCATGTACCACCAAAATGATAAGGGCCGACTACTCTACAATGTTACATGTTTAAATTTAAATTGTTTTCAAATGTGGGTTTGGTTTTTAGTACCTTAGCATTTAGCTAGTTAGCCCATAGCTAATCACAGGGAATTCAACACTTTTGGCAGCAGAACATTGAGGTTGCTGTAAGCTGGACATGTACCCCATCTACTCGATCCGACCAAAGATAAAAGACATCTATACAGAGTTATAATATCCTAGACTAAACTACTCCAAAGTGCTGCAGTATATATCACTAACAAGCATGAAGGAGATGCGAATTCAAATATAAGAAGATAATTGATTGACTGGCTTAACTCACATATGTTACGTTAATATTGTCAACCTTCATATTGCAAGATTCAGCTCGATCACAAGAGCTACCAAAAACCACAATATATGCACGTAGAAGAAACAGGAAAATTAAGCAGAATACCAAGGAGTAGGATTCTCTCCCTTCTTATTACCATATCCTTTCATCCCCTCCTCTCATACTTTTCTTTTTGTCTTATTTTCAATATAAAAAATTCAAAACAAGATGTAGACATGGCGTAATCGTAACTGTTTAAATAGGAGGGGAAATAAGTAGAGAGAGATTAGGAGGGGAGATAAATATACAATATGTAATTGTAGCCCACCCTTTACATAGGTTATGGGCTATTAAGTTCTAGTTTGATATTGCTTAAATGTTTTATAAGCGGGTATTAAAAAAGCCGGGGTTTTTTTAGCGTTTGGTAACCATTTTAAAACCATTTTTTTTTACACAATTGAGAGTGAAAAGAAGTCAAAAAGCTGAACGGTCAAGAGGTAGCTTTAAAAAATGGTTTTTTTTTTTTTTTGGACAAGGATCCTCATTAGAATTTTTTCCTTTGGATCTTAAAGATCCCTCAATCGTGTTCATTCATTATACATCGTGCAGTAAAAAATCATTTAAAATTTAAAATTCAAATATAAATAGTATCTAACAAAAATTGGCCGCACGATATACGATGAACGGATATGATTGTGGGATCCCTAGGAAAAAAATCCGGCAAGGATCCCTAAGAAAAGGATCCAGCGAGGATCATTTTCCTTTTCTTTTTTTTATTTTTTTATTTTTTATTTTTTTATTTTTTATTTTTATCCCAAAACTTGAGTGAATAATGCTACTTAAATAAATTTTTCAAAATGGTTATCCTACCCCACTTTTTCTATATCGTACGCTATTGCACAGGCAGACCCAATCTGAAATTTTTCGCGCCCTTCCTCCCAGCTCTGATCTCTCTCATCTCCTAGCTCGTATCTTTCCTCTGGTAACCTTCCTTCTCTTCTCTAAAAATTTCAGTTTATTTCATTCTTTCCTTGTTAGGTTTTCTTGTTGGGTTTTTAAATTTGGATACAAGGGTTTTTCTTTTGGTGTTACGGAATCTAAATTTAAATTTCCAAAACCTCCAGGTGGTAAACTTTTTGCTCTTATTTGCCCGGAATCTTCGTACTTGGTATTAATATTTTTCATACTCACTTTTGTGTAGTTATTACATTTGAAAACAAATTTTTCATTTGACAAGAAAATATTATTCAGTAGATGCGGGGTAACCACAAATGAAAGGATATTTTGGACTATATAAGGTGAAATATAGCATCTCCTGAACTTTTTTATGGATGCCCAACCAACAAGTCATAAAGAGGTATTCAACCACATGCATACTTCACTTATGAGCGTCCTTGAATAGACATTTCGGGTATGGAAGAAAAGATGAAGAATTTTAAAGGATAGCCTAACTATTCATTCAATAAGCAAGTGAGATTGTCATTGCTATAATGACTCTTCATAACTACATAAAGAGGCATTCTGAACATGATCACTGTTAGCGCTAGTGATGATGATGAAGAATACCATGATTATCATGCTCAAGAATCATATGAGATAGAAGCATTGAGAAATAGCATAGCCATACAGTTTGATGAATGCATCTAATTAGACTACTTTTGTAACATCCCACATCGCCCAGGGGAGTGGATCCTGTAAGCCTTATATGTATATTCTCATCTCTACCTAGCATGAGGCCTTTTGGGAGCTTACTGGTTTCGGGTTCCGTAGGAACTTCGAAGTTAAGCGAGAAAGGAGCAAGAGCATTCCCAGGATGTGTGACCCACTGGGAAGTTCTCGTGTGAGTTCCCAGAAACAGAATCGTGAGGGCGTGATCAGGGTCCAAAGTGGACAATATTGTGCTACAGTGGAGTCGAGCCCGGGATGTGGTGGGAACCCCGGCCCAAATGTGACAATTTGGTATCATAGCCAATCCCTGACCGGAAGTGTGTCGACGAGGACGTCGGGCCCCTAAGGGGGGTAGATTGTAACATCCCACATTGCCCAGGGGAGTGGATCTTGTAAGCCTTATATTTATATGTATATTCCCATCTCTACCTAGCACGAGGCCTTTTGGGAGCTCACTAGCTTCGGGTTCCGTAGGAACTTCGAAGTTAAGCAAGAAAGGGGCAAGAGCATTTCCAAGATGGGTGATCCACAGGGAAGTTCTTGTGTGAGTTCCCAGAAACAAAACCGTGAGGGCGTGGTCGGGGCCCAAAGTAGACAATATCGTGCTACTGTGGAGTCGAGCCCGGGATGTGGTGGGGGTCCAGACCAGGATGTGACAACTTTTATATTGAACAATATTTGGATTGTTATTCTATTTGAAGTATGTATCATTTGGTTGATGGTATTTCAAGTGCCTCAACAATGTTGTGCTAGTGAATATAGCTCTTTAGTTTGAAATATTTCAATATTTTGAAGTAATTTGTCGTACTGCTTAGTATTTGTGATAGGTTCAAATTAAGATATAAATATTATTAATTTTTTTCAAAAAAAAAGTATATTTAATAATTGATCTTTATTTGCCAAACAATTAAATTAATAATACGTCTAGTATTTTTTTTTTTTAATCATTTTGCACATCCACAAATGTTTTACATACAAATTTACTAAACACTAACATTGTGTGTGTGTGTGTGTGTTTTTTTTTTTTTTTTTTTTTGCTACAAGCATTTTACAATTATAATTTACCAAACACTTTACTACTTAATTTCATGGCAGTTTATTCTCATAACATAGCAAAAAAAGTTTTTATTTATTTATTTTTGAAGCACAACAATACCAAACTAGCCCTTAAGATATTAATTGAATTCCAACATACGATACACATTTGGAGCTAGATCGAGTCTAAGGTTTTCATCATGCACATTACCAATTAATTTCTTGGTACAGATATATAGATATATATATAAGTATAATATGTTTACTTGATTAATTGATGTTATATAATATTATTCCCTTTGGAGATAATATTATTTCATGGTGATGAATTCTTCTATTCATTAAGGTGGCGGAGCATCCAAGGGGGCAGCAGCATGTTAGGTCTACGTGGAGTTGGGGTTTCATCTCCATCCTGCTGATTATCTCCTGGTATTCCCTCACTTGATCTAATGGCCCGGTAATTGGACCCGCTGCTGCAATATAATATATATTCACACGTTTATGAATTAATTTAACCTGTATTATAACTATTTAGTTTTAATTTTCAATATTATGTTATATATGGAAAAAAAATGTGGGAGAACAAAATATTGAATATCGAGAGATTTTTTTGCCAAAATGATCTATGAGACTGCCATAATTCTTAGTTTTAGTTCCTGACAATGAAAATTGATAGAAGTTTTTCTGAGTTTGTTTACCGTAAATTATTTTTGTCATTCCAAAAAATCTGTCAATATAATCCTCATTAAATTGCCACGTGAACGCCCACATGATCACTATTTTAAGGGTATTTTTGTCAGATCAACCCCTTTATTTAACGAGGATATTGATAGATTTTTCATAAAAGGACAAAAATGATTTACACAAACTCAGAGACCACTTCTGTCGATTTTCAATTTTACTGACCAAAATGAGAAGTTATGTCAATCTCAGGGATCATTTTGGCTCCAAAGCCAAATCAAGAGTGAAGATTGGACGGGGGAAGAAATGTGAAAGGAATTACATACAAAGTGAAAACTAAAAATAAAAGATTGAGGGTCCATTTGATAACCATTTTGGTTTTTGATTTTTAATTTTTACTTTTTGTACTTGAGATATGGAGAAAGTATAAAGAAGAAATGAGGGATTAAGAAGGCTTGAGTGAGGGAGGGAACAAAATAAAAAAGAATGAATGAAAACATCTTGAAAGTGTAAACAACTTCAAATAGTTTTTTTATTTTATTTTTAGTGTTCTTTTTGTGTATCATTCCTTGTACGTTTTATCTACATCACTCCCAACATATTTCCTCCGCTCTTCTTCGTCCCTCCTTTCAATCATACTTTCCTCATATCTCACAAACACAAAACTAAAAACTAAAACCAAATGGTTATCAAATGAGCCTTAAAATTTTGTTTTCATATAATATTCTTCATTTTTTTTTCTCCCTTCCACCACCTTCCGATTATTTTTCATTCCTCGTTTTCCAATATATATTATCTCCATCTCTAATTTTTTTTTAAAATGAAACCCAAACTAAACATGGAGAAAGGCTAACCCGAAGTTCAAGGACTGCAATGCCTGTGGAAGAAGGGAGGAAGAGGAGTCCAACCTCTGCTCCTGCGCATGCTCCAATTGTGGCTGTTGAGCTACTGCTTTCTCCTTCTGCTTCACCTAGTTAATTATATATGGTTCAATTAAATACACAATGTACACAATGCCAGTACGATGAGAATTACGAAATTAAACATTTTATAACACACTACATCTATATTGTTACGTACCTTCTTTGCCAGCAAGTTGTTTTGCTCCTGCAATGCCTTATCCTGTCATGTAAGGCACACACAGACAATGTTCTACCATTACTGTGAAAGAAATATGGATTTATATATGCATGTATTTGCATGCATACATAACTCCATGCATAGATACACACAAACACACACACACACACACACATATATATATATATATATATATATATATATAAATGATAATCAGCACACCCTTCTCTCTTCCTACATACTTCAGTTTAATTTTAGTCATCGAATAAATCAAACAAAATTAAACAAGAATGTGTAGCACTAGAGAAAGGGTGTGTTCTCATTCCCTATATATAAATGCCTTCTAGGCTTACCTTCTTCTGGAGCTCAGAAATCGATTCGTACATAACTTGGTTCTGTATGTGATGAAAATCATACTCCAATTAGTTAGCCTATTTCTTTAAATTAAAAATGAAAAACAAAAACAAATAAAAATTCAATATTAATCTAGTGTATATGTACCAAATACTTGATGGTTAATTTGTTCATTACTGGTTTTACCTTTCTTGACCTTATGTGCTTCAGTGCAGAATCAAGCTGTTGCTCTAAATTTTGAAGCTCTTTGAGACTTAAGGATTGGAGATCTTCTCCCATATAGTGTCTGCAAACCAATCAAGATCAGTGAAAGTAGTCTATTTTTTACTGATTACTTGATCCTTAATTATTAATTATAACAGAAATAAAGGGGGATATTTTGTACTTAAATTGATCCACTTGGTATACCTTTGATTTCTTTGTAAAACCTCCACCCTAGCCTTGAGCTTTGCGTGTTCCAGAGTCCAGCTTCCCTGTAAAACAAGAATAAAAATATGCCATATATGAATGAACTGTTTCAAATAAAAAATGCGATAAAAGTAATGCGCAATGCTAGGTAAGGACATGTTTGATAACCATTTTGTTTTTAGTTTTAATTTTTTACTTTTTGTGAGGAATAGAGGGGGAATACAAGGGAGAAAAGAGGAATGAGCAAAGGTGGAGGAAGGGTGGTGGGAAGGAAGTGGAACAAATGTTCATGGATTTAAATAGACAAAATGGAAACTCAAAACTCAAAACAATTTTTAGTAGGTTTTCGTTTCTAGTTTTTGTTTCCTACGTTCTCCTTCATTTCTCCCTCCTTTCCACCGTCCTTTCATTCCACATTCCTTCTCTTGCTATTAAGAAAATGTGCAAAATAAAAGCTGCAAATGAAATGGTTATCATACAGTCCGTAGGCTAGGAAACTGACACCAACAAAGCAATGGATAACAAATTCATGGTGATCCTTTTGGCTTTCAGATAAGAAAGAAAGCCAGGCAGGAAGCCATGCATATTTGGTCAGAACTCAAGTTAGCTTTGTATAGCTTGAAACAAGAAAAGAAGATAAAAAAAAGTTTCATCTAAAATTATTTGCCTTTCAATAAATGATAGAGAGGAGGGTGTGGTGGCATACAGTGGATTCATTATCATTTGCAAGAAGCTGCCTCTCTGCATATGAGTATCTTTCGTACCTTTCCAGGATCCTTTCCATGCTGTTAATACGAAAAATTAAGGAAATTATCTACTAGTAAGTAGTCATAGTATATAAGACAAACCTTCATTTCATGCATATAAAAACTATGAACTTAATACAAATATTGTGTTCTTATATTAAATAACAAGCATGAAAAAATGAAAAAAATGAAAAAATGAATTTAAGGAGGAAACATGTAACATGATATATTATCGATTGTGTGTGGCGTAGAAACTTCTTTAGCTTACATAAAGAAAGTTGAGCTAAAACATTATCACCTAATTAACATTGTTGTTGATTTTTGTTATATATGCTACTATTTGCAAGTGTTAGTGTTGTGGTGGGAAAATATATGAGAGTTGACTGGACAAAACCAATTAACGAATTTAAATTAAACATCTATATAACCTGGACAGTGAGGAATTGTGACATAGAATACCTAAGAAGTTGAACAAATGCAAATATAATTGCTTAACCTGGATTGAACATTGGACAAATACGTATGACGATTGGAGAAGTTTGAACTCCAGCAACCAAAAGCACTATAAGAATCTTATGCATACGTTATATTTTTGGAAAGTGATTTCTACACACATTATAACTCCTATTTATTTATGGCCAATTATAAACTGAATAAATTAGAAAATTTTCAAACTAATAATATAATACTCATTTGTGAACCATATTTGTACTTCGGTTAGCTTTCTCAAAATACCATGATTAAGTGACAATTAATAAAACAAAAGAAATATTTCTATAAACATAGGGAACTAGCTCTCCATGGAAATCACAGACAAATTAAGCCCTCCAAACCCCCTCATCCATGCATGTTCAACCATTTTTAAATTATTATTAAGAGGAGGGGAGGGTACGAAACTATTACAATAATTTAGGGGACGGGGGAGTTTCTATTAACAGTAGGTGAAGGAAGAAGAAAGAGACGAGCGGGACAAGAGAGAGAAAGAGGATTTCAATTGTATTGCTTATTACATGATAAGGATCAATGAGTCGTACAATATGTTAAACAGCAACCCGACACTCTATATTACAATACGAACTTTTACCAACTCACTCCTTTACAACTAACTGGATCAATACAATCATAACAAGTGGCATATGATTATTAATTTCGAACCTGAGACACATGGGTGGAAACACAAAACCCTATCCATTGGATATTGAATCATATGCATGCTAAACTTTAATTAAAAGAAACACACTCATCAAACACCCCATGCAACACACATAAAGGGGATATGTTTCATAGTTAAATTTTTTTTGTTTCGTACACTACAATCTCAATCCATACATCCTTGCAGGGATAAGCTTATGGAAAATCAATTAATTTTCAACTAAAGGAACCGCCTGGGAGACAACCAACCAATAATAATAATTAAAGAAGAAATAGGTCTTATGGTCTAGCCTTTTGAAATAGTTTTAGGTACCGGTTCTTAATAAGCTGCTTCATGCTGATTTGATGTACTATTTGCTTATAGGATATCCGAGCTAAGGTAGAAACAAATGGTTAAGAAAGTAATGCCACTTACAAACCAAATAACACACACAAACCCTTGTTAGAGAGTGTAATTTATACTATAATCTCAGACAACAATTCATTAATTACTAATTATATAACTCTACCTCTCTCTCTCTCTCTCTCTCTCTCTCTCTATATATATATATATATTCACTGAAACAAGAAAGAAAATGTAGGATATTCCAGTTAGTCTACGTTTCAAGGTCTAACTAGGAGATACTTAGAATTAAGGATCCAAACCAAATTAATTTGGGTTTAATTAATTATTCTCCTCGCTTAGTCTGTTTTTAACCTATATCTAGACATTCCCCTTTCTCCCCAAGCAGATTAGCGAAAAGACACCACATATTATCATAACGAAAAGTGTTTTTCTTCCCGTTTTTGTTTTATACGGATGAACAGGTTTATCGTACCTTCACATAGACCCGGAGGAATATATATTCTCTTTCCCTCTCCCTCTCCCTCTCCCTCTCCCTCTCACAGGAGGAATTTTTCAGAGTGCCGGGTACACCAAAAATTTTTGGTGTACCCTCACTCATAATGGTGGACCCTACCTCACTTATTTTTCAATAAAAAAATAAAATCAAATTTTTATGAGTGAGGGTACACCAAAAATTTTTGGTGTACCCGGCACTCCTAAAAATTTTTCCTCTCACAGACATCATTTTCTCTCAGTGGTACACTGGTACACAACGAACAGCTGGTATTTGCATGAAATTAAAGGAGAGAGAAAATTCCCACAAAAGAAACTCAAGAAACTTTAAATATTATTTAAAAATTAATTCACAATTGTGGAGCAAGAAAATAATGACACAAAATTATCGGTATACTTGGGAAAATTCAACACCATAAACCAGAAGGATATTATCAACAGCACTGAATGAAATAATGTAACGCAAATAATTTAACTGAAATATATAGCACGCCCTAAAAAAACCAAAAAGTAAAAAGATATATAATCAAGAAGAACGTTGAACTCAATCGTACAGCCGAGGTTTCTTTGGAAAAAAAAAATCTATGGTAGTTGAAACAAAGAGCAGTTGAGAGGGTACATATTATACCAGGAATCATTGGAGTACTCAAAGAGCTTGCCTTTGGTGGAGAAGATAATCAAAGCAACCTCAGCATCACAAAGTACAGAAATCTCTTGAGCTTTCTTCATCAGCCCCGACCTTCTCTTTGAGAAGGTCACCTGCCTGTTGATCTTGTTCTCAATCCTCTTCAGCTGCACCCTTCCCCTCCCCATAATCTCTCTAACAATTATTTATTATTATAAATAAAAAATTAATAATTAATAATCCTCGTTATAAATATATGGTTGCTCCTGGTTTAGAGAAACCAGAAATCCCACCAAGAAACCAAGAAAAAATGGGAGAGAAAGAACCAGATGGCACACAGATGGCTTCTGCTCCCTCTCTCTCTCTCTCTCTCTCTCTCTCTCTCTCTCGCTGTATATCTCCTTCTCTGTCTATATACGAGTGACTCAATTCTCTGTTGTATATTTTGACAAAAAAAAATTCTCTGCTGTATTTATATGATATAATTTTAGGATATTTCAAAACCGCTGTAAGAGTGCAATGGGTGGGGTTGGAAAACCAGAGTGGTTTCGTCAAAAACGTTGTCGAGTTGGGATTGGCCAGAGGCACTGCAGCAGTCGGTCATTCCCGGGCCCGTATGGCTCGAAACCACATATATTTTTTCAATTTTAAACCCATGATATATTTTGTCCGATCTACGTCCATTTTATATTTTTGTACATTTTTGTTAAATTAATTTTCATTGATATTTTTTTATTAATTCAATTTTATGATTAAAAATTAAGAAGAGTATGTAAAAAAAAAATAATAAAATAAGTATCCAAATAACACTACTCTATCTACTAAACTATTCGAGTACATTTTATCTTATTTTAATATTTCAATATATAATTAAATAAAGGGTTTTTGTTATAAATGATCTTTAAAATTGACTCACTCTATTAAGATGGTCTTTGAAATTAAAAATCAATCAATGTAGTCTTTGAAAATGGATGTCGCAAATCAATATGGTCATTTCTTCACAATTCCGTAAAAAATTCTGTTATGGGCTGATGTGGTACATGATTGGATCCCACAAATCCAATTAAATATTACCATGTCAAACTAAAAATATGTAAATAATTAAAAAAATATTTTTATATAATTAAAAACTTAAAAAAATAAAAATGGAAAAACTCGGTTGAGTTGGGTCTGGGATTCGACTGCGCCACGGTTCGAGTTCAGCGACGGCGAGTCGGGATTGAGTGTGGGTGGGACAAACATAGTTGAGGATGGTGAGTTGTCAGCGAGTTCCGATGAGGAAGAGAAGGCGATGGTTGTGGCGAAGGAAAGGAAGCCACCGGAGCCTAAGCCCAAGAAAAGGCGATGCTGATGTTAACTGTTTAACCAACCAACCAAATTGGAGGTTGATCATATGATGGACTCTAGTAGCGAAAATCTATCCAAAGTGTGAAGGATTTCTGAAGTCCCGAAAGCTTTTAAAAGGCAATGAAGGTTTTGAATTGGGGAGGGGAAGAAGAAGATGTCTATTCATCTTTTATTTTATTTTATTTTTTCAAGTTTTCGATTATACAAAAATAAAAATAGTTTTTTTAAATATTTAAATATTTTTAATTTCAAGTGATAATATTTAATTACATTTGTGAGGTCCAGTTATGTGTCACATCACCACATAACATAATTTTTTTACAGAATTGTGACGGAATGACCACATTGATTTGCAACACCCATTTTCAGATATTAAATTGATTGATTTTCAATTTCAAGGACTATCTTAATGTGTTTGGTCAATTTCAGGAACTATTTGTGATAAAAATCCTTAAATAAATTTATTGAGGAAACTATAAAATTGATTCCTATATTTTTATTTTGAAATTAATTTCGTTTTTTGAATTAAAAATTCTTTAGTTTTAATTTTTAAATTTTATAGTACATATAGCATTGGTCTATTTGTTAACTTTTCTGGCAAAATCTTTTTTTTTATTTTTTTTTATACAAATTCTGAAATGTTTTAAGAAAAATTAAACAAAGAAAAGAGATCATTAAAAGAAAAAGAAAAAAACAATTAAACTAGTTTTACCTCCAGCAACCCGCAACCACCCCAGCCCCCCACCTCCCGCCATCCACCCCAAACGCCTACCTCCAACAAACCGCCCAACCCCCTATCTCCAACCTATCTCGCATCCACACCACCCCTTAGCTCTTTCTGAAAGTAAAATATGTTGATCATTTAAGATCTGAGAGAGAGAGAGAGAGAGAGAGAGAGAGAGAGAGAGAGAGAGAGAGAAACGGTGGTGAAGTCGCAAGTATTTGGTGGGAGGCGGTGGGAGAGAGGAGAGAGGTCTGGGTACGATTTTTTCTTTTCAAGCTTTTTTATTATTTATTTATTTATTTTTTTTTTTTTTGATGCCATGTAAGAGAAATAACAAAAGATCTAACAAAGTTAATGATGAAGGACCAATTCTCCACATTTTGTCATATTCAACGACGAAATCTAAAACTATAGTAAGAGGTTTAAGATTTGAATTTCATAAATAACAAATTTGATGCCAATTTATTCTCCCTCTTGGGTCATCTCCTGTCATGAAGGCTAAACGTGGCCCCTCAAAATTAATAATTTAAAAAAAGGCTTTTTAATCAAAATGGTTATTGAGATTTTTATAACACATAATTTTGGTCCCTGTGATTTAAAATCAATAGAAGTGGTCCTCGAGATTGTCCACTATCCATTATTTTGATTATTCCGTTAAAAAACTCCGTTAAATTGAGGGTATAACACATAACTTTAATCCTTGAGATTTGCATAACACATAATTTTGGTCCCTGAAATTTGCATAGCACATAACTTTGGTATCTGAGATTGTCCATCATCCATCATTTTGGTTCTTCCATTAAAAAGCTTAGGGACCACTTAATGAAGTTTTTTAATGGAATGACCAAAATAATGGATGTGGACAATCTCAGAGACCAATTCTATTGATTTTAAATCTCAAGGACCAAAATTATGTGTTATGCAAATCTCAGGAACCATTTTGGCTAAAAAGTCTTTAAAAAATAATGTAGGCTAAAGTTTTCTATCTCCAACCGTGCAAGGCTAAATATTTCCATCTTAGTTTAGAATGCACGTGTTATTACTAAGTACTACAATCTAGTGATATTCGTATTCACTTAAAATTGAGAGGTCTTAGATTCGAATCTCGTGGATGGCAAATTCGATATCAAATTCGGCTGCCCATTGTGTGGAACTATCCCTTCTATAAAAATATCGATGTACTCAAAAAAAAAAAAAAAAAAATCGAATGCACGTGTTGGAGTCCACCAAAGAGCTTGAGGACTTACTATATGTCCCTAACATTTGGCTAAATTTGACTTTAATTTGGGGTTTTTATCACAAATGGTCCTTGAAATTGACCTTCACCATCAAAATGGTCCTTAAAATTGAAAATCAATCAATGTAGTCCCTAAAAATAGGTGTCACAAATCAATGTGGTCCTTCCGTCACAATTCTGTCAAAAATTCTGTTAAGTGCTAATATGACACATAAATGGGCCTCATAAGATTTATAGGTTTTTATCACAAATGATCCTTGAAATTGACCAACATCATCAAGATGATCCCTGAAATTGACCACACCATCAAGATGATCCCTAAAATTTAAAATCGATGAATGTAGTCCTTGAAAATAGGTGTCTCAGAAGTCGTTGCCAATCGGCCAAGCCGTCACCAAAGGTGATATTAATGTAATTGACAATTTCCTTGAGTAGTTGCTACTTGGTACTTAGTACTACTTGCCTAGTTATGGCCGACATGGAGATATTATTTCTGGGACTGCACACATACGTGGTTCTGTTTCAATGAAGATCTTTAGTTAATAAGGAGATTTGAGAAAGAGAGAGGGGGGGGGGGGGGGGAATATACAATCCAATGAAATATTTATTTTGGCTTAATGGATCAATTTTAAATTGTCAGTTACATTAATTAAGATACAATCCAATGAAATATTTATTTTCGCTTAATGGATCAATTTTAAATTGTCAGTTACATTAATTCTTAATTAGTTGAGTTATATATATCAAGAAAAAATATTGTGAGATATTACTATACAATCGCGCGGTACAACTAGTTGATGTGTTTTTTTTTTTTTTTTTTTTTTTTTTTTTTTTTTTTTTTAAATATAGCAACGATAGGATATATTTAATTGATAAGGAAGAGCCAGTTACAGACAATTGAGGTCGGCAGTTGATGTGTAATAATATAGCAAGATGATGAATTTATACTTAATGTTTTAGATAATAATATCAACAAATACTTCCTCTAACACATATATACTAATTATATAACAAGCCTCAAGATGATAATTTTGTCCGTTATATTTGTTTACTGAGGATATTTATTTGTTTGGAGAAAATTTGGATATGAAATAGATTTCTTGCACGCTTTTGAATATCATTACGACTTACGAGAATGAAGATCCTAAACATAATTAAGGCTTTTTTCATACCCTACCTGAAATTCGAATTTAAATTCACTTTCTTCTTTGAAACAAAAATATAATCACTCTGCATTTTGTAGCTCCTTCTTTTTTTTCTTTTTTTTTTTTTTTTTTCATTTTGGTTGGATTTTGTAACCACTTAGTGAAAAAAGGTTTTGTTGTTCTTGTTGTTGGTCGAATTCTATCCATTTCGTAAAAATTAACAGAATCTGTTGGCTTGGAAGAAATATTGGCTATGTGGTGTCCATCTAAACATATGAGAGAAGGGTATTTAACTCAAATCGTCATGCCTTCTTCCTTCAAAGAAAAACCCTGTGAGTATGACCTTCAAATCCATGAAATTTGAACCCCGAATTCACACAACAGCTGCAAAGTTTGAGCCCCAAATCCATCGTCAAGTTTCTTCCTTCTCTTCGATCTTTTTCCATCTACTCACTCTGTGCCTCTATGGAAACGACTCCGCTCGACTGTGGTCCGTGGATCTGAGCCCAAGAGAAAAATGAAAAATTGGTTTCAATAATCACATTCTCAATGGAAAAGAAACAGATTGGTTCTTATGCGGAGTGATATTCATATTAGGTTTGAAACTCTTTGAAAAAATTATGAAAGGAAAACAATAAAATGGAATAAATTGACGGAAACCCAACCCAGCAGCAGCTGAATTTCCCTCAAACTTCCTCATCACAAGCCATACCCACATCAGTCTCGTCAGTCGTTGTCCATCGAAGAGAAAGAGAGGGACTTATTGTGATTATGAATAAAGGGAAAAGGGTGGTGGTTACGCGGGGAATGATTTTTTAGTATGCCCAGAACCAACAAGATCTTCTCCGGATCATTTTGACGAGGATTTTGCGGATTTATGAATTGTATTTGTTCATTGTACATTGTTCGGTCAATTTTTGTCAGGTACTATTTGTGTTTTTTTTAAATAAAAATATTTAAAATAATTTCTGACTGCACGATGTACGATGAACAGACACGATTCACGGATCCTCGGGATCCTCACAAAGAGGATCTGAATTCTGTCCAGAATACAGCACACTATGTCATATGTCATTATACAAGTAGCTGGACATTTCAATAAAAAAATTCACTTATAATAACGAGAAATGGTCCAATTTTTTGTTGTCACTCAGTACTACGGTCTGGTGGTATTCCTCTTCACTTGGAAGTGAGAGGTCATATGTTCGAATCACGTGGATGGCGAATTCGATACCAAATTAGGCTACCCATTGTGTGGTTTAGCCAAACTCTCCATCTCCTTAGTGTAAAAATATCGATGTACCTTAAAATAAATAAAACACACACACAAAACCATGCCGCCCCGTATTCAGGATACATTGAAAAATGGGATTTTATCATTAATAACCGAACTTTAGCCTTTAAATCCATAAATATCAGTTTTTATAAAGAATTTCAGATGTATCCAAAATTCTACTTAAATATACTCAAATGCCCTCAAAATTAAAACCTAATTACAAGTAAAAGCCATCAGCCTTCTAAATTTTATTCATTGTTGTTCATGAGGAAGGGAGTGGCAAACGAGGATATTGCAAGCCTTGTCAAACAAACCAAACACCATGAATGTATGTTGGCTGCACCATTGTGAAACCATAACGCATTATAAGTATAAAAATTGAAGTAAAAAGTTATGTATTAGAATTTATGGGGAGCAATTGAAACAACAATTAGATCATTATAAAAGTGTGTGTTCCCCAAATTAATATTATTTATGCATAATGCCATGGAACCGTATACTAGAGATTTCTACCCAAACGAAGACATGAAAAATTCTATTTTGAAAATATGTAGAAGTTGCAGGTCTATGAAGTTTTCAGAAAAAAATATCAAATGATTATCATGCAAGAATATATAGTTGTAGGTGTTCGTCAATTAATAAATGAATTAGACAAAAGTTGATTGCTCATTCTCTTTTTGTTCTTTCTACTTATTGGATTGGAATATATTGAAATAATCAAAACCCTTAAAAATAAAAAAAATAAAGAGTAGAAAAAATCCCATATGCATATATACGTGAATTGAACAATTACTAGGTACGGAGAGAAAAAAAATCCCATGAGCTCATATGCGATGAGGGTATTTAAGTATTTTGAAGTTCATTTTTGGCTATCTATGATAATTTTTTATAAAAAAAAACTGCTATTTTTTAAAATAAAGGTCAAATTTTGACTATATGTGATAAATAGTACTCTAGAAAAATATTTTGTGATGGTAAGTGGAGTGGGGAGGCGAAGAGTTGGCACGTGGAGGAGGTGGGTTTATTTTTTTTATACTTTTTTGCCACGTCACCATAGAGAATGGTACTGACAGCTAAGATGAAATTACTTTATTACCCTTCTATGTTAGTATAATTGACAGATAGATGGAGTTCGATCAGAATAGAGTGAAAATTGAGTTTTATGGTGTAAAGTGATGAGTTAATAAAAGATAAAGAGCCCCGTTTTACCAAAAAAAAACAAAGATAAAGAGCCCTGCCTTTTGTAAAATATCTTAAGCATTTATCCCAAAAGAGTAACTACCACAAGGTGATGATGATCCTTTGTGGTACCACTTACCACTATGTCACCATGATGATTTTGTTCTCATCTTTCTTTTGTCGCCAGATAACTTAGCTGTCCTAATCTGACTGACTCCTATATGTTTCCTACTTTTAATTGTAATAATATAATATTTCATTACGATAACAATCGCAGAAGAGCGAATAAAGAGGTCATGTATATGAATTGTAATAAGGATGATACTATCTACATACTCTTGTTATTTTCTGTCATTTGATATATTTCTATTCATGCGATTCTATATTTAATATTAAGAAATATGTGTGAAATGTAAAAAGAGATGTGTAGATAGTGAATTCTAGCTGGAGTTTTGCACATATTCCAAAATTCAAAGGAAATCAAGGACGGGTAAAAAGATTTAACTTTTCTTCTGCTTACACCAAATTACAGCTAGACACATGCTGCTTACATCCAATTTTGGTTGGACACGTGTCCGAGTTTGATTAAAAAAATCAAAACTTGAACACATGTCCAGCCTGGATTGGGTGTAAGTATTAGCAGCTGTTGAATTTGCAGCAGCCAAGTCTAGTTCCAGGTAAAATATGTAGGATAATTACATTGACACTCCTTGAGGGTGGATTTGGATTTTATCCGAATCCAAACGGTGGAGATTCTAGGGATCCTCATATCTTAGACATTCATCGTACATCGTATGATTATAAATCATTTGATTTTTTTATTTAAAAATTAAACACAAATAGTATCTGACGAAAATTGACCGCACAATGTACAATGAACGATTAGAATGTGAGGATCCCTAGGATCCCCACAAAGAGGATCCGGAGAGGATTCTAATCCCCTGAGGTTTACCGTGTTTTAACAAAAACTAATGCTAGATAGATTAAATTTGCAAACTAAATGTTGTGTCACCAATAAGAAATAAACACGTTATTCAACACTTAGATTATAATTTAACCGTCAACTTTCATATCATTTAGTTTACAAAATTTGTCTCCCTAGCATTACCTTAAAAATGAAATGCTAAGGAGACTCTCAAGTGAGCAACTTCGTGGACTCTTAGACACCTTACAGTTTAATGTCAATTCATGGATCAACAGTATAAAATATAGTATAAACAATATGAGGTTACAGAGAATCCATGAACAATCCCACTTTAAGAGAGTCTCCTTAACATTTTTGTTTTAAGAAGGCTAAAATTGTATGATTGCTCTTAGTGTGATTGGATTGATGGAGATGATCTACAATGATGCCTAATTTGATGGTGAATTCGGGTCATTGTAGTTGATCCTTTATATGCACGCGAAAACCAAAAGAGCAACAAACATATCAAAATAACAAGAATAAACAAGACGAAGAATCACTAGCTGCAATTGAGACATGTTTTCTTTTTGTTGAAGACATGGCTGAGAAAGAGTACTAAAAAGATAGAGAAATGTTGCTGCCCCACTCGCAAAGCATTTTAGGAGAGGTTACTGGGGAGCAACAATATGTGTCGATGGATGTTGAAAATGGGTGGTCAAATTAGCTTTTGGTTTGTATTGCCGACAATAAAAAAGAAGAAGAGATGGGGAAGAAGATGCTAGGGTTTTTTTTATTTCTTTTCTTTTACTGTTTTATGTTTAATGTGAACTTTTTTTGTCTTGATTTTCTATTTATTATAAAGTTTTTAATTTTATGTAATTAGTTGTAAGGGTAAATTTATCTTTGAGGGGGTGATATAAAAGTAAATTAAAATCTCAAAGGGTGTTAGTGTTATTTCTCAAATGTGAGGTTTTTTGTGAAAACATAATAAATCTCAGGGGCCATTTAATGCTACCGTTTGGTGATATTCTTCTTCACTTGGAAGTGAGAGGTCTTATGTTCAAATCTCGTGAATGGCGAATTCGATACCAAATTAGGTTGCCCATTGTGTGGATTAGCCGAACTCCCCGTTCCCCTAGTGTAAAAATATCAATATACTAAAAAGAAAAAAAATCTTAGGAAGTTATAGTGTAATTTGTAAACTACAAAAAATAATAAATCTATTTTATTTACTATATTTGGTGAAACAATAAAAAAAAATTATGTCATACAATATTTAAGCTATGCGCTTAGGTCATCTTCACCAAGAATTATAGGTCACATTTAGCTTTAAAATTGACGTTGACAAAGTCAGTCTCCAACCAAAGAGCTAGACTAAGTTTTAACTTGATGGCAGGCAACATGTAGTCCCAAAAATTTGGCTAAAAATAATAATAAATATGAAGAGAAACAAAATTTAGTCCTCCGTAACTAGAGAGAGCCTTAAAATTTGGACTATGACTTGCCATCTTTAGTTACAACCCGTGAGTTGACTTGGAAAAACAATTCTTGATCCATGACTTGGAATATGCACGTCTACATAATTACCATCATTATAAATTTGATTAGAACTAATTATGTCATATGAAGATATTAGTTTAAAGTTAATAAAATATTAAAAAATTTGAAAGTGAGAGATTCTCTTGCCTATAAACAAAAAGGAAGAGTGGTAACTGACTTGTTATATTCTATATAACAAACGTGCTAAAAAAAATTGACTATTTCGTTGGCAGGGTTCAAAAAGGATTTGATGACCCATTACTAACAGGTGGCTTTGACCTTTTTTATTTGTTTTAGCAACGCCTAAATTGAGGAAATGATTTTCACATCATTTTTGTCTAATTATGCACATTAATGTTTATTTTTTGGCTTATTTGGAAGTGTGTTTAGCAATGCTGAAAGCATTTTCGATGAAAATGATCTTGAAACTAATCCTTAGTTAAAATACAAGTGAATTATGAAAAAAAAAAAACACTTCAAATGATCAAGATGTGTAGATGAGAGGTGTGTGAAAATTATTTACCCATATGGAAGTACTCAAAAACTTTTTAAATTTTTTTTTTTTTTGTAGAGACAGATTAGGCGAGATTAGATCTTCTTCAACAGTCATGTGCGAGGCACCAATCTCCCCCAAAGGAGAAAAGACCATTGCACCCAAAAACCCCCAGCCCGTCCCTTCTCTATTAGATTTTATTAAGGGAGACTTTGGATACAGTCCTTAGTTATGAATATTCTTTGATTGAAACTTTGTTAGTTTTTAATTTTTGATCAAGGTCCTTGAAATTAATGTGATAATTTATTTCTATGTACGTTACTATATTTTTTAATTAAATTAAAAATTAGAAATTTTAGTTGTTTAAATAAAAAAAAACCATAATTTGTGGCATTAAAAATATTAAAATATAAATATACTATTGTGTGTGTGTGTGTATAAACACGGGTACATTCATCAAAATAAACCAAAAATTAATTGTATCAAAACATGGGTACATTCTTAAAAATCACCAAAAAAAAAAAAAAAAAAAACAGATATTATGTGACAGCCTGTCCCGAATTATTTGTACTGTAGGTGTGAAATGACGATTTTTCCCTTGGTAGTTATTTGTCATTTTGGGGTGATTGTTTTGTGGTTTTGTTGGTTGCATCTGGACCACACACTCACCCATATCCACATCATCTCCTTCCCCCATGTATCTCTCTCTGTCTTGAACTCTCTCTCTCTCCTTCTCACTTGTACGGACGGGGTTCAAAACCCTTGCAAACGTTGCAGATCGAAGTGGAAAATGATACCTTTGTGTTCGTGAGGATCATACAAGTTCAATCATACCAAATTCAGGTAAGGAATCCTTTGATTTCACGTTGAACCAGGAATCTCTGATTTGGTCACTATTCATGCACACGTGAATTATTGACTTTCAGGGAATTTGAAGCTTTTAGGAAGCTTAGTGAGGTCCTTAGGAAGCTCGGGGTGGTTCGTTGGGTGGAATTAGATGTTGGGATCGTGAGTTGCAAGTTTGGCTGATTTTTCTTGAATTTCTCTGACGGCATCTTGTGATCTTTGGGGCTTTAAACAGGTAAGGAAATGTTCTACAAGTTAAGAGTTTCAATTTGGTACTGGTTTCATCAAATTTGGTGAAGAAACGAGTGAGAACGAAGGGTTTAAAGTTTTTCCAGGTTTCCGGCGACCAGCGTTTCGCCGGAGAAGAAGGCGATATATTCCGTCAGTTTTGGACAGAATATGCTGACGCTGTCAGTTAGTTTTAACGGAATCTGTTAGGGTTTAACGGAATATTCGTGACGGCGTTGACTGACGTCGTCAGTGTGCCTGGCACGTGGCCGCGCGTGGAGGGCGCATAGGTCAGTGCACTCTCCAGCGCGTAGCGGCATGTGGAGCCTCGAAAAATTATTTTAAAAATATGGGGTTGTTCGTGAGGTTGAGTAGATCATGTTGGTGTATTCACACACCCCATTTGAGCATTGTATGAGAAGTTATTACCTAGTTTTGGTTATGTGCTTTAAATTGACGTTTTTATAGTTGTTTCACATATAGGTGAGACCTATCCTGAGGACGAGCGCAGTCACTCGAGGCTTGGGGGCTACGACCCTTCCACATATCAGTGAGTGGGCTTTTGGTTTTCCGTATATACCTATATACTTGTGGTTTTTCCCAAAAAATGAAATTGAATGTTTATATGTTTTAAATGTCATGCATAGTCTTTGCCTATTTTAATTTTGCATTAGTAGTTGCATTTATTTTTTATTGGTGTTGCGGACGCACAGGTAAGTGCCAGGTAAGTTTATAGATTATGTTTGTGAATTAATGGTTATGTGAGATGCATAGAGAGCTCATAAACCTGCACCCCGGTGTTAGTGCTCCCGCCCAGAGTAGGGCACAGTCCTTCACGTGATGTTCACCTCCCGCACCACACGCTCATCTTGGATCTAAGTTAGGTGCATAGTCTTGTCGTGCAGACCACTTTAGGTGGTTCCGACTTGTAGGTGACTCGCGATTATTCGCACAGTCTTTACGTGATCGTAGCACTTAAGCGTACTTATTTACACCCAGTCTTGTCGTATAGACCACTTTAGGTAGTTCCGACTCGTGTGCAGGTGTAGTGATTGAGTTGTGGATTTGAGCTCTAGATTCAGCTGTACAGGTCACGTTAGGTGACTCCGGTTGACATATTTTCTGCATTGATTGACATTACCTGGGTTACTTACATCATGTGCTGAGTTAGTTGACATGGCTTACATACATACATATTTGTGAATGTTGCTACTCTAAGCATGGTTGTGACATATTTATATATTCTATTTTCTGGGAAATTATAAAGGTTTTACGGAGAGGGGTTAGAACTTTTGATAATGAAATGATTTTGAAAAGCTTTGTTTTTGCCCACTCACATTTTCTGTTTTGCGCCCCTCCAGGTTCTAGTTAGAAGCGCTTTGGTGGCTCACGAGGACTTGACGGTGGTTCTGACAGAACATCACAAATGTAGGATCACTTTTGGATGTTGTGTATTTAGTATTCGTTCTTCTGGACTGCACTTAGGTTTTCTGTGCTCTGATTATGTTTATCACACTTAGTCTCAATCTAGTGTATAACTTTAATTAGTTTATTTAGTAGTTTGGTTTTTATTTATTCGTACTTTTATTATTATCTTTTGCTTCCGCACTGTGCACATGGCTACGTCACCCTCACGTGACAGCCAACATGCATTGATTTCAGTCGGGGTGTGTCATATTTGGCTTAATAACATTAGTAAATTTCTTCGATTAAACTTGACATGGATACATTTTAAAATCAAAGAAAAAAGAATTTACCCATATAAGTTTAAAATGGATTAGAAAAAAAAAATTGAATAGATTTTATATAAAAAAAATGTACATTTTACATCTAACAAATTGGTAAATTTAAGAATGAGTACATTTTAAGATTAAAAAGTTTTACATGAATAGGTACATATAATTAGCATGGGTACATTTAGCAAAATAAAAAGTACAAATAAAAAAAATATATGGGTACAAACACAAATAAACTTTAAAAAAATATGGGCACAAAAAGAAATTAACATATGGGTACAAATTAAAACTGAAAAGAAAATTGGTACAAATTAAAAAAGAATTACAAATTAAAAATGGGTATAAACTAAAACTAAAAATATATGATAAAAAATGTAGTCATAAATATAAATATACTAATTGTAACATTTTTAACATTAAATGAATATATTTAGAAATAAAAAAAATATTATTGAAATAATTAATGATGTTATTAATACCTAAGGACCTTGATCTAAAATTGAAAATGAATAGGATTTTAATCAATGGAGTAGCCAAAGGAAGGATGAGAACCTAATTTCTCCTTTTATTAATAATATGAAGAAAAAAAGGAAAAGTAAAACAAGCGGGGGGACTATGCCAATACCCGCTAAAAACAATTAACGAAAACCATATATTCTAGTTTAAGAATTCTTCAGCTTCAGTCACCTGAAATTGATTTTCCATAATTCTGCTGCTCATGTTTCACTGCTAGTATCTACCTCTGCAACAACAATTTTCTCCTCATGACCTCGAACGGAAGAATGGAAGTCCGACACGATCTCTTCTATAAGACGCATCAGCAAAATCAAGTACCAAGTCCCACCAAGTAAAACTACTATTCATTGCACCAAAATTAACAAATCCGCCAAAAACTTCATTGCTTTCCAAAATAACAATGAATTATCAAGAGAAGGGAAAGGACTTCTATGAAACAAGAACACCAACATGATAATATTTTAAATAAATCATGCAATATTATTTAAGAAACTTAAAACACGTAATATTAGATTTACTATCATTTTAACCTTCCTGCTAAATGCAACTTCTTCACGAGGGCTTTGCATGCAGGAAAAAAAAATGGTTTTGAATTATTTTTTCTATATTATACTCAACTATGTATATTATTTATTAATATTGCATTTTGTTGGGTAAAGTAATAATTAACCTCTCCGAAATAGGAATCTGTGATACAGTGTTGATTGTTCTGGTGTAGTCCTGTTTTCACTGTAAAACACCAACAGAGAGACACACATGCATCGCAAAGATGTTACTATTTTGGTGAACCCTTTTCTGCCATGGCAAAAATCGAGTAAGCACGTACTTAAACAATAACCTGAAGAGAAAAGTAAAAATATGATCAGTGGGGAAGGTCTTGTACATGTGTTTTTATGTGTGTTTCTGGCTTTGTTTTAGTCTCTGCCCTCTGTGGCCCTCTCTTTCTCTGCCAACATTCAGCAGTCGATTAATTAAATTAGGGTTTCTTTTTCACGTGGGCTTTGGCTCAACCCAATTTGCACACAAGGGTCAGGTATCTTGTCGTTTTTATTTTCTTCTGACCCCTTCTTGATTGGCCGATTCAGGTGAAAAGAAGATTCTGACTGGAAAAGGAAATAAAATAAAAGCAGTCCAACTCCAAAACCTAAAACCTGGTAACAGCTGCATGCTGCTGCCTTCACAATATATGAAAAACTAGTTTAACATGAAAAACTACTTTTACAGGATGAAACACGAGAAATTTTTCATTGTTACGGAAACACAAATGGTACATCATGTGTTTTTATATAAGTTTTGAGAAATTTTATTTTTTAAGTTATATACTTTTTAACACATATATTTCATTATTTGTATAGTGACACGTGATATACCATCACATGTTCCGTTCACATTGAAAAATCTCTCTTGAAACACAAACACCTGACATAATTGGATCGATACTATAATATAAGTAGATTGATTATACAATGAGGCCGTGTACCAAACAATAGTTTCTCAAATGACATTCTTTCTAAATTTGAAACCACATTTGCAAGTTAACGTGATTGCTGAATCTCGTGTTGGGAGAACTATAAGGAGCCTGATCATTGGATTGCAGCCACATGTAGTACTGTAACATATGTTATGCGTATATCAATAACAGAATTATTCAAACAAGAATGATTTCTGCACGTTTTTATCCTCATGCATACTTATATTTATTTATAAGAAATAAATTATAAATAAATATGAGTGCACAAGAAAATTAGTACACAAAAGTAATTTCCCAATGAGTACATGCTTATCATTTCCCCTTATCAAATCACACCAGTGTAATTGTGACTTAAGACAGGGTCAAATTACAAGATAATGGATTGATACATGTCTTTTTTTGATAGGAAGACAAATGGCCGTCTTCTCAACTATTTGGTTGCATTAGTTTGACTAAGGAGACAAGCACTTTTGTTAACGAAGGGATCCAAATTAATTTTATGTCGATATCGACAGTTGAAATATTGGAATTTCCGAAAGGGAAATGTCTTTCATTGTCTTTTAAGTAAGAAGCTGGACAAATAAGTTGTCCCCTGATTAAAAATAAAGATAAACTAATGAAAAGGACTTGAAAATTTTGAGTTTTAATGATAAGGACAAAATAAAGGGTAAAGTGAATAATACCAGAATTGAGTTGTTAGTGTAAAAATATAATTTTTCGTTAAAGTGAATAATACCGTGAGCTTTTCGTTAAAACTCTTTAAAAATAAAACCAAATTGTTGTGTTGAAAATTGTGTTTCCCACCCATGAAAAAAGAATAAATTATGGTTCTAATGCACCATTGGAAGTTGGGAAAAATAATGAGGTTGACTTGCCGATCTTCTTAATATATTAAGTTTTTTGTGTTTGCTTCTTAATATTATGTTATTGCTTAGAGCTAAAAAATTGTATTCTATGGCCCACAAATTCTCTTTTTCTTTTCCTTTTCCTTTCTTTTTAAAAGAAGAACAACTGCGACTCACTATTACGATCTGGTAGTATTTCTCTTTATTTGTAAGTGAGAGATATTATGTTTGAATCTCATGGATGACGAATTCAATACTAAATTAGGCTGCCCATTGTGTGGCTTAGCTGAACTCTTCCTTTTAGTGTAAAAATATATTGTTGCATACATTAAAAAAAAAAGAAAAAAGAAAAAAGAAAAAAGGGGGACAACTAGTGGTAAGCCACGGTTATCCATCCCTTCCGGCAGCTGGGAAGAGTCACAGAGGCATAAACCCAAAAGAAAATACTGATTACATAATAATACTACGAGGCCACTAAACATCAGGGATATCTGGAACTAGCAATCGACGACAAGAAGGAGGAGCTTGCTCAACAAAGACTAGACCCAAACTGCACAATAAACCCAAACAGGACAAATCATCAACAATAAATTCTTTTCACAGTAAATATTACAAATTCACAAGACTAGCTTTGGTGCATTGTGCATAAGAGCACGACAATTCAATACCAAATTTCCCATAGGATGATTATCTATTTTAGCACTTAAAATCAATTGTATTGCAAGTGCAGAATCTGATTCCACTATAATCTTCTTAGTTTATTATTCCACGCAAGTTGCAGCTCAATAAAAACACTTCAAACTTCAACACATAGATTCTCACCTTGACCAAGATTAATTAGCACAAAAACTAGATAGTCGATACCCATGCCCTCAATGCGTTTTTGAGGTTCTCAATGAAATTGGCCACCCCCTAACGACACCCATCAACAATAAGCATTTTTCAACCCTGAGGAGGAGGTTCTCAATTAAAAAAAACATGTGTTCAACGGGGCTTTATGAAGGAAATCATATCCACCTAAAGCCAATCTTTTAAGTAGGTAACAATAACTGATGTGGGGTCATTAGGGAGGGCAAAATTCTGTTCAAAAATATCATTTTAGAATATCAGTGGATACCGGATACCGTAGTTAATTTTTCCCGGCTGAGAGCATTGAGAGGACCAATAGTTTAATTTGACCACTAGGTAAAGCTTTCTCAAAATCTTTGGGCCCACAAGTAAGTCTGGGAGCCGAGGCCCAAGGTTTCTCATTATTTGGTTTTCTATGCATGTCATTGTTTTGATCACCGTGAAGGAAAGATTTGAACTTTTATTAACTTTTTCGCTGTTGTGAAAAGATTACAACCAGATTATGATCATGTGCAATGTTTCATAAGGACATTGGGTACTCATGCGTTTGTTTTGTGTCAGTAATGCAAAAAAAAAAAAAAAAAAAAAAAATGGTAGCAATTGGCAAATTTGAGATACAACCTGTGACCGAAAGGATTGACAAATTTCAGATATAAGCAAGTGGCCCCTTACCAAAATGGTAGAAAGGAGTTGCCTTTGCATCATGACTTGAGTTCGAACTCATTGACTCTTTAACCTAACATGACTTCTTAGCAAAAATGGTTCTTGAGATTTGAATAACTCTTCACTTTGGTCTCTGAAAATTGAAATCGATAGAATTGGTCCCTGAGTTTGTCCGCAATCAATCATTTTGTTCATTTCGTGAAAAAATCTCCATAAAATAAGGATACAATGACAAAAATACCGTCAATTTTTGTCAAATCATTTTGGCCTATTGTTTATTATATTGAGAGTAATTTTATCATTTTGATTATTATTTGACATAATTTTTCACCAAATGACCAAAATGATTGAATATTGATGGTGGACAATCTCAAGGATTACTTCTATTGATTTCATATCTCAGGAACCATAGTGAAAAGTTAGGCAATTTTCAGGGACTATTTTGGCTAAAAAACCATCTAACTTCTAATCTAATAAAGCTATTGTTTGACCCAAAAAAAAAAAAAAAAAAAAAAAAAAAAAAGAAGGGTTGTAAACCTTTATATATGCAAATAGGTCTCATACATTTCATAGAAGTTTTTCAATGACATTAATTCAACTTACAAAACACACACACACGCACACACACACACACACATATATATATATATATATATATATATATTATTCTTATTGTTTCAAGAATCATTACAAGTTGCATAGAATTATAAGATCATAACAGAAAATAAAATAAAAGCTTGATCAACATGATCCCTTGCTAATTTTATTCCATATATATATATATGTATGTATGTATATTATATGTCACGATGGATATTATATGCATAATCAAAGTCAAAGCATCCACCCAGGAATAAATCCGTTAACATACTGGCCCGGATTTCCAACATTCATTTCATTATCTGAACCCATATGGGTGTATCTGCATAACCAGTGAGTTTATGCAAAGTAGTCAGAAAAAGAGAGAAAGTAAAAGATTGGTTAAAAAGAAGGCTTATTTATCACTTAATCCTTTTAAAATTTAAATTGTGTCACTTAACTCTTTGAATAACACAATTTGAGTTTCAAAGGTTAAGTGAGACAACGCTTGAGTTGCAGTAATGTTATCGTAAATAAGTTTCAAAAGCAAGTGTTGTTGATTAATACAAAAATAATTAATGGAGTTAATTTTTTAGAAGGGTGAAATTTGTTACCCAATTTGGGAACTGGAGTTGTTTCCTTCCAAGGGATGGAAGAAGGCTTCTGAGTGGGAAGGAAGCCGAGTTTGCTGAATGTTGTAGTTGTGGTCATGGCCAGCAGCTTCCCATGCCATTCCTTCTGGAGCTTGCACACTTGTTTCTTCCAGCTATACGTTTAATTATACGTACATGTATATAAACATATACTTGGGGAAAAAAGCTGAAGGGTTTCAACCCTAAACAAATTTGATGAATAATTCATGCAAGGCTTTATTTGTTTACCTTCCTCTTCAAGGATTTGTTAGCTTCAACTAGCATCTGTTCCTGCTCAGGAGCAAGAGGCAAGGCCAGATATGAAATACACACACACACACACACACATACGTAGAAAGGTGATATCATGCATGCGTATATTGTGGAAGAGTATCGATCAATGCAAAAACGAGATTAGTTAATGACTTACCCTGTTTTGAAGATCAGAAAGCTGATCGAGAATAAACTGAGTCTGATCAATAACAAGTGGCAAAAAGAAATTATCAGAAAATCATTTCGATCTCTTGAAAATGCATAACAATGAAGTGTTAGTTGGAATGAATAATTCTAGCTAGTATTCTAATCATATATAGGAAGACAACCTATAAAATTTATATGCCTCAGTATATCCACATAAAAGCACATATAGCTCAAGGAGTGAAGGGCCAGGTTTGTTTGGGTTAAGCCACGAGTTTTCAAAAGGACTAATTAATAATACATGATTCTTTCTAAATTTGTAATCCTTATTTATGAAATACAAATTAGGGTTTCATGCATGAACATGCTTCAGCAGGTGAAACCAAAACTCTTTGAGTTAATTAATTGATTAATTACCTTTCTTGACCTAATTTGCTTCAAAGAGGTCTCCAACTGATGCTCAAGATGCTCAAGCTCCTTTGTGTTCAGGGGTTGCAAATCTTCCCCAAGAAGGTTTCTGCAATATTAGTTAATTCAAGAACGTCATCAATCTGCACCCTAAATTATTTTAATAGTTTCAAACTGTTTCCCTCACTTTAAGGCTAATAGTAATTAAAAAAAAACGTCATCAATCTACTTAATTTTACATAAAATAGAGGATTAGGTAATATTAGCTCATTGGAGAACGATGTGTGAGGATATGAAGGTAAAAGAGTCACACATCGATAAAAGGATAAACTTTACAAGAACTTATAAGAAGTTAGACTACTCTCCATATTTCTATTGGTTTTATAGTAGAACCTCAACTTTCTTCACGATATAGGACACAAAACATTCACCTCAAACCAATAAGTTGGAAGCTGAGAAAAATTACTTAATGAAAATTATGCATTCAAACTGTGATACCTTTGAGATTGTTGGAGGACCTCAACTCTTGCCTTCAACGTCAAATAGTCCTGATAGCTGTTCTGCTTGGGGACAAATTAAATACAATTTTGTCATTAGGTCAACAGTTTCCAGCTAGGTTTCTCGAATCAACAAAATTTAATATTATACACGCAAACAAATACTGATTGAAATGATTCGATAAGGTTGGATTGTTTTGGTTCTCATAATATGGTACTCCGGCTTAAGGAGCTACCTGAGTCTCGTTGGCTGGTAGGTTGGCTTCCAGGGAACCATAACTGCAACTTTGGTACTTTTCAAGCGTTTTCATCATGCTAAGATGAACAATTGGAAATCACAATAAGATCACATTTTAACCACAAAAAATAAAAAATAACAGGATTGGAAACTTTTAGAATAATTAATAGATCATTGAATCCACAATTAATAAAACATGTAGATTCAGAAAAAGAGAGCAAAAAAATTTAAAAATATTAACTTTTAGATATGTAAACACATATTTTTGTAGACCAATTTCAACTCTTGGAGTAAGTCTTAAAATTTACCTTCTATTCCCTCCCCCCCCCCCACACCCCCACCAAACCCAACCCCCCCCCCCCCCCCCCCCCAAAAAAAAAAACCACAAAAAAAACCAATTTCCTTCCAACCCTTGTGGCAATTTGGGGTTATAGGTTAGAAGCTAAAATTGGGCCAAATACCGGCCAAAAAAGTGGGATGGATTAGTGGTGTGCTCCACATGTAAGAGTGGAAAATCGGAGGTGAAACCTATTCGCCTAAGCCCTAGGTACTCATGCACGCACCAAGTGCTGTAGTAGCTGAACCCCATCCATGTGGACTTATCCCTCGCTTGTCTAGTGCATTAATGAGCCTAACGGCTCTTTTTTCTAATCCTACGACTATAATTCAAATGGACCGTTGGTTGATCTAATGGTCCAGTTTAAATTTCTTTTTTTTTTAGTTTATATTTATAAATTTATTGAATTCAATAGCTAAGACCTAATATGATAAAAAAAATTAAAAAATTAAAAATCTAATGGTCCAAATTTAAATCCAACGGCTAAAATTATTTAACTCAAACTTCACCCAAAAAACTCTATAAATACCTATGTATTTGTTCAAACATCCACACAAAACTCACTTTTATCCTACAATTCTTCCGATTTTTCTTTCTACCATCTTCCAAAACCATTTCTTCCCATTTCCAAATTTGTCAAGATGAAAAAAGATCATATTAGAGGTTGTAATTGGTCATTTCCAAATTCTTTTATAGTGTTTCATGAGTTTCATGTGTTAGTTTAGTGATTTTTCAATATTTATCATAATTTAAATATTTTTAGTTTAAAATGTTCATAAAATTAATTTAGGATAGTCTACATAATTTTTTAAAAACTTAATTAAAAAAAATTAGCTTAAATTCATTCTTTAATAATATGAGGCTAAAATTTTAACTCAAACGGGTTGGAACAAAAAAGTTGTTTCTAGATTAAAACCTAAATTTTATATGCTAAAAGTTTTAGGTTTTAACCCAAAAATTGGAGATGGTCTTAGAGAAACGATATTATACTAATGCAAACTAAGCAATCCAGTATATAAAAAAAAAAAAATTGGAGTCCAAACAGAGAGGTGATGACAAGACTAGGCGAGTTGAACTATAAATAAAGGTTTTGTCATTGGACCATTATTGTGGCCGTAATTACTCCTTTCTCATTTATCACGGCTAGAGAGCCAAAATTCTTAGGGCTTGTCAACAAAGTGGAGATTTCAACCTGAAACTAATTTGTAATTTAGGGACTAATCCAACTTACTTATAAATCTACGCAAGGTTTATCCTCCCATCAACGTGGAATTCTATCCCAATATGCCCTTAATGTGTGGTAATTTTCAAACCTAACACATGGACAACACAATCAAGGTGACGTGGACCACATGTGACCATTGAGTTTTGCACGTGGGACAAAATACTCAGATATCATGAAGAAAGTTGAGGTTCCATCATAAAATTAACCAACAACAATAGGATGAGTAGTTCAGCTTACTTATAAGCTCGTACAAAGTCCATCATCCATTTATGTGAGATTTTATCTCTAACAATTTAGTGTTTGACATACTATTGAAGCCTACTTTCTTTCCTCTCCTAAAAATTAGAAGGTATCAGACCCTTGATAGATCACTCCCCGTCCTTCAACCCCTAACCAGTTTAATTTTTATAATTACAATCAACATAAAATTCCTCGAACAAATCTTCTAAATCTCAACACACACATTTGCTAAACTGAATTAATCCATAATACAATGTTCAACACCATTTAACAGTTAAGATAACATGAATGAGCTACTATCCAGTGCTAAGTTGTCTATCAGTATACCTCGTATATATATTGGCTTAAAGCGACTTGGATTAGTACTACATTAAAAACGAGAACCTCTGAGTTTTCAGTTTCATGTATGTATATTGTTAGTTGCTTGCTTCGAACCCTAAAATAAAGGATGGCAACTCTTATATTACTTAAAAAGAAGTTTGGAACCCAAAGTTAGCTTGGCATTTTTCTAGTAAATCTTGACTTCATGTCCATTTGAAACCAGATATAATAATTAAAACTATATAAAGAAACATAATGTTTGCAAAGTACTTTCAGTGTAATGTTGTAAACAATTAGCCAAAACATATCACCATAAATCGTAGACGAGTAATTAAACAAAAGAAGGAAAAATATGCAAATTACTTGAGCACTGATGACAGAAACTATAAGCATCATTTCTGTTCAAAAGTATTCCTAAAATTCTTGCATATCGGCTTGGCTCTATTGTCACTAGCATTCCTTTTCCTTCTTAAATAGCATTTTTGAAAGGTAAACGTATTTTTAATTGCATTGGGCTGGTTTCATAAAGGTTCGATATTATGGACAAAAAGGCTTTTGGTGGTAATGTGGGCATAAAAGTTGATATTGCTAACAATTTTGATACTTTAAATTGGAATTTTCTACGACATGTGCTTTCTAGCTTTGATACCTATATGTCATCATATAGAACACCTATATCATAAGTTGATAACCTGTGACAAAGGTATCTACAAAAAATAAATAAAAATTAGTCTTCCTATCATCCATGAAAATAGTTCAAAGAATTTTCATCTTCTATACATTTATAAATCCATACTAGTGTGTGTGTGTGTATATGTATAGTACCTGCAACATAAATTAGTTAATACAGTTAATATGTGATGGAGGTATAAGAAAATTTTAAGATACAAATTTGGAGCAGGAATAAGGAGAAACAATATTTAGTTTTTATATTTAATTTTAAAATTGAGTAAAATTTAATAAAAAGATAACAAAAAAACAGATGTGTATAATCGGTGAATGGACCTAAACCAACAAAGTGAACTAACCCAATAATGACTCAAAATCTAACTTACATCAAACATCAAATTAACCTGGCACCGGATCATAACAGTGACCGGTGTATTACTGGTCTCTCCCATTAGCTTAAAAATAAAAGTGACGACAATGAAATGATCAAAGAATCTATAAGTTTCTTGTTAATTGTTTTTTCAGGAAAACACCATGAATCGAAGTGTTCATCTTGTTGGTTTTAAAAGAGTAGAGAAAACACACACATAAAAATAGTTAAAAAAAAAAAAAAAAAAAAAAAAAAAAAAAAAAAAAAAACAATAAACCAATTCTGTCTACAAAATGGTTCACAATTCAGGAAAGTTGTTTAAATTAGCTGAATCCTACATATTATAAGTAGCAAATACTAAAAGCGAAATCAAAATTTTTAAATTTTAGGAAACTTTAAGCGTTTCATATATATATCGATAGGTTAACAATTTCACAACTTAACAATATTAATTAGATTTACAAACTCCATTTCCTTAAATTTGGGAAAATTAGTGTTTAAAACTAATTAAATATAAAGATCAAACTAAGATCAATTTAAACTATATAGGAAAATTAAGATTGTGAACCACCAAACAACCCGGTAAATTTGATTCATCAATTGTTCAAAACCTAATGAATTATCTTTTACTATAACGTACATAAATCCAAGAAATAAAATTAAGAAAGATGAGAAATTAAAAGAGTTTAGATCTTTAATTATGAGAAAAACGATAATTAAGAGAGCATCTTCTTGCTTAAAGTGATTACTTGGAATGGATCAACATCTGAGCTGAATGAATCAAGAAGAAGAAAGAAAATGAGGGAAAACCCACTTATTTTTGCTCATTACAGCCACTGGCATAAAATAAAAAGGCCACAGACATTCATCAAATACGTAAATCCAAAGTAAAATAAATGCATCCTTAACATTAAAAAATGTATAGAAATTTTCAGTGTACCGAGAAAGAGAGAGCGAGACAGAGAGAGATATATATACATATACCTGAAACTGCTACAGAATTCATAGAGCTTGCCACGGCTAGAGAAAATAATGAGGGCAACCTCAGCATCGCAGAGAACTGAGAGCTCATAAGCTTTCTTGAGCAGCCCATTTCTTCTTTTGGCAAAAGTCACTTGCCTGTTAATTTTATTCTCTATCCTCTTCAGCTCAACTCTGCCTCTGCCCATCTCTCTCTCTCTCTCTCTTTCTCTCTCTCTCTCTCTCTCTCTCTCTCTCTCTCTCTCTCTACTTGGTTAAGATCAGAGGTAAACAAACTTTCTTTCAGGAGGCTGCGTGTTTAGGGTATACCAAAAGGGATAAAAAGATGAGGGTAATATGAAGAAAATGGAAACCCTTGAAAAAAGGGTGTTCGTATTGGTGTTTGGTTTTATCTTTCCTGTAGCTACAAGCTAATACTGTTCACTATACAAACATGTATTAAATATCCTTGTGTTCTGTGTATCGTATATCCATCCATCCATACGTACGAGGGTTTTGCCTGGTTTCACTCTACGGTCCAGCTTTTCCACTGCATCATCCATTTTTTATTTACTTTTTTCATTTTTTTCCGAAATGAATTTTCTTTCTTTTAGCAAAAATTGGAGAATGAAGGAATCAAAAAATCTAAAAGTAGAGAAATTAAGGAAAAAGAATCCGACCGACTAGCCTTTTAGTTGATTTGTTTTTTAAATATTTAATTATTGACTTTTAAAAGAGACTCACCATTTTTCGATTCTATGTAGTTGATTCGTTTCTTGACTCTAAAGTATTAAATTATAAATTTAAGATGAAACTCATACTTTTCGGATTTCATACGTGAGTAAGCACGACGAAAAACCAAACATTCATGAAAAATATTTTGGCAAATAGTAAATACTGTACAATGTCTAGGCATCTAGGTTACATAGTATTGCCTAGCGGACGTCAAGCATCAGTTGCATGCTTTTTGGATGGATGCGTGTCGACTCCTAACTGGGAAGCACTTAAATTATGTCAGATATATACAATACCTAATGTTTAAGTAAGGCCACCAGTTTCTTCAGTTATCTATAAGTGCCTTCGGTAGACGAGCTAAAACAACTTTTATAGTCCTTTTTTACCCAAATTTTCTCAAACACTCTTCTAAGTTAGAGACTAGCTATTCACGCTAATTTAGTTTTTTTTTTCAATAATGGCTTGCTACAAGAGAGAAAATAGGCTAGGCAAATCCATTCATATGTGCAACTTTTGAAGTAAAAGTGAGATTTACTTTTAAAGATACAACTAAGTACTCAAGAATCCTTTTGATTTGATTGGATCAACTCGGTTATTTGATGATATTATAGGAGTCCCTAAGACTAGAAATATTTGTAATAATTCTTTGAGTTGATCCACCCCACCTTATGTTACCCAAAAAAAAAAAGTACTCGAGTTTAATCCAACTTTTAGTAGCATAGCTTGATGGACAAAAACTTGCATATGTTATGTTTCACAACCATTTTTTTTTTATCTATCTCATTATTACACGATGAGAGAGAAGAAACATATATGATACACGAGATATGAGAGTGTCTTAGGTGGATAAGCATTATAAAATGACTATTTGAGAGTCCGTTTGATAACACCTTCAGTTTTCATTATTTTGAAATGTTTGCAATTAATTTCAATTTTCAATTAAATAACTTGAAATGTCGAAAGAAAAACTGAAGTCTTATACTGTTGCTTCCTAGCGAGATAGTCCAAGTCTATAACACAGTTGAATGTACATGAATATCCATGTTCATCCAACGTTGTTAAAGTAACCAAACATTTAACATTCTACTTTACGTTATATGAGGAAAGGTATATGGAGAATTCATTATAATTAGGGTTTGATTCGGTTTGAAAAAACCAACAACTTGTTAACCAAAAAAAAAAAGAAGTGGCGATCGAGAAAAGAATATATACATGAAAAAACTAACAACCTTGTTAATCAATTGTGCCATATATATATGATCCCTCGGGAGTCAAATGAAATGGTGTATGTGCTTGAGTTTGGTCTTCCTTCCACATATATGGTCATACGGGGTTTGTTTAATAGAGGAACTTTCTTCTTCTGGTAAATTCTATCTAATATAATTTTCAGAAATTTTATTTGAATCCATATAATTTTTTTTCATATTCAACTTATTCTCTACACTCATATTATTTCTAATTAAACTATCGATGTCTTTTTAAACCCAAATTTACTACCTAAATTACCTTCACAAACTCAATTCAATAAGTAAATTATCTTTACACCCATTTAGAAAATAAAAAACCAAAATAAATGTTATGCTACTCATTCAAGGTGTAAAGGGAGCCGTCAAATGAATTATGTTTACCACAATATGTGAGTGATTATTCAAAAAGGGTAATATGCTTGTTTGCTTATGTGGCTAATTCATCACTCACATATTATAGTCTCTCTCTAACCGAACAGTTTCGTAGGCATTACAAAAACAAAAATGGACGGCTACAACCAGGGAAAATCGCACGGCTAGAACCTTACACTCCTAAACGTGAAAAAACTTAAATTCAAATGAAAAAACTTGATTGGCATAATCCATTTCTCCTTTCGTTTGTGTTACACACATACTTGGGCTAAAAAGTCCTTTTATGCAGGCAATACGCTCAACACTAAAAAAAAAAAACACTTGAAATCAAATGAAAAAAAAAGGTGCATAAATCAATTATTAATACCTTAGTTAGACGATTCAAAACTTAAAAATCACCACCCATCCGTCAAAAAGATTTTTTTTTCCCTTTATAAGGGTGTAGAATAAATGTTGCATGATGGTAAAGTTTGCTTATTGAGTGTGAGTTTATTGATACATTTTAGTATTATTGTTAATTTCATTTTGTACTTGATGATAATTATACAATAGGGTAAAAAAAGACAATTTATATTTTAAGTTTAAATTAGGTGTAAAGTGAAGTTAATTACATGGGTTCGAATAAAACTTTTCTTATGATCTTTTATGGCCAACGCAAAAACATAGTCCTTTTCACAATTCTAGATATGCAACGGAATGGTAAGGAAATAATGTTTATCTTCGTCTACCTAACAAAGTTAGAGTTGTTGTAGGCAAAAATTGAAATATCGGCCGATACACCGATATATCGATATTTTCAACTGTCGATACCAATACTGGAGGGTAAGGCCATATCTTCACCTATATCGACGATATATCCCCGATAAGTGCGATATCTCCGATATTTTGCCGATATTCTCGATATTTCCCGATAACTATAACAAAACCCAAAAAAATTCAAAAGTTTTGAAGCAAATTGAAACCCAAAAGATTTTTTGGAGCTATGTGGGCAGTGATTAGATATGGCGATCAATTTTGGATCTATGAGCATAGGAACTAGACCTAGTACTAACTCAAATGAATCTTATGATGGCTATGGGTATGTCATATCTGATTATAGTGGAACTAGTTATGGAGCTCAAGATGATGAAACAGACTATAGACATACTAGTTGGGTTAATCCTAACTATCCCCTGTATGGGAGGACAGTAGGGAGCTCAAGAGAGACATATGTGCACCATGTTCAAACATGGCTTACAAACTGCTCGGGTTACATTACTTGGTATGACTATTGTATGAATCTAGATGGTTGTTCCTCATTGTTTGAACCTCATAGGAGCTCTTCATTTATGTAGTTGGACACTTATCTAAATTGTAATCTAATGTTTAAACAAACTATGGATTTATGCATGGTTTATTCATTCTAATAAACATTTTATTAGAAAACTTTTCGTTAACGCGCATTACATACCACTTATATTTCATCATATGTGTATCTTATTATTAGTAAATTTTGAGTTTTATTTGTTCAATACATTCATTGATAATGTACATAACATCTATGAAAGTTTTAGACCAAAATTATGTGTTTCAATGCCTATATTTGTCATTTTTGTTGATTTTTTCCCGATACCTAAAACGATAACGATATATTCCCCGAAATATCAGTAAATTGGAGGCCCGATATTATCTGCACGGTCGATATTTTAATCCTTGGTTGTAGGCATAATTTACTGAACAATTATGGAGGCCATATAGAGAGAGAAGGTGTGGCATAAAGAGAAGAAGAGAGAGATGTGTAATTGTGGGTGTGTTCTATTCCATCCCATTATGCCTTTATTTACAGTAGTATGGAAGGTTAATTCCTTACCCTTTTAGGATTACAACTCTTAATAGGATATTAACTAATAAAGGGAATATAAAAGATATCCCTAGATATGTTAGGATTTGCTTCCTATTCCAATATAAAAGATATTCCTATCAAGTCTTCAATAATGAAGTAAGTACAGTTGATAAAGTCGTCGACACAATGAGGGAATGCAAGTCTCAAATCAACAGAAGAATGCATAAAAAAGTAAAACTCACAAAACCTCGTTATGGTAAAACCCATAGACTAAGGAGGAAAGTGAGAAGTTGCATTACGTCAAAACTATGCATCTTTTGGACGCAAGTAGAAGAGCTCATAAGGGTATGATCAGCCCAGGATGAGTGTCTTGTTAAAACCTAGTTAGGTAACAAAATCCAATGGAAAAAATACTCTAAATTATAGGGAAAAATAGTACATTAAGATCAAGTGAGTACACTTCTGGATACTTCCCCTGAGTTTGATATAACTTCCAAATGAGAACTACAAGCATTGCATATGATAGTTAGGCATACCAATTCCTCGAACAAACTTCTAGAAGGTTGACTTTGGCAGTCACTTCGTGTAGAGGTCGACAAGGTTATCTAGGATCGGCTTGCATGACTTCAATCTCCTGATGCTTTACTGATGTAGATGTGAACATAATTTGTCTTGGTGTTCACTTCGTTGATGTATCATGGCTTGGTCAGGTGGATACATGTGGCATAATCTTCATAGATCATTGTTGGGACTCAACGATGGATGAAAACACAGCAAGTACTTCAAATATGCTTAACAAGACCTTTTGACCATATCTTACTTATGGTGTAGTGAAGTGAGGTAAGTCTTAGAACGATTCGAAGATTTCGAAACTAAGGTCATATCGTGAACCTCCAAGATATTGTGATATCCCTAATGGTAAAGATATAACCATTTGGGGATTTTGCCTTATGCGGGTTTGATAAGTAACCTACGTTAGCATAACAATAACCTACGTTAGCATAACAATAAGGCAAGCATTATTTCGAGGATCAAGGGGGTTGGATCCACTCGAGATACGTTAGGATTTGCCCTCGTATTACCTTCAGGGTACGTCGTTAAAACCAATTTAGTGGTTGCGTGTGGGCGCGGTACTGCATCTTTACCAAGATCAACAGCAAATGAGATATCCTGCCTAAATACAATGAGCTAAGTATAACAAAGTGCAAAGTTGAATTTAGATATGGAATTTCAGATTCCATAACATCTTCAAGGGTCTCATTTGCATATAACGTATGAACGATCATAGGTATACTCAAAGGTAACACATTCGGGGTGTATTTCGACTGGTAGACCAAAATACCGTTAGAATAATGCTTCAACTTCAGGTCAAGGCATAAACGAGTTTTCCTAGGATCCTTCATCTCAAATTTCATCTTCAGGTGAGAGGCAGTTTTATCAAGCTCTTCCAGAGTCTTGGTGAGATTCATGTCAACGACATAAACTGTAACTCTAGCAATTTGGAATAAGACTTCATAGTTTAACACGCAAGGGCATAATTCATATCCCTGACTGATCAAATAATCACTTAGACAGGTATATGACATCCGTCGGATTGTAAGTGAACGCCTCAAACAAGTTAAGAGGGTGTTCCGTGGTTTTGGAACTATTTGAACCAGTCCATGTAATTCTTCGGGAACTTACATGTAAATCTCCATATTTATATTCCCATGGAGAAACATTAACCACATTTCATAATGCTGTTATCAATCACAGAACATTTGAGAGAAACCTTGCACCGTAAGGTGTGCATCATATCACACTATTTCATTCATCTTATAACATTTCCTTTCCTACTTGTAACACAACAAGGTTACCTTGGGCAATGTAGGAACGACAGTCCAATACACATTTGGTAAGGAATTTGACCTGGATTGTAATTTTGGTTGTCCAATCAGTTCTACATTGTCACTTAATCAACGGAACATGGTTCGATATCGTCTTTTCATTTATGTTGGTCGCTAACATATAAGTGAAAACATCATTGATGGTAATCTCATTTCAATTCCATGTAGCTCATCCAAACTAGTATACTGGACCAAGAACTTCAAGTCTCGGGAGTAATCGAGATTAATCTCATGAGATGGAAATGATTTGAGACAGCGATCGAGTTTCGATTCATTGTTGTGTCGTGTCTTCCTCTTCCAGGGAAGTGAATCCTACGAACCGAGTGATCTGTCATGCTCCAAGATAAGATAAATTGATTGGCTATCTGCCGGTGTACCAAACCGTCCAACAGGGGTGGTACACCTTCCAAAGATGTTGACTCGACGTCCGTTAAGTACTTATATCCTTGCATGCATGTTTGCAGCTGGTATATGATCTCGTTACTTTAGCTAGATCAGAGGAATGCGTCTGGAGCAACATTCTGAAATCTAGAATTCATTACATTTGCTTATCATACTTGTGCGGTACGGGGATCGAGATGAGACATAGTGAGCAATGTCCACTCAAATTCTCGCCGTTCTCCAGGAACATTAACTTTCTTATCTCCCCCTAACGGCGGGAAGATTGTCTCATTAAAGTGACAACCCAAAAATGAGCGGTAAAGAGATCGCATGCAAGGGCTCGAAGAGAGCTAGTGTGAAGGAGAATCATAATCGACAAAGATTCACATCCTTCTTTGAGGACCCATATTGGTACGTTGTGGCGGCGCAACTTGGCACATGGAATGCACACCCAAATGCGAAAAATACGAAAATCGCAAGGTTCGTACCCAGTAACCAACTATAATGTCAAATAGGTTGGGTGGCAATGAGCCTCAAGGAAAACCATCATTTAAATTGCGCTTTATGATCGCTAAGCGAGGCTATTTGGGGTGAACATGGGAATTAGATGTTCAATTATAAACCCAAAACACATGCAATACTTTATCGAAAACCGTCGATATAAACTCTTCGGCATTATCCAATCTCCCAGACTTTAAGGGATAAGTAGGGTGGTAAGCCCTTAATCAGCTAGGAGGTTTAGCAGCAATATGTGTGGACAAACATGTGACCAGTTTGTCAATTCATCAACCAAAACCATAAGTATTTATATGGTCCGCATTTTGGCTGGATTAGTCCACATATATTCCCTTGAATCCACTATGAAAATAGGGACGTTTCATATCTTTGCGAATGATGATATAAAAATCAACTTTCCCAAACAAGCAGGCTTTGTCAAAGTGTGCTTGTAAACACAAGGTCCTTATTTCAAGTAAGGAGATGCGTCGTAGCATCATTGTTCGACCTAAGTGTCCCAAAAAGGTCGTGCCAAAGCAAGTAAACTACTTGAATCACCCGGCTCCAGGCTAGCCACAAGTGGCGTGTTACTAGTTAGGAGGTAACCCATTGGCCCTCAAATCAAAGCTTCAGGCTAATTCTTGGAGGTGGTGCAAAGATATTCACTATATTTTCTTCAGTGGTTTCATTTATGATCATTGTTATCTCAAATATCCTTAAAAACTCAACGACATGGAGAATTTAAAGTCCCTTAAATGGTGATGCAGTACCATTCATACAACGAGGAGCGTGCTAATGCTCTTAATTAGGTTGGATAGACTTGAAGTCGTTGTTAGAGATGTGATGTAGGTGTCAAGTTAGTGTGCGTAGTATCGCACTCATCCAGAAAACTAACTTCCCCACATTCCTACCTAATCACGTGTTTAATTGAATCGGTCACATGTATTAAGAAACATAATTCAATTAACTCATATTCGAGGACAATATCAATAAAATTATCCATAAGTAAAACAATCACCAAACATGAATCCAAGAACATGGGAAAATGTTCACAAAGTAAATGGTTTACTAAAAGGATTCCGCCAACAAAATTAATCTCAAATATTGACTATGAGAATGGTACTCATCAACAACATTGGTAGAGGCACGAACAGGTGCATAACCAATGATCAATGCCATCAAGACGGAAGTAGATTTTGTAGGGTTAAGGTTTGGGAATATAATCCCTTATTCTTGAAGTTTTAGGTCTTAGGTGCCAAGGATCACGTTTCGGGCATGATGCCACACCTTGGTAGGCCCTGATTATACCATATGTTTGTGGTAGTAATTAGATCCAATAATTTGGTAAACTTCCGCTTTCTACACTATTACTTCAGGGGTGAGTTAGAAATAAGGAAGGAATAGAAAAGTATTCTCCATTCAAAATTTGATCGGATTTATAAACTTCATAATCGTACTCATTCATGGACGTAATCTTAGTGTGCTTCAGGCAATGTCTTTCATGATTAAACGGTCCATAGAAGCAAGCCACAGAGCTATGGAATCCTCGTTCGGGAGGTATTTTCCATTTGTAATGCTTCAGGGACAAGTCTTCGAATAAAGATCATGGCGGAAGCTTATTCAGCTCTTCCTTGCCATTGTTGGTTTCAATGGTTTCTCAGCTTCTTGATAGTCAAGTGGAGATGCACATCTTGTACCCCACATTAAATGGTTTCTATTAGAAACGTCCAAATAAGGGAAATCAAATTTGTGACAGTTTGACAATCCATTGAATTCGAGGGAACAAGATTGTGATTGGTGCTATGGGAATAAATCATCCATAAGAATCAAAGTTAGAACATTCGAGTTCTAAGCCATGGTTTTCATGAAAAACGTCAGGTTTTCATGGGTGTATTGTTTTATGAAAACTTTGGATTTCAAAGGCACTAAATTTGAAACTACATGTTCAATTTAGTTTATGAATGTTGAGTTTATAAAAGAGAGGTTCCTGCAAAAACACAGAATGCAATATACAATTAAGTGTAGTTGATTTGAGTTTCTTTGGGAACTCAAGTGTGAGAGCTTTGTTACTACGAAAGTGTGTCAATGGTTTAAAGTATAAAAATAAATTATTGAATCGTTAATGTCTAAAAGTGATCTTCAGGTCAATAAATGTGGATTCATTATCAGATTAATGGACTACATATCACTTTTAATTAATTCAATAAATTGGGTCATATGGGGTCGATTGTAGAAGCTAAATATATTAAAATAACATTATTGGGTCGAAAATATAGCCCTAAAAATATTTGGCCTAAGTGCCGTAAGTAGGAAGGCCTCGGGAGCGGACTACAGTCCACTGGCCTGGGTAGGGGAAAAGAACAACAGCCCAAGCTGCTAGTTTGGGCTTCAAGGGGGTGCGGGTCAAACCCTAGCAAAAGCTGGCATGTGGGTTGAGGCACAGGAGCCCTACCATGTGGCCGGCGTCATATTTGGGCCGTGAGGACCAAGCTCAATCATGTGGGTTAGCACTAGAGTGAGTAGGTCTTCAGGCATGTGTGCGCGCGGGACAAGAACCCAGCAAGCAAAGCTTGTCGTCGGTTGGGTCTAACAGATAGGGCCCAGGAAGGCTGTGGGCTTTCTTAGAGAGCGGATTGGGGCGTCAAGTCCATGCCAGTTAATCAAGCCGAAGGCTTGGGGGTCTGTGTGGTTGCAGCAAAGCCAAGAGGGCTGCTGCCAAGGCTGTGCCATGGGGGTGGTGGTGGGTGTGCCACACCATGTCCAAACTTTCCCTACTTTTTTTTTTTTTTTTTTTTTTCGAAATCCCCTAGGTTTATGTAACCCTAAATATGCTTCTAATTTATTTTGTATACATTGACTCACATATTCCACATAGCAAATATAATTGTGCGATGCATGAAACAAATATATATGTGTGTGTGTGTGTATATATATATATATATATTGACAAATATAAAAACATATACAATATATATATCGGAAGGTAAATACAAATGTAGCGGGTTCATGCATCATCGGGAATGTTTTCATGCTTCAAGGTCATTTCAAATATCTTACTTTATTTTAAGCGTACCTGATTGGCATAAAACAATAAAAGCCTTTGAATTTGTAGAAGATCTTTTTCATAAAGCCGGAATTGCATCTTCAATGCGTTGTATCACGTTCAACACAGAAAAAATTAAATTGAATCAATAGCATGTAGATCAATTCAATAAATAATAAATTAATCATAAAAAGAATGATTAAAATGTAATACTCTTCTGATTGAAGATCAAACTCTCTTTAGCGTAGCATCAATAGTGTGTTGATAACGTGTTGTAGGCATAATTTACTGAACAAATATGGAGGCCATATAGAGAGAGAAGGTGCGGCATAGAGAGAAGAAGAGAGAGATGTGTAATTGTGGGTGTGTTCTATTCCACCCCATTGTGCCTTTATTTATAGTAGTAGGGAAGGTTAATTCCTTACCCTTTTAGAATTACAACTCTTAATATGATATTAACTACTAAAGGGAATATAAAAGATATCCTAGATATGTTAGGATTTACACAATCACATTCTTATTCCAATAAGACTGCAACAAGAGTAGAATATTCATCTTTGGATTTTTCTCCTTATCTAGGGTTTTTTTTTTTTTTTTTTTTTTTTTTTTGTGTGTACTTATTAAGTTTACAATTGTAATTATTTTAGAATTTCTACCACAATTAGCTAGGTTATGCCAAATCTTATGTATTGTAAACATTGTAGTTGTACAAAGTCGGTAAACAAAATTTGCAGTGCAGCACCTCAGTGTTTAATTAGGTTGGCCCTATCTAGATTAAATTATTTAATCATGCCTCGCAAATAATTTAACTTTGATAATTTAGAATCTATCTATGTTATACTTGCTTAATTTAAGCAAACATCCTTGCAACATCAGGGGTTTATCCATGGGTCTTCTGTCACATCTTGTTTTTCAATGTGTTTGGCTGATCCGCACTATAAGAACAATGAAATCAACATCTTATTTATGAGATGAAAGGGAACCGGCAATTGATTGAGCACCAATAATATATTGCTTCTGGAATCAATTATATTCTCGTTAATTATTAACCTAGAAAAAAATAGAAGAGCTATTAAAGTTCGTTTGTTGAATTTAGACAGGTGCAACTTCAATACGTTTAATAATTCTTTCAATTTCTCCGGGTTAATAATTAAAGAGAATATAATTGATACTAGAAGCAAAATATTATTGATGCTCTGAGAGATTATGCTGTATAACTATGTCAATTATTTATATATACGTAGACATTGAAATTTCGGTGAAATATACCAACAAATTAAATTTTGACTCATTCAAACTTATGTGGTGCTGGTTGGACCCGATTTTACATTTTAAGCCTAAGCAATCGAAGCGGTCGGATGATTATCAAAATTAAGAGATTTTTCTTGGCATTACAATTGATTTTAATCATAGTAATTATTTTGAAAATATTCTTAAAGCTTATAGAGTTATGTGTGGGATTCTTTTGCAGATAATTAAGGGTTTTATCGAATTGTGGAGAAATTAATGGAGATTGCACATCTGGCTGCTTGCCAACCCCTTACAATCAATACGGCAGTAAGGAGAGTTATGTGAGGGCTTGCCGTGCAGCTTTAGGATTCTATCCTAATCAAAATGGTATCTAGTCAGTTGCATAGAACCATATTTAAATGGGTTTGTTCAATGCATCGCAGTGATTAACATTACGATATCACCAAAAGTAAGAGGATAATGCGTGGTAGTTCATGATTATTATTTCACAAGGTATTGTTCGCGGAGGACTCTGCAACTTGGTTATCTAGTCATCGTGAAAGTTCACCTTTATAAGTAAGGACGATCTGCAATGAGGACATCTCTTTTAAAATCAACACACAAATTGCCCTGCGCGAAGTTTCTCAACAACCTTGAGACTTTTTCCACTCCCCATTTCTTCTCGCCAACACATCTTCAGTTTGGATAGACAGTACTATGAAGCAACCGGCGACATCTTCAGTTTGGATAGACAACAATGGAGTCGTAGAATCAGCCGACCGATGAGTACCTTTAATCTGGATAAACAGCACTATTTCAAGACCGACTAGTTATTTATCCACGGTCAACAAGGATTTCCGAGTCCTCGTTGGTACAGGTCATCTCATTAGCCTTCTCGGCGAAGTGAGGTGTTACTAGGTTACTACATTCGGCGCATTGAAAGCCGAATCTGAAATTGAACTTTTCAGAACTAGCAGCCTTGTCTTCAGGCTTTAGAACCCGAAGGCCAAGATGTGTTCATTCCTCAGCCACAGTCGCAAGATTAAGAAGTCAACAGCGCGCCCAACGCCACATTAACATATTTTACTCCCTGGTCGAACTCGGCCTATGAGTTGGCACGCCCCGCACACAACCAAAGAACGTAGTTAGCTTATTAATTGCTCGGCCTGCGTGCCACATAGGCTTGGTAGTTTTTAGGGTCAACAGGCGCACACCATAGGTATTGCCAAATTCCACAAATTGCATGTAACTCATCAAGTCAGACGAGTCATTAAGAGTGACATATGTCGACATTTGAGACCTTCATCAAATAAATCAAATCAAGTAAAAAAAAAAAAGAAGCAAATTAACCATATTGATCAAATCCCTCAATTATGGTTTAAACTATTAAACTACTGATTTTGATTTAATTAATGACTAAATTAAATCAATTAGGTTAAATCAAATCAAATACAACCACTCAGTACTACGGTTTGGTGGTATTCCTCTTTGCTTAGAAGCGAGAGTTTAGGTTCGAATATCGTGGATGACAAATTTGATACCAAATTAGGCTGCCCATTGTGTGGCCTAACTGAACTCTCCCTCCCCCTAGTGTAAAATTATCGATGTACTAAAAAAAATCAGATCAAATCAAATGCAAAAGGGGGCAAATTATATCAATTAGTGTTTAATTTCCTAAATTAAAGATTCTGATTTAATTAAGAGCGAAATTAAATAATTAGCTTAAATTAATTTAAATTAGAAAATCAATCCCCACAAATTATGGGATTTAGATTGGGGATTCTAAACTAAGACTCAATCGCCTACAAATTCTAGGCTCATTTTCAAGAAGGACGACATCAAAGAAAACGATAAATCAGAAAGCTACCTGGCCAAAACAAACACCAAGCATACAAACACTCTTGTGTTATTCGTCAAGGTCGTACATAATTAACAAGCGCAACAAATACGTGCTGATTCATCCACCATCGAAGCCGAAGATGACTCACTATGTGAAGCTCCTCGTGGTTCTATTTCATTCAAGATCAAACCTCGACGCTCCTTGAAGAAATTACAAGCCCGATTAAAAATCAACAGTTCACCACGTTTGAATCGAATTTTACTTTGGAGATCGAATTAGAGGAATATTCTTGCAAAAGAATAGCTACAAAGATTGTGTGCCTAAATTCATTAATACAAATTTATTATTTTGTACACGTGTTCTTGTTTCAATTGTTATAGATAATTTTGTGTTTACAATATATATGCCAATCCTTCTGTTTGTCCCTCTGATCCTTGAGAGATTTTGCTGTATAACTAGGATTATATCCTCTCGTATACATCTCTCATCTTGTAATCATGAAATGTTAACACACGTATATATCCCCAACTGTGTGTGAGGATTCTTTCCTGGTTGTAACTTGTATGCAAGAAAATGTTTCCTTGAAATTACTTGGTTGAAAAGATACCACATTAGGCCATAAAGGCAGAGGAAACAAGGTCCTTGAATTCTCGAGATAAAGACGTATGCACATAAGACCCAAGAGTCATCAGATTGAATGTAAATTTCATGGATTATTGACCAAATTAAGAACAAAAAAAATTAAAGATAAAAGTGTATGAAAATAATAAAAAATTATCATTATAATTGCATATGAAAGGGACCAATTTGACGACATAACATACATTAGACCATTCAGATACAACTCTGAAGGCTGAAGCCAGCTAAGGTCCAGATAGAAGCATGTCTATAAACAATGTTATGGCTCGTGTTGTCAACTTGTCACTGTCAATTTGTCGTGGACTCACATTGCCATGTGAATTAGTGTAGTCCCCCTCCTCCTTTTGTGGCAAGTCAATACTAGTAACCTGCCTCCACAAGCATTTGAAAGCTGTAGTTTTTTAACTTCTAGGATTTTTTGGAATTGAATTAACAGCTCGTTTGTATGTGTTTTTAAATTAATTAAAAGCGTTTTTGGTAAAAATATTTTAGAATAAATTCTTAGTAAAAATGCAATTAAATCTTGAAAAATGACTAAATTAAAGTGCATGAAGCATTTTTAGAATTCAAAAATATTTTATCTAAAACACTTTCAAATATTTTAAAAGCACATCTAAACGAGTCATAAAATCCTATCTAAGCACTTGGCAGCCTTGGCATGCAAGCAATTAGAAAATAAAAGATAAAGACCGCAGTTTTTTTATTTTTTTTATTTTTATGAAGTAATTAACTGGTTGCAGCAAGAAGGATCACCCACAAAACTGCAAAGAAAGAGCACTAGTTATAACTTATATCCAGACATAATCAATATTATTTTAACAACAACACTCAAGAGCATAGGCAAAAAAACTACATGGCCCTGAAAAAACGTGCAAGTCGCAAAATATTTGTGTCACATGTTTATCATGTTCACAAGGTTTACAAAGACCGTTTTTCAATAGGATGAATATTTGGAAGGTGATTTTAGCCTTGGACTTGGTCCTATATAAGTGTCCGTTTTTGTATCGGACTCATATAAATAAGATGTGATTTTGACTCACAACAATTGCGAACTTGATACACACAAGACTAAGATGACCTAAACAATAAAAGCTTTTTAGCTAAAATGATTAATGAGATTGGCATAACTCTTCATTTTGGTCTCTAACAATGAAAATCGATAGAAATGATCATTGAGTTTGTCCACCAAAATCATTAAAAAATCTGTCAATATTCTTATTAAGTGGAGTGGTTAGTTTGACAAAAATATCCTTAAAAAGATTGTCACGTGATCGTTCACATGAAAATTTAACGAGGATATTGACAGATTTTTCATGAAATGACCAAAATAATTTACCGTAAATAAACTCATAGATCACTTCTATCGATTTTTATTGTTAGAGATAATAAATTATGCCAACAATAAATTCAACACAGGACAACGTTTGGAAACAAAATCTTCTATATATTTAAACTTTTGGGATTAGCCAAAAGATTAAGGGAGTTGTAGAGTAACAAGTTAGTAGTATGATAAGTCTAGGATTTGACTGACTCTGACCATGTAACCAAAAAGGATTTTTCAATTATCTGCCTAAATAGAAAAACATCCTGAATTTCCTAAAACTTCACTAGTTTCACTTGTTAAGAGCAACCAAAAAGTACACTAGTGAAGGGCAACATCAAATGAAATGAAAAATTTCCAGCCCCAAGTTTAATGTATAATGTCGGGCGCAGTACATACCCACATTAAACATCTCATGGTGTGAGGGCACATCAATGGCTTTGGATTCCTTGTGGGGGATGGTTTCTTTCTTTTTTCATATAATTTGTAGATGTTTGATGTGCGTGTGTGTCGCTTTGGATCCATCATGTTCTTTACTTCAGCCAAAAGGCCCAAGAGAGTATTGATTTGGGTTTCGTTTCAGTTCATGAAAGTTGAAACAAAACTTCCATCTCCTAGGCCACTACAGCCTTTAGAAATTGGGTAGGGAACAACAATGGAAGTTAATTTGAAACATAGAAAAGCTGGGCCAATTTTGACCCCATTATTGAGCTTGGGTTTTGCCAAGCAATTGCCATCCGCCCTCTTAACCTTGTACTTTTTTCTGATTAATCCTTTTCAAGTCTTTGAAGTTTTGATCCGAGTAATAATTTAATTTAATTAAAACTACGGAGAGAATAATTTGAATTTAACACTAGGTGTACTCCTCTAAAATGTGTGCTCTGTTCTTTGCAGCAATCTCATGTTTGACTGCTCCATACAAGATTTGCTGCTCCAACCGTGAGGGGGATGCTATAGTATAGGATGGATTGTTGCTGAAATTGTGAAAAATTGTTAGTGTTGTTATGTAAGAGAATCTCTCTCTCTCTCTCTCTCTCTCTCTCTCTCTCTCTCTCTCTCTTTGTAATTCAATCAATATTCCAATCAATGAAAAACTTCTTATTCATCATAGTTCCATTTGCTATCTTAACACTAGCCAACTTGGCTACGTTCATTCTTCCGGTATTCATCGTTTGTTATCCAAAAGATCTAGTAATGGCAGTAGTACTGCTAGCTAGTCTACTACTTGACCATGCACGTATTTTTTTGATGTGTTTTGGAAGGTAAAAAGTTGAAACTAATCTAGCTTCTGGGTTTGCTTCTATCTGTAAATTTTCAAATTTTACTTCCTTGAAAAAGTCAAGAGATGCATGAATACATACGATCTTAGTCGGGACCATTCCACCAAATATTTTGTTGGAGGATTATGACTGAGTTGTCTTCTCTTTCAGTCAGTCCGATCTTTTCCCATCCATAAAAAGGGGGACCATGATTTCCTGAAAGAAAGAACAACACGGTGCCAATTGCCAAAGTGTACTAGCTCTCCTCTCTTTGGCAAGAGGGAAGGAGTGGACACTAAAAATACGTGGGGGTGGTGGGTCCTTTGCTCCGATATATTGCATCGATCGAGTGGCTCCTTTTCTATCCCTAGCCACCCAGAAATTGCCTGCTTTATCTTTTTTCTTAATTTTCCTTCATGCAAAGTTGTGTTTTAATTCTTTTGAAAGGGACATATGAAAGAAGAGGGGTTTATTGGGGTCATTTTCACTTGATAAAAGGTATAGTGGTATTATCATTTTTCTTATAGCAATGTGTGAATGTGCTTGATTGTAGGTACAGCTTCACGGATGGTGGCGTCCACCTCTATTGTTCCCTCCCAACCCATCAAAACCCAAAACCCAACCTTATTAGATATTTTTTACAACAACAAAGTGAATGCGTTACCTTGCATTGCTACAAGTTTTCCAATTTTTCCACTTCAACTATCAAACAACAAAGTAAATATTCAAAAACAATTGGTTCAGAGTTTAGAAGAAAGTTGAGATGATTTAGTTCCATAACCAATTAACAGTCAATGTGGAGTGATTCAACTCCTTATAAAGTTATAAGTCCTCACAAGACTTTTTTTTTTTAAAAAAAAAAAACTTTATAAGGTGGATCAATTATTTGCATCCTCACAAGTTTGATAAAAGTAGAAAGGGATTTTGTCTCAATGTCATTTGGCAGTTAATGGGGTGATTCAACTACTTATAAATCTTTGTGACAGATTTGTCTCACAAGTTTGAAAAAAAGTTGAATTAGAATTTAGTCTTGCTTTTGGTAGTGACATTACATGTGCCTTAGTTTAAAGGTTGGTAACGTCTGTTGTTTTTGTGACAGATTTGTAGTATTAGTTGGTTAGAATTTCCTCATCCCAAAACTTTTCTCTCCTTCCCCAACACAACAAACTCTAGATCTGCAACAACCATGGTCGTCGACCCCTTGCTTCGGTTTGGGGATCATGGCTGCCCTTCTCCTCCCTCCTCCTAGCCTATCTCTGCCACTCCACTCTCCTAGTCGTCCCCCTCTATTTCCCCTCGACGCTAAGCCCCCAACATCGCTTACTTCCCCCCACGTTTCCCCCTTGATAAAGTTATTAGTAGACGTCATGTAATCAATCATTATTTTATTCATTTTGAGGTTATTTTTTTATATTTAACGGTGTTACAACATAATATTAACATTAACTTTTGAATTACAAAAAAAATTAAGATTACAACATAATTGTCAAAATTTATAGTCCAATGTTACATAATAATGAGATTATACAGTAGATAACATATAATCGCATTATTATTACTCTTACAGGATTAGTGTTTGATATGTAGACGTAATTGTAATACAAAATTATCGTTCGTATTAAAAGGGACCGTAGACTAACTTTGTAGCCTTATTATATAGCAATCAGAGAAGAATTTCTTTTATCAAAATAAATTTAAAGACATGCATCTTCTCTCTCTCACTCACACATACACACACATACACACAATGATTTGGGGTGGTTGACCACTTGCACTGCTAGTTTCATGCAACGCGATATATAACTTGGAATTGGAAACCATTCGGATCTATTTTGTGAGAATTATGAGGATTTTCATATCTTATTATTTATCGTATATCATGCGGTCAAAAATTATTTGACTTTTTTATTTAAAATTAAACACAAATAGTAACTGACGAAAACTGACTGCATGATGTACGATGAACAACTAAGATGTGGGTATCCTAGGATCCTTACAAAGTGAATCCGGAGAAGATAGCTTTTGATAGTATGTAATATATATATATATATATATATATATATATATATATATATATATATATATATATATCTTTATATATAAAGCTAAGGGGCCAATGAATAGAATTTTTGGTGTCACAAGCTTCACCAAAATAAATCAAACAAAAATGTCCCTCAAACAAAAAACTTCAAAAGCAACCCAAAATAATGCATCAAATGTGGTAAGGGTATTTTCGTCATTTTAATAGTGTTTTTTAAATAATTAGTTTCTTTTGTACAATTTTTTTTTAATAATTAGTACCCACAATAGACTAGCAATAGCAATAATGTAATTTAATCAGTTTTTCATTAAATATTATTTTCTTCATTTTTAACACATTCAAAACATCTTAAGAGGCGTGTAATACCGGTTATAAAAAAAGTCTTTCGCACGTGGAGGTGGGGGTGAGCTTAGTCTCACAATGGGCTAGTAATAATGTAACTCAATCAGTTGTTTATTAAACATTATTTTCTCTATTATTAATATATATTCAATAGAAACCAATTTTATTATATGGATTTAGCTGTTTTAATCGGTTTATGAGGAGTTTCTTTTAGCATGATCTAAGATTATTCATTATTTCAAATATTGACTTTCCTTTTGTCAATTTACGCGTATAAATACATTTAAAATATGTAAGTTGCACGTAGCACGCTCTGATTCAAAAAATGCCTTCTGCACACACATGAGCGCGTGCATGAAGGCTAGTATATGTATGTATGTATGTATGTATGTATGTATGAGCCATAATTATAATACGTACGTACGTAAATACCACCAGCCCCAGTCGCCGTTGTCGCTTTGTTAGACGATCATGCCAGCGGCGATTGATTTAACCTACAAAAGTATTGATGATTTTTGTTAGTTTGTAGTTGGAAATTAGCTGTCAGCTGCAGCCTGTAGCTGATACCGCATCTTGCTTCTTCCCATCTTCATGAACTGGGTCGATACATATTTTTTAGGCCATGCATGCAGCATCCTAACTAGCTATGTTTGGGTACATCATGAGCAACATAGAAATAAATATCGATCTACCTTGTCATAGGTTGGTCACAACTCTCTCTCTCTCTCTCTCTCTCTCTAACCTATTGGCTGCAGGCTTCACATAACAGGATGTTAGCGAATGTACTAAGCCCTAACCGTAAGGTTGGCGGGTTGTATTCGATTTTGTGAGACAGGGTTACCACATATATGTTTAATCTCCCAATCTAAAATCTAAAATAAATTAATATTTCCAGTTAGTCTTTAGACTATGCTAACTATTTACAGATAGATTTTGTCCATATTGAACTGTATTGTATAAAACATACATACATCTAACAAGAGAACATTTACCTCATTGTCATTCTATGTCATTCATATTTGTGAGAGTCTAGACTTTCTTCTTTTGACCCTTCTCTTTAGAGATTAGAGAATCACAGCCTTTTCTATTTTAGTTGGTAAAGAACGGCGAAGTCTATTCGAACTGTCCAATGAAGAATAAAGATGAGAGACTTTTGTGTAGTTTGTGATTAGATGTAACTGTTAAGATTTTTTTCTCGGATAAATCTTTTTCTTCATGGATCTCTTCTTGATCCTAAGCCTGGTCACTATGACTCCCTTTGTGAGGAGGCACCCCTTCTCCCGAAGTTACGAGGCTATGTTGCCAAGCTCCTTAGAGAGAGTTGTCTTGCGCCCCTAGGTATTCTCTAACATTTTAAATCCTAATTATCCCCATTTTAGCCAAGAAGTTTAGAACTTTTCCATGTACCAAATTAGATACAACATTGATAATTCTGTCTGTACAACTAAAAGGGCTTCCTTATCTAGAATTTTGTCAATAGTTTTTACTTTATTAAAAAAAAATTTGCTTAGATTTTCTTTTTATGTTCGTTGGTATAACTCCAATGATTATAAAATTCATTAGAGGGGATGTTTCTTTTGTGAACAAAGACATCTTTCTTTGTATCATTTCAAAAAAAGTTGCTAAGCTGGGTGGGTACGTAAAAGATATTCTTTCTTTTCCATCACTTTGACATGTAGAAAAAAAATATTGTGACATTTCATTTCTTACAAACTTTTCAAATCGACTGTTTTTTATATATCGCAATGGACGATTCCAACGTTTATAGTCGAAAGTCACAATAGGTTTTTCAAACCAAAAGATATCTCTTTTTCTTTTCTTTTTTTTTAATTTTTCTGACTTTGAATTTTCTTATTCTTGATTCCCATCCAGATAATAAGTTTCATAAACGGGTCTTTTTTTATACCATGTTTCTTTAAAGTGGAATTGATCCTTTGTTTTTTCCTTTCCATTCACTCGGATCTCTTTCGTTTCATCGATTTTGTCTATATCCTCATTTTCTTCCGAAAAAGGGAAGGGGAAGGATCTTCTTCGGTGGATCCCTCTTGTTCCTATTTAGTCCCCTTCGTTTTAGAAGTTGTTTCTATTTCTACATATGTTTCTTCCTCACTTTCCCCCCCTTTCTTCCATTTCTAAGGTTTCTTTCAGTTTCTTAGTAACAATGGGTGACGATATTCTACCTAAATAGTAGACATAGGTAATAAATAAGAGAATACTAAAGATTCGAGCCATAGAATTTCTCAATTCTGACAGGGAAACTATGGAAGTTAAAGAGTTAGGGGACCGCGTGACAATGAGTTAGTTAGGGGACGATTTCTAAACAGACTGGCTGAAATTATAGCTGGTGTGCATAGTTTTTTTTTTTCGTCTATGGTTTTATGTATTCTGGTGAAGGAGCATGCAGTGGGATGTAGGGTTTCGTCTCTGGCCCCAACTCTGTAGGGCTCAATCTACACTCGCTTGATGAATTCACTCTGATGCATGTGAACACACAGTTTTCTTCAGCCAACATATACTTTGCATTCACTCTGATGCCAAAGTTTTGTCGACATTTTATGCGTCGCATTAGACTTTGATTCATGGTTTACATTCGCTAATATCTAATCTGAATGCATACCTTTGATATTTCCTTGAAACTCAATTTCAAATAGAACGTAGAATAATTAATACTTCCCATTTGACATGGATCAATTCTCTTTTGGTCAAGACCTTCGTTTTAGTTGGAGACTTGCAAGTCTTTGTGATTAGTTTTGGGTATTCACACACATATTTTTATTTCTTACATACACCTCTAATTTTCGACCGTCGGATTAAATGAACTGAAAAATATTAATGATAAAAAATTAACAAAAATATGTGAAAGATAAAAATGAATGTTTGAGTATTATTATTCTTAATTTTTTTCGTTCTTCCTTCCTACATCGTCGGCAGAAATAAAATAAAAACAAAACATAATATTTGTGGTCCATATTATGTCATACTTTTTTTGGTGAACAAAGGGGGGTGAAGACACACCCCACAATATTATATGGCATACTTTTCTGCAGCTAGTTAACTAGAAGGATTTTTTTTTATTTCTTTGTTCTGTCCTTAAATGTACTTTACAACAAAAGAACTTGTAAATGAAGGACTAGTGTCGGTCAAATATTTGAATGATTATACTGGAAAGAAAATGTTTGGTTGATGTTTTGTACTGGTTGGAATATTTAGATGTGCCAAATTTATGACATCATATATTACCAGTCTTTTTTCTTTGATGATCCACCATATTGATTGTTATAACTTATATTTGGATTGAACTTCTTTTCAATTCTCATTTCTGGTAGTTAGTAAACACTTCAATGAACACGTCTCTTGTCGTTTCATACTCATTCTAATTTTCTTGTAACTCGATTCTTACGCACGCATATTCCTTCCTCTTATGATTCTTTTTAAATAATCATGCCCTAAAGACTTACCAAACACTCTTTTGCTTAGCGATTTAGTTTTACATTTTAACACTTTAGGGCGACAATCAAAGTGGATTTGTTTTAATGAAATCTCGATGATACAAAAGTGAAATTTTATTAAACAAATAAAGAAAATCAAACCGTACTTGACCTCTCACATTTATAGACAAATTTAACAGAAATGACTGCACCAACTTAGTTCAACTTTGTTCTAAATATTGAATTTTTAGTACTTGTTATCATCTTTATTTTTTGAACTTAATAGAGATGAGAGAAACTAAAAACATAGATAAAGATGTGAGTTTGACTAAAATAAGGAGAGACAAAGATGTTAGGAACTGAAAAATTATGCTAATAGTCGATTTTTTAATAAGAAAATACGCCCATGACTACATATTTTAGCGGTACTAGGATGTGCTATTAAAGGAGATTCCATTTCGCAGACTAGGCATCGACTAAAACATTGTTCTCTTTTGTACTCAAACTTGGATCACTCATTTGATGATTTAAATAAAAGTAATTAGAATATCGCTTAAATTATAAACAGAAACCTAGAGTTTGAATGTCATAACAAATGATAACCATTAAAGTAAAATGTGTTTTTACGTTCGTTCGAGATCCGGAAAATGGATAAAATCAAACTAAAATAAAAGTAACTAGAATATCACTTAAATTATAAACAGAAACCTAAAGTTTGAATGTCATAACAAATGACAACCATCAAAGTAAAATGTGTTTTTACGCCCATTCAAGATCCGAAAAATGGATAAAAATCAAACTAAATCATGTAAGTTACGATTTTGTAGTTTGTACTTGTTGCAAATTTTGGTCTTTGATCATTTGAGTGGATGGTGTTGGAATTTGCACGTCAAATCCTCCTTTTTCAAAAGCAAGTTAAATGTTGGGTTTGGCGGAAACTTCGCACCACCACCACTAATCCACCAGGCAGTAGGCACCACCCCATTCAAAGAAAGATCTGCACCCAAATCTTAAAGTTTATACCCAGCAGATTGAGAGAGAGGACTTCTGTGAAAGCACCCCATATCTGTAAGTGAGTTGTTCCATCCCCATTCTCCTTCGAACAGCATTTGCATGCACGCTCCAGCCAGTCAGGGCAGGAGTGATAGGTTACCACATGTTTAGTAACACACAAAAATTTAGAAAGTTGTGCAATTTGCACAATTGACACGTATTTTTTTCAGTTTTGTCAAATTACGACATGTGTTACACACTTTATTGCTACAAAAACATGTGTTATGCAGTTTTTTTTTTTCTTCCCTCAATAACATATTCTCTCTATTTTCTCTAGAAAACCTCATCAAATTTAAACCCTAGTTGAGTGACATGACGAAAATCGCCTTAAAATGGTATGTGTGCTTGTCACACGTCATCATTTGACGGAAAGATGGATGGAACTGGACATAGCCGCATAGGTGACAAATTGTATTGAGGGTGGTTAGTTGTAGATTCTTTTAATCTATATGGTAACTGCAAAAAACTAGAAAAACTTTAGGCCTTTGTGCAAATTTGCTAAAATAGTTGGACAGTATTGACTGTTGTTCGCATGGCTTTGGTCATTGGTGGTGGTCATCACGGGGCATGTTTTAATTCGAGCCAATGTTTTCCTTGCTTCCAAGGATTATTCTTAAACTAATCAAACTCTCTGCGTTTGGTCTCTAATAATTTTTTTTTTCAATGCAAAATAAAGGCACTTACGTCATATATCGTTGTACAAGTAAAGAGACACTTGAAAAAGAAAAAATTTCTTTTACTTATATAATGACATATGACTACCTTCTCGTGTTTCAGACCCGTTAAAAAATCCCGCGTAGGTGCTTATGAGCTTTATGTTTTCTATCTGCACTCGGATATATATTTCAATTTAAATTTGTGTTTTCAATCAAACTTCTGTCTGCAAGTTTCACTTCTACCAACAATTTTTTCCCCTCACTCACACCATATAGCAACAATATAGGCTCAAGATTTATCATTTATGCTCTCCTAACCATATCTTTTATAGAAAAAAACTTATAGATTCATGTTAGACCAGTCGATTGGGACAGTTTGTTTAATTCATTTTCCTACATCCAATAAAATATATCTCTATGTTCTCGTCTTTTATCGATTAAAATAGTTTAAAATATCAACTTGTACAAAAAAAATTGCTCTATTATTGTCTTGCAGTAATGAATTGAAAAAGAAATATAGGGTGGTTAATCGGAAGTGTGGAAATAGCAATGCCTTGGTCTGCTTGCCTGCCAAACAAAGGAAAAAGTGGGTAAACTTCTTTTGCTTTCTAACTTTAGTCTACTAAATTAAATAAAGTTGCAGTTCAGTTCAATGGTCTCGGACTCTCTCTCTCTCTCTCTCAAAACAGCAAGTTAGCTACTGCAAGCTCTTCCATGGAGTTTAATATTTAAAACTCTCTTCCAAATTTGGGTGTATCTGCCTCAACCCCGTACTACCACACTATACCAACTCTCCACCTTTACACTGGTATACTGAACTCTCTCTCTCTCTCTCTCTCTCTCTCTCTCTCTCTCTCTCTCTCTCTCTCTCTCTTTGGGCAGCTTTTGGTTATCCTTTCTATCAGGTGCTGATTAGTTTTTCCATTAAGTACCTGAATACTGTTGGCTTTTGTTTTCCCACTTATTCAGTCTTTTGCTTTCCAGTAAGCATGAATAGTTTTTTTACCTCTTCCTTCAATGCTTTTTGATTGAATTCAACTTGTTTTGCAGTTTGGTTATATTTATCTTAATATAATCCTGATGGGGTTTCCTTTACAATCTGTTTGGCTTCCCAGAAAATGATATTCGCATGAATTTGAACTCCAAGGAGAAAACTTGGTGCAGTCCCTTTTTTTTTTGGTATCAAGTTGGAATTTTTTTGGGTTTTGTAAAGTGCTAGTGATGATTCTCCAATGGGAGCCTATGGATAAATAATCAGTTGATCCTTGGGTAAAAAGTGTGATAATTTTATGGCATAATTTGAAGTGGGATTTGGGTAGAATCTGGTAATTTATAATTATTTTTACATGCAATGGAATCTTGGAGCTGTATTTCTGAAGGGAAAGGGTTTGTTGTATCAGATGGAACAATTTCACATACTGATTCACTTTCTAGAAGTAGAAATGGTTTGATGGGTTGGGAATTGAAAACCCCTTGTACTTTTATGGAAAGTCAAGGTTTTGGGGAGTTGGGTTTTCCAGAAATGGTGGGCAAACATTTGCAGAATGATTCAATTAGAGATGCAGTGAGCACAAGTATGTCCACCCCGAATTTGTTTTTCGGTGAAGACAAATCCTCTTCGAGGATTTCGAGCTCCATTGTGGACTCCAGCAGTAGGGATTGTTCACTCATTGACTTAAAACTAGGGAGATTGGCTGATCACAGAGATGTTCATAGCGCTAAATTGTCTAAAGGAACTCCCATGTTGTCTTCATCTGGATCATCAACACCCCCTAAGCGAATGCGCGTTTTGGGTGTGTATCCTCGGCCTGCCTACTGCCAGGTTTATGGTTGCAACAAGGATCTTAGCTCCTATAAGGACTACCACAAGAGGCATAAGGTTTGCGAGGTTCACTCGAAGACTGCAAAAGTTATTGTCAACGGCTTAGAACAGAGGTTTTGTCAACAATGTAGCAGGTTTGTCATGATTCATATTTTCTTGATTAAATTTCTTGTTCTTTGGTTTGTCACAAGCATTTGGCATTCTGATTTTTTGTGCGCTTCAGTTAATCCCAGCAGGATTTTGAATCGAACTGCTTTTCTAATGTTATGATTCTTATTGCTTGCTGATATAATATGTACTAGCTTCTGACCATACAGGTTTCATTTGTTGGGTGAATTTGATGATGGTAAGCGTAGCTGTCGTAGGCGCCTTGCAGGACACAACGAGCGGCGGAGAAAGCCTCAGATAGGGAGTCATCCTGGAAGAGCTGGGAGGTTCCCTCAGTCATTTGATGGTATTAATAAAATTTAATAATTCATTTCTGATCTAGATTATCCTTGCATTTCCTGGCGCCCACCCCTCCTTTTTGTCCTCAATGATTACAAACATACTGTCATCTCTTGCACATCCGTGTCCTCTATATATGGTTGACCCTTATCGATGAAAAATAGTTTTGTGACCCAATTTCTCCCTTACGATTGAGGCTTTGAGCGACTACCGTGTCGAAAATCAAGCCTTAGCAATGGAGGAATGTGTCCACTGGGTGCATATTGCAGCTGCAACATTGAGCTGAAACTTTTTGCCTCGGAGAGTTAGGCCTAATATACAATTGAAATTTATATTGAAATACGTAAGAGATAGTTTCTTTAAGTAAGTCAAGCTCCTTGAACACCACTATGGATGAAAAAGCCTTAAATAAGAGTCATCTTCTCTGTATGATAATATGTTCTTGTTACAATTTCTCTAGAATTCAACTCAAAACCTTCAAACGGGCCCAACACGCACCCAAATTTACAAAAGTTGTGTTTAATTTTCAAATCTGCAATTGCATTAACAGGTGAAGCCAACTAGTCACCAACAGTTAAACATTATGTGTTGTTCTCAAGACTCGTGTTTCATAAGACTCCAATCAAATGTAGTCTAAGGATTCTCCTCTATAATTTACCGTTCTCAGAGTGTCTAATTAGAGAATCATCACTCCATCTCTACTGTTTTGAAGCATTCGGATTTTCATTGCTTATTTTAAAGTATGCGTATCTTGCAGGTGGCAGATTTGAAGGGAATATGTTAACAACTGCATCTTTTATCTGCCAAGAGATACTCCCTACTGACATTCCTGAGAAATATGGAACGGGTAACTGGTGCAGGCACATAAAAGTTGAAGGCGGGACTCATTATAGGCCTTTGTCGGGGATGCCTCTTACAAACGGGCATCTGCATTCAAAACCTGTCTTCCCTTCTTACGATATTGGCAAACAGTATCCCTCATTTCATGAAAACGGTACTAATCCTTTAACTGCAAGCGTATTCAGTCAGAATGGTAGTCAATATCCACAAGACGTGAGAGGCCTAAGTTCCGGTTCACATTCTATTTTTCATGGGATCGCATTAGGAAGTCAAGATTTCAATGTTTTCAACACAACTTCAGCAGTTCCAGGATTATCAGGAATCTCAGACTCTGGCTGTGCTCGCTCTCTTCTGTCATCTCGATCACAGAACTCTTCAAGCTATTCGTCAGGAATTCCTTTCGCACGCCCCTTAGTCATACCAGCCAGCCGTAAATTCCCTTCTTCAGGAATGAATTCTGGAGCTAGGAGTCACCTGAGTCCCATACTGCTATCTAATGATTGTGATGACACCAATGATTTTGGAATCTCAGATGGGATCATCCAAGGATCAGGTTTTGCAAACACCAAAGATCGTCTACCCTGTCAAGATGGAGCCACTATCGACTTGCTTCAACTGTCATCGCAGCTCCAACAAGTAGAGGATCAACGGCAATCCATGCAGGCGAAGCAGTAAAGTGATGCTTTGTGCTGCCTGAGAATCACTTAAAAGTGATCTGCAAATAAGGTAAGTTGATGTGTACCACTGTAAATTTGAATTCTATCATGGTGGTTCGATCAAAAAGCCAAATGTTGCCTTGTATCATCGATTATATGCCACATTGAACAATGAATATGTCCAAAAAATATATTTGGACTCGACTTGAGAAATAAATCTCAGTCCCTAGTTCACGAACCTATCACTTTGTAATGTACATTAATCTCAGCTGTATTCTCAGTCCAGTTTCTCTTTGAATGCATTATATTACTATTTTGGACTTCCATTGATATCACAGAGTTAATTATTCCGTGTGAATGAGACAGGATGCGAACTGTGAATGCATGTCAGAGTTGGGAACAAATCTACCATGGATCTCCTTGAGAGACATTGATAGTAGCACTTGGAGTGTGCAAGAAGAAACTAGAAATCTTTGGTTTACCTTTAACCTGCTGCTACCTACCTTTTAGTTCACTTGTTTACGTGGTTAAATAATCGTCTTAACCTCCTGGTTCTCTTTATTCTCTGCATTCTGAAGAAATTTCGTTGATAAGTGCTGCTTTGAAACTGACATCCTTAGGAATAAGTTCTGTTTCTTACCTTTCTGCATACCTTTCACGATGAACGTTTTTTACTGATTCATATCGGAAGTGTTTAATTGTTTTGCTGTATGAAGTCGTAGGATCATTTCACTGCACCATCTTATATTACTAGTTATGACTTAAATCTTCTCTTGTTAAGCATAGACTATCCCCAAAAAGTTCAATAACAGGTGAGTTTGCAGGCGGCGTGAAACCAGCACAAGCAAAGGGTAAGTTTGTTTTCGCGGAAGAAAATAAAGACTTCATAAGTAAACCATGTCGAAGCGACGATAGTTCAAGAGCTGCTAGATATGCATCAGGCAAAATGGTTCTTACCAAATGCCCCGAAAACTTGCACACAAACAAATTAAGCTCCCAGAAATTGTTAATGGCTGATTTGCAGGGGCTGCATAGTGAATGTTGTCTTGTAGATCACATATATTTGGCTAAAGCTCCAAAGAAATTAACATAGGAATTGATCGCCGGCGCCATTTCAATGTATGTATTTTTTTGGTAACAAATGATGGTAGCGGGATCCCAGATCTATCACGCACTATCATATTTTTTTCAACTTGACCACATAGCATCAAGTGATTGATCCCGAATGCCACAACATTAGCGTCTCAGTTGGGTGTAAGTTATTCTCGACGGTTGCAATTGTTTGAGTTGAAAAAAACTCTTCTCACTGCATGGGTGGATGCTGTGCATATAGGAATATGCTTTTCTAACTCTGTGGTTATGTATCTTTCAGAACCCAGATCTGCTTTTACAAATCTGGCAATCCATAATGTTTGAGTTCAAAACTTTGAAAAGCAAAGGCTGCAGGCAGACTGGCAGAGGCAAAGGGAAATAATAGGATGTAGGGGTGGGTGATTGCATGTTATATGCTCAATTATAGTAATAGTTGGTCTCCTTTTTTAAAAAAAAAATGAAAGTACTGATAATGGATTAGGCAAGTCGAACTACATATAAGGTTAGGCCGTCGGACTATAGCTTTATTCTCCAAACCCGTACAAGGCAATTAGAAAGAATAAAGACCCCGGGATTAGCCATCAACTACAAAGTAGGCTACTTTCTTCCTGCTCGTAGCACTTAGAAGGGTCTCACTTATTTATTGAAATAACTCTAGTTGCTCTAACTTAACTTTCATTCCCATTTTTAATCTCCTTTGTGTGTGGGAGAGACAGCATGGACATGACCGCCGCATAGGGCAACTCTCTCATCGAGATTAAAGTGGCGTTATATAACACCAAAATACTGAAATTCTTTTGCTTAGATCTCTTCTGGTAGGAAAAAGGAAAGATAATTTCATTTGCTTCTCAATCAATTTGGTTGGATGTATTCTCACAAATTCAAATTTGAGAAACAAATAGCTTGTATGGTTGAGAAAAGCACCTTTTGGACGAAGGGACGCTAGGAAAGTGTTTAATTACTAAGAAGGAAAATGCTTCAAAACTCAACATTTTCCACAAGCTCTCACACATGAAATTTTGAACTAAATGCTGTGGGGGCATCAAAGTCATGTGGAAGAAGTAAGAAAATGAAGAACTTTGGCCCAAAACTCTCTCTTATGTGGGGCTATACTCCATTTCTTAAAATTGAATCTTGTTGCCGGCAAATCATACATACTAGTTTAAAAACTCATTCACATTGGGTGAAATTGTGGGTAACGTTGAGGTCCCACTGTCTCATGGAGAGAGAAGGCAGCTCTCATACCATAACAGCTCTCAAAACCTTCTAGTATATATTCAAGGGCATCACGTATGACAATAATAAAATCACACGGATTATTAATATTAACTTCGATGTGATGCTCTAAAACTTTAAAAATAGCTAGTGAAAGATTGCAATTTTCAAAAATTCTATGATGTTCCGGTGCATTTTAACAGTTGAATTATATTTTTTGTATTTTTAACCAAAAATCTAGTAGTTAAAAAAACTCGACGTATACAATACTTAGAACACCGTAGAAAATCCATGCTTGATACCGTCAAAGTTCAAACTTTGAAAACAACTCCACTTGTTTTGCCAAATTCCGTACTTGATGTTGAGTAATGTTCCAAGGATTTGAACGGCTTTATGTTCTAAAATATCATTACACCCACAAGTAATGAAATGTGCCAACTCGTTCTTTAGCATTCTAAAAAACCAAAATAGTGAACTTATTCTGATTTACGGGGAAGGGGATTCAAACTTGGACGTTCGTGGTTGATATCAGAGAGTTAATTATACCGTCTGTAATGTGATAGGATGCAAAGTGTGAATGCATGTCGGAGATGTGAAGAAATCTACCATGGATCTCCTTGAGACACATTGATAGTAGCACTTGGAGTGTGTAAGAAGAAACTAAAAATCTTTGGTTTACCTTTAACCTGCTGTTAACTACCCCTTTACTTCACTTATATGCGTGGTTAAATAATCGTCTTAACCTCCTGTTTCTTACCCTTCTGCGTACCATTTCGTAATGAACTTTTTTACTGATTCATATCGGATGTGTTTAATTGTTTTGCTCTATGAAGTCATAGGATTCTTTCACTGCATCATCTTCTATTACTAGTTATGATTTAGAACTTCTCTAGTTAAGCATAGACTATCCCCGAAAAGTTCGATAACAGGTGAGTTTCCAGGCAGTGCAAGCAGCACAAAAGTTTGTTTTCGCAGAAGAAAATAAAGAAGGATGCTTGCTTCGTAAGTAAACTATATCGAACCAACGATGGTTCAAGAGCTGCAGATATGCATCAGGTAAAATGGTTCTTACCAAATGCACCAAAAACTTGCAGAAAAACAAATCAAGCTCCCAGAAATTTACATGCAGTACAATCTAGCAATCATTTTTAATAGGCTAGAACACATTGTTGGTGGCTGATTTGCAGGGCCTGCATTGTGAATGTTGTCTTGTAGATCACATATATTTGTATTTCTTTGGCAATGAAGGATGGTGGCGGTATCCCAGATCTATCACGCACCATCATTTTTTTTATTTTTTATTTTTAACTAAATCACATAGCATCAAGTGATTAATCCTGAATGCTGCTTCATTGGCGTCTTAGTTGCGTGCAAGTTATTCTCGATGGTTGCAACTGTTTGAGTTGACAAAAACTCCTCACTGCATGGATGGATGCTATTCATATAGGAATATGCTTTTCTAATTGTGTAGTTATGTATCTTTCAGAATCCATATCTGTTTTACAAATATGGCAATCGACAATATTAGAGTTTAAATAAAGGCTGCAAGCAGTGGCAATGGGAAATAATAGGATGCAGGGGTGGGTGAGTGCATGTGATATGTTCAATTATAGTTCGTCTCCTTTTTTATTAATTAAAGGACGATAATAGATAAGGCGAGTTGAACTACACATAAAGTTTGATCGTCGGACAACAATAGTAACCTTATTCTCTAAACCCATATAAGGTGGTTAGAAAGAACCAAGACTCCAGGATTAGCCCTCAACTACAAAGTAGGTTGCTTCTTTCCTGCTCAGAGCGATTATAAAGGTCTCACTTGTTTATTAAAATAACCCTAGTTGCTCTAACTTAACTTTCATTCCTTTTTTCATCTCCTTTGTCCTTGGGAGAGAATCATGAGCATAACCGCTGCATAGGACAACTCTCTCAACGTGAATAGAGAGTGAGGTTATATGACACCAAAATACTGAAATTCAGTTTATTCTTTTACGAGATTTGTGAAACATTCAAAGTTACATGAACCTAACGAAGATTTTCTCCCATTTGTGAGGGACATGAGTGTGATGTTTTCCTGCCAAGGCAATAAGAAAAGGGAAAGATAACTTCATTTGCTTCTCAATCAATTTGTTTGGATGATTTATCACAATTTGAGAAACAAATAGCTTTTGTGGTTGAGAAAATCACCTTTTGGACGAAATGACTTAATAGAAAAGTGCTTAATTACTAAGAAGGGAAATGCTTCAAAACTAAACATTTTCCACAATCTCTGACACATGAAGGTTGTGGGGGCATAAAAGTCATGTCAAAGAAGTAAGAAAATTAAGAACTTGGGGCCAAACGTTCTCTTATGTGGGTCCATACTCCATTTCTTGATATTGAATTTTTTTCGTCGGCAAGTCATACAAGCTCGAGAGAAGGGCAGCTCTCATATCAAAACAGACCCGCATAGTTTTGTAGGACTAAGCTAAAAAAATGTCGTGCTTAAACAGTCATAAAAGTCACGTACTACCAAACTTAACATCGATGTGATGACCTAAAACCTTCAAAAGAACTAGTGAAAGATTGCAATTTTCCAAAATTTTACGATGATCCGGATATTTTAACCGTTAAATTTTAGTTTTTATATTTTTAACAAAATATCTAATGGTTGAAAACCTCGAAGTAGACAACTTCGAAGTTCAAACTTTCAAAACAACGCCACTTGTTTACCAAATTCCGTACTTGATGTTGACTAATGTTCCAAAGGTTCAAACGGCTTTATTTTCCAAAATATCATTACACCCACAAGTAATGAAATCCCCCAACTCATTCTTTAGCATTTTAGATGCCGGGAATGATGTTCGAAAAGTCCGCAAACAAAAGAAACAAAAAACTACGGAACTTATTCTAGTTTACGGACAAGAGAGATCCAAATTTATGCGCAAAAAGACGAACACACTGTCCCGGCCAATTGCCCTAAATTACGTCGGACAGAACGAAAGAGAGAAAACAAACAGTATAACCAACAAAACTGTCACTGAGTCGTCGTTGAATCGAATAAACAAGCTAACACTTTCAAATGTATAATGGCAATACATATCCGTCATCAAATTATTGTTCTAAGCTCATAGAACTGAGATAAACACGAAAATATCTTCTCCGACCTGCAAAATAAATACTCCCTTGGCTCGAAACCAAAAGCTCAGAAGCTCGGAAAAAATGACGATCAGATTACAAACCAACCCTATGACTGAGTATAGAAAGCAATGATAATGTCAGCCGAAAATCAATCTATTTCGCAACAACTCCATTGGCCTCAACAGCCTTTCCTTCGACTGGGTTCAACTCATCCCATGCTTCGACCCATGTGATCATGGCATCTGCAAGCTTGATGAAGTAGTCATCGACCTTGCCGAGTTTGGCCTTGACTTGCTTGGAGAGTTCAAGGTAGCAGCCCTGGACGGTGGTGCAATCCTTTGGGAGGGTGGCGGACTGGAAAAAGGGGATCAACTCCTCTTGCCAGTAGATTCCTTTGTATTCCTTCTTAAGGTTCACAAATGGGTTGCTTGCCTTGCTATGCCAGATGTAGGGCAATCCTGTCTTAACTCCCAACCCCAAGTGGTCACAGATAACCTATAAATCCAACAATGACAACTCATGTGAGCCACTAAAATTCGAAAACACAAGGCAGGGTGTTTTGATTTCGAAATCATTGCAATGTAATAACAAAGGACTATACAGATTTATAGGCTCTAAAGGTATTTTGAGAGATACCTTCATGCACCAGCCAGCCCACATGTCGTCGTAGCGCCCGATTGGCTGACCATCACCCATGAGTCCGAAGTACATAGCAGGTCCAATCAACTCACGGTTGAATGCCAGATTCATGCCGCACATGGGAAAGAGAGTTCCCTTGGGAATGGTCAGGACTGCATCCACAAACCTGGAAACACGGCGACATTATAGTCAGCAAGCATTTTATAAACTCACATACACAATTTCCAATGGATGGAAAATGGCAGAACAATGTACCTGGTATTTCTCTCTAGAGGCTTAACAAGCTGGGTGGGAGCATCATAATCCGGGATGTTGAGCCAGAGGCCGTGAGAAACAGCAGTTGGGATACCTTCACGCAGACTGAAGGGGTATCCACGAACGAAATCTGCACCTTCACGGTATGGGTCGTACAGGGTGTTGAAGAAAAATGGAGTTGATGGAGACAGAAGGTTCTTGATATGCTGCTCAAGAGCATTGATATCTTTGCCAGAAGGATCCTTAGCAACCTGCATTTTCACAAAGAGTACCATACTTCAGTTAGAACACCACAGTTTCACAAGAATTGTACATACCGATGAAAGCTGAAACACATTCGCACCACAAAAACTGCCAATTTCATCAATGGTTCAAAACAAGGATCATTGACCACTCAAAATTCGGATAAGTGAAACCAAAATTCAACATTGCCAACTTAATCAAGATTTATAGCCTTAAACTATGAAGTGTAAATCCGAAAGTAATCTGAATAGGGTGCAAGGTGGAGATCTGTGAATGTGGTAACAATATATCAATTAGCCTAGTGCTGAACCATTAAGATTTACGCAAACGAAACGAAACGAAATTGTCAACCCATCATTCCAAAGCTTTGCTATCATAAGAGCGCAATTAAATTGACATGCTATCACCGAAACCGGATCAGAAGACAATGACTAAACAAACCCATCTCTGCACAAGACATTAAGTTTACCAACCGAAAGAACTCATGGTAAGAAACAGATCCAACCAAAGGAAACTCAGATATTAACATATAACTCAAAAGAAACACAGATCAAAGCAGGTAATGCCTATCAAGATAATAAACGAAGGGCATAAGTCAAAAACATTAGCAGCAGAAACAGATCTAAACAACAAAAGCAACAGAATTTCGGCACAGACTAATCAATTCGAGTCGAATCGAAATTCAATTGAACTACAAGATTTAAAAAAACCCCAACAAAACCCATATCCCAAAACCCACCAAGATCCAAGCTTTTCAACTCAAAAATCAAATCCCACATCCAAAACAGCCCCAACTAAGATCCCGAGTTTTCGAAACCGATACTTACAAAGCAATCGTCGTCGATGGTGAAGATGTACTTCTTCTTGGAGACCATGTAGCCGAAGCATCTGCAAGCAGAGTCCTTGAAGGAGATGCAGGACGCCTTGGGACCCAGAATCCGGTTGATGTCGTTGCGGTTGTAGAGCTCGTAGTCGAAGCCTTCCGGGACCTTGATCACCTTCGACGGGTCGCCGTCCTGGACGATGATGAGGTGGTACTGCTGGAAGAAGGGCCTCCACATCTCGAGGAAATCGAGGTTTCGGATGGTGGGGATGACGATATCAAGCTCATCTTTCAGCAGAGGGGTCGGGGCGACCTTACTGTACTGCGCCATGGCTGCAGCGGCTTCTCAATGACGGAGAGAGAGAGGGAGAGATGGGTTGGAGTTCAGAGAGAGCGTTGGGTTGGGAGTGTGGGAGATGCGCCTGTGTTTGAAGTATTTGAAGGCTTGTTGACACGTGCGAAGAGGGAGGAGAGATGTATTAGAATTTACAGTTTGTAATTACAATTACAAATGTAAATTTGTAAGGATTTTGATTAGTTAACACAATTTGAGATTATGTGGGATTTTTTGGGATTTAGAAGTGAATGAAATATTTTTTTTGGTATTGTGAAAATTGGAAGAGAATTCAAGTGGGATTTGAAATGTTGGAGAGAAGTAGATTTGATCAAATTCTATTTCTTAATGGGTCAAATAAGAGGGATGAAATATTTTTTTACTCATTATGTGTGTGATTTCTATTATTGATTGACACGTATTAAAATTATGACAACAAAGTAAACAAGAGTTAAGTTTATAAACACATGTCAATCAATGATAAAAACTGGCCACAAACAAAATAAGCATAGAAAATTTGAATTTAAAATGTAATTAGTAGAAAAGTAAAAAGGCAAAATAACAATCATGGTGTAATTTACTAAGTTTTTTTTCTTCTAATAAATGTCTCCCCTAATGTATTTCTAGATCTTAGGGATTTTCTTCTGTTAATGTTGTAGGCCTTTATTTAATAAAATAATATGGATAAATTTTTAAGAAAAAAAATAATGGAATTATAGTGAGAGTAAGTTAGGACATATTCCTGAATATCATTAATTGTATATGACAAAGAGATACTCTTGAGGCTTAAATGTTATAATGGTCCCTGTATTTTAGTCATTAGGTCAATTAAGTTTATGTGTTTTCAATTTGGCCAGTTTGATTATTGTGTTTATCTTCGTTAGCTAATTAAGAATATTTCTACTTAATTTCTGTAAATAATTTATAAATTATTATAAATTTATTTGTTAAATTATAATTTATTTGATTTAAAATATTTAAAATTAAAAAAATAATAAAAATTAAAAGAATATTTATTCTCCTTCCAACTCTCTGACCTCCTCTCTTTTCTATGTCACAACCTTCATCATTTTTCAGATTAGAAGTTTTATTTCTTATATGTGTTATTTCTCATTGATTTGTAGGGTAATTATTTCTCATATGAATTTTCTTGTGAATTTTTTAAAAGAGATTGAATGAAATGTCCTTAATCGGCTAACAAAAACAAACACGATGACTAGATTAGCCAAATCGAAAACGTTTTTCTACTTTTTCTATAGAGCATTATCAACACGCTTTGAATCATAGTCAATTCTTGTAACACTTTGACGTACAATCACGTCAAAGCAGCTTAAATCACGGGGATCATTGGCAAAAAAAAGCATAAAATCTTGGTAAAACCCCACTATCAACCCCAAGCAAGAGTTTAATTTGGGGAAAACCCACCGTCCGCGGTGGCATTGGGTACGCGACTCCTTCAAAGCCGCCCGTGGCTTCTTGTATCTTTGGACATTTCTCTCCTCCTTTCAAATGTCAATTTCTCGTTTGTCCTTGTGGAATCCCAACTCCCGAACCCATTAGGACGCGGCCACGTCCCCAGCCCCACCTGTTCCCGACCGACACTTTCACTACTTTGAGTAATAGGAACACTGGACTGGATCCAAGCCCTCTGCCGTAGATCTCGAACTTGAAACAAAGAGATTTTTTTGTGTACCGGAAATACGGTTCGGTACATCAAGTATTATAATACAATTAGTTATAATTTTTTTTTAGTTATAAATAATTATACTATTACATTTGGTGTATTGAACCGTGTCATTTTCAAACTAAAAAATCTTATGTCTTTGAGGGTCAAGTATTGACAGATTTTTCAGTATATCTAGAATAAGGAGTAGTACACCATATGTCACTATGCAAGTGGTGAGATACTTGTTTGATCAAGTGGTATTCTTCTTCACTCGTAAATGAAAAATCTTATATTCGATTCTTGCCAAAGGCGAATTTGATTCACATTATTGCTAGCACATTATGAGACTGAGCCACTCATCACCATTTTAGTGTAAATAATATCGTTTATTCAAAAAAAAAAAACTTGAAAAAAAAAACTTCACTTTACTTATATAATAATACGTGATGTACCTATGTTCCAGACATGTTAAACGTCTCTTCATTTACTGCACAGTGTTGTTTGGTCAATAGAATTTCACAATCTTCCTTCCCGTTTACCCTTCTTTGAAAAAGGTAGATCCAAAAGTTGAAATGTGGGATTTAATTAGTATAGTTTGTTCATTTTGGTCTAATGGTTTTTGAAATTACTAGTGGATCATGCACGTTATCAGTTGGTTTAGCAGTATTTAGTTTTTATTTAGTCGAAGGAGATTTCGTGTTCGATTTATATAAATATAAGAGCAACAAATATATTTGTGTGAATTCGGTACAATTTGTAGTTGGGTTAACAATCTATACCCACAACAAAACTAAACCACTACAACAACGTTAACCACGTAGCACGCCTAATTAAATATCAAACTTATCATAAGTATTCATTTTTCTCTCTTATCCTTGTGAGTTGAACTTGAGAGAGTTTCCAATTAAGAGAAGACAATTACCCTCAGACCAAATGCTAGTTGATATTGTCACACGATAGTAACCTTCTACACGATCTTATACAAACACATGGAAAATTCATAATTTAAAGTACAATATTATTAATAATCCGTTCATATAACGTATGTTAGTTGTATCACTTGAGAGTATTTCGATAAACAACCCTAACTAACAAATTCTCTTAGTTATGGTTTGATTTGACCTTCATTTTAATAGGTAAATTAGGCAGCGGTGGTACATAGTAAATGCACCATACCAAACTCTACCAGAAAAGCAGACACCCCACCTTACAAAAATTCGGTCTCTAGGGTTTCGTTTCATGCACATAAAATCTTTAAAATTTAGTAGCAGCCCTCCACCTTTCCAGCAATGATGAGGAAAAGCAATAGTCCACGATCGCCACACACATCCCTTTAAATTATAGATTAAATTGGAACTTGAGATACAGAAAATACGGATTGAAATTTTCTCCAAATCTCACACTTTGAAACTCATGGACCGAGCAATCTAGATCGTTAAAGGGAGATTTTTGAGTGTTAAAGAGTGATTGTATGTGAGGTGGGTAAGTGAAATGAAAGACCAGATAATTTAAATTGAATAGTTTGCTGGCTCCGAAATGTGAGATCCAGAGAGAATCACACCCCTAGAAAATACCACAACCACACTACCACCTCTGAGTACAAGAGAGAAGTGATTCTCTATTTTAATACAAGTGATAATGAAGAAGGGAGAGTCAAACCTAGTTTCTCGGGTGTAAAAATAAATATTTTTAATCACTTTGAACTAAAAACTCTTACAACAAATAAAGATGTATCATAAAAATGACACATATTATTGTATTATTAGTACAGAACGCTCTTGTCATGAAAATTGCCCTTACAACATAAAGCAGTGTTAGTTAATCTAGATACTATAGAATAAGTAGAAGTGCACGACATGTCGTCAGGGAGTCAGATATTAGAGAAACGGAAGCTCATCGGGATTGGCGACATGAGCTGGGGAGGTTTTTACTTGCCGTAACGTGAGCGAACATGTTCTGTAGTTGAAAATTTGCTAAAATACCACCGACATGCCAACTGGTGCCCACTTCCTGCCAATGAATATATACAAAATTACAAAGACATCCCCCTTTCCTTTTTTTTTTTTTTATACGAAAATTAATGAAAATTGATTGAGAACTTTGAATTTTAATTAAAATGACAAAAATGTGTTGTAAGTGAATACTACTAAAAGTGACTTTTTAGAGTAAAAATATCTTTAACATTAAAAGTGAACAATATCATGAGTGTTTCGTTAAAACTTTGTTTTTTTTTTTTCTATAATTTTTTGTGGTTTTGTTACCATTTGTACATGGGCTGTGTTAGTTACATGCTCGTTTTTATCTTTCACGTACTTTTATTAATTTTTTGTTATTGATTTTTTTCAATTCATGCAGTTCGATGATTGAAAATTGAGAGAGGTAATGTGAGAAATAAAAATGAGTGTATGAATATCATTGGGTTAATTTAAAAAAAAAATGTTAGATTATGGCAAGCATGATTGCTTTTGCTATAAAACAAATGGGAATATGGGATACTCCCACTAATCTACTTTTGATTCATCATTAGTCTCTCTAACTATACTAGTTAGATCCCATCGAAATTTGATTAATCAAATTCTTTTTTCTTTCACCAATGAAATATCTCCAGATGTCCTGTGTCTTTTATTCTCTCATTGAAATATCACTTGCATAAAAACTATCAAGATTTTATAGTCGGGTTAATAACTTACTATTAATTACACTGATATTGTTTTAACTTAACACTCTGCACAACTAGACAGATATTGAGCTTTATAAAAAAGTTGTAATTTAAAATTTTCAAGTTTTCAAAGTGGATTACATTTTTCAACAAAAACAATCAAATTGAACTTATTAATAGGCCCTTTCCACAAGTTTAGAAGAGCATAAAATCCAACCATGGAAGCCCATATTAGTCTTGAGCTTGTAACCCAACCCACCAACCACCAATGTTATTAGGCCTTTTCTTTTACAATTCTAAGGCCCTGGGTGGCCAAGAGGAGACTGGAAAGCCCAGTCCAAATCAATTTTCCTTGTGTTCTTGAGTTTTACTTGTAAATATGGTGTTTGTACATATTCAGAAGAGTGCTATAAAACTATACATGCAGACAACCAGATGGGAATCATGGGATATGGCAAAATGACTATTTAAAAGGGTCCCAGGGGAAGGTAAATTTAATACTACAACGTTTCTACGGTTTGGAGAAAAATTTAGGTAGGAGTGTCTGACCACGTCATTTGTAGACATCTCTTACAAAAGCATAGACTCTCCTATTTAGTATTTATTGTGCACAAAGTGATTGTTCCTTGCAGTTGGTAATCATTTATGCCAACGTACCCTACCATTCTAATCACCAAATATTTAGTACGCGGTGTATAAATTTCATCAACTTTACTCACTATTCATAATTTCATATATAACTTCATCTTAGCAATCTGAATTTTGTTTGTTTTGTAAATAAAAATATAAAAATATGCGATCTTAGCTTCTTGGAGTAGGACGTATAGCGTCTAGACTCAAACTTGAAGGCCTGTTAACTACATTGAAATATTTGGGAATTGAAGAGAAAATCAAGAAGGAAGATGAAGAAAAGGATGAACAGAGATCTTAGAGAGAGGGTTTAGAGAGAGAAATCTGATTTGTATTGACTGAAAGAATAAAGAATTACACAAGTACACACATTGTTTTTATACTAGTAAGCCTAACAACGGTAACTAAATACTAACAAACTTGCTAACTATATTTCTAACTGTATCCTTAATAAGGCCCACCGCCCTTCCCTCCATTTCAATTCCAAGCACTGTTCAAATCTCAAACTATCTGCAGATTTGATGCTATACAAATGTCTTTTAGGCAAAGCACATCATGTTCCAAGAAGATGCCACTTAACATGGTTTTAGAAAACGTGGATAGATGAAAATATATAGACGAAAAAAGATCAAAAAAATAGTATGAAAAAGCTGAAATTAATTAGTTATGCAGGTCACAGTCAGCATTTGGCAAGAAGCTTGTGCAATCTATTGCTTTGTCTCCATAAGTGCTTTTCCAAACGGTGCACTGGTAGGTTGGTGAATTAAAAGCAATTTTGTGCTTCCAAAAAGCACCAGAATATTATTTAATTTTGGCCTCAGCTGCAGATACTCATACTGTAGATCCTGCAATGTAAAGAGAATAAGGGACAAGGAGAAAATGTTAAATTATTTGACCAATATTTTTCTGATCTAAGCAATACTCTTGATAGATGCAGGAAGTTGACTTTTCTTGCTTAAAAACATAGGGGCTTGGTTGACCTAGTTAAACTTGGTATAAAATATGAGCAACTTTGTATCTAATTATAACATTAATCAGCAGCTTATCATCTTAAACCTGATCAGACGTCTTAACTGATTGGTTATAAACACCGAAAAAATGGGAAGATCCCCTCATCGTCCGAGCCCACCTTCGCCGGCCGGCAGGATCAATGTTGCTGCAACAAGGAATCTTCCATGCCTTTAAATTTTTATATACTGCAGACGTATATACATTCCTCATATACATATACTTGTGTCGCAATCAAGTACATGAGAACATGACATCTGTAAAAACCCTAGCACAAGATATACTATTTGATTTGAGCTTAGTTGCTTATAAATACTGACCTTTCGACAATCGTATCGTACCAATTAAATACGTTGTTCAAAAAACCCTAGGCAGCATATTGGAAGTTAATCCATGGAGAGTAGGAAATGTAAAAGCACATTGTTTGCATCTGTCGTGTGTTTCACAATATTTTCTTATGCAGGTGAGATTTTTAGCTGTAATTAGAACTCTAATTAGGAATATGATTCCTTGATTAAGCATCGTTGCTTGTTCTAACTTGCCTTTTTTTTTTCTTTCCGGTCGTGTTAGTAGTGGCTTATGATCCGTTTGATCCAAAAGGGAGCATAAATATCAGATGGGATGTTGTTTCTTGGACTTCTGATGGCTATGTGGTGAGTGCCACAAGAACTTGTAAAACATTTTTTTTGTTGTGTTTTTGGTATGAACACTTTGCGTAACCCTAACAATTAATAAATTCAAAAAGTATAAAATATGAAAAAAAGTATCATGTCCAATGAATATTCCTCCAAAATTGTCAAAAAAGTACACAGAAATGATTCAAATCAATGCCAGCCTTTTTGTATAAGGTCAACTTTGTAATCTTATTTGTTTATTAATTTTCTTAGATTTTTGTTTATCTTAAGTTATGATTAAGCTCTAATTAATACAAAGATTCAAGCATTTAGAATCTCCAAAAAGTTCATTAAAACAAATGCTTATTAATATTACCTTGATTACCCAGGCTGCGGTGACAATAAGCAACAACCAAATGTACCGCCCCGTCACGAGCCCAGGGTGGACGTTAGGATGGACATGGGCTAAAAAGGAGGTGATCTGGTCCATGGCGGGAGCTCAAGCCACTGATCAAGGATACTGCTCCAAGTTCAAAGGAAATATTCCACACAGCTGCTCAAAAAATCCTTCAGTTGTTGACTTGCCTCCTACGGCTCCATACAGCCAAAGATTTTCTGATTGCTGCAAGGGTGGTGTGTTGGAATCACTTGGACAAGACCCCTCAGCTGCTGTCTCGGCATTTCAGCTGAGTGTCGGGCATTCAGGTACCTCGAATAAAACAGTAATACCACCCAAGAATTTTTTCCTGCTTGGTCCTGGGCCGGGGTATACCTGCAGTGCTGCAACCATTGTTCCACCCTCAGTCTCCTACTCGCCTGATGGTCTGCGTAAGACTCGAGCAATGAGTAAGTTTTACCGTTCGAACAAATTGTGCCCAAAGTGTCACATTCTATCTTTTGATCATATCTTCGCATGTACATGCAATAGCGTTTCAACTAGTGGCCTTTGATTTCATATGTTTCAGCATGTGGTTTATAAATTGCTTCGACAGCAAAATAAGAAACGGTACGTCTCTCTAACATGTAAATATCGTGTTCCCTTTTTGGCAGTGACATGGAGTTTAACCTGTAGTTACTCGCAAGTGCTGGCTTCCCAGAACCCTACTTGTTGTGTCTCTCTGTCATCTTTTTACAACCCGATGATCACTCCCTGTCCGTCTTGTGCTTGTGGCTGTCAAAATAAGAATAACTGCGCGTCAGTACCCTCGTACCCACAACTTTCTTAGCCAAATCAATTTCGAGACTTGTAAGTTTATATTATCTGCCCTCTAACATTAGAACATATGCAGGGACAATGACCCTTCAAGTGTCGTAAGTTTGAAAACCGTAGTTCAGAAAAATGCATCAATCTTACAATGCACAGATCACATGTGCCCAATTCGAGTCCATTGGCATGTGAAGGCTAACTACCGAGCGTATTGGCGCGTGAGGATTGCCGTCACAAACTTCAAGTACCGGATGAATTACACACAATGGACTCTTGTTGCTCAGCATCCAAATCTCAATAAACTTGCTAATGTTTCAAGCTTTCTCTATAAGCCACTCATTCACTACAACACAAGTAAGTTTACAATGGAACTACAATATTTGTACATTAGTACTATTCATTTTTCTCAATCTGTTACACTTTGATTATGTACAGACGACACTGGCATGTTTTACGGCATAAAAAATCTTAACGACCTACTAATGGAAGCTGGAACCGGTGGACATGTTGAATCAGAGCTTATTCTCCAAAAGAACACGAAGGAATTCACGTTGAAGCAAGGTTGGGCATTTCCATTGATGATTTACTTCAATGGTAATGAATGCAAGATGCCCCTTCCTGATATATATCCATCCCTACCCAGCTCTACTAATTCAAATCCAATTTCATCGTCTACACTAGCTACCCCTTTGCTTTCAGCACTACTACTAGTTTTCTTCAGCTCCCATCACTAAGGACGCGACCAAAAATCTGAATGATGGTTTTGAAGATGCTCCCTCTTCATCAATACAACTAATGGAAGGATTGGACAAGAAAAGATTGGGAGTGTCTGAACTCTGTCACTGTATGCCTGTAGAGTTGTGATCAAGTTCAGAAAAGTTGAACAAATGTTTAGAATTATATCCAAATGTATAGAGAGACAAGACACCCATATACTAGCAGAGGATAATATGGAGATCCAAACATAACTGATGGAATGTTTAGAGTATCTCTATTTCCCGAAAATGATCTAGTGACTATCAGTATAAAGATCTTTCCATCGTGTTCGATTATAGCAGTTAGTTAGTAACCTCGGAATCTAAAGCCAAGAATCCAGTTCCAACAATGCACTTTTGAGACAGAGAAAGCGGAACTGCTTGACGCTGCATATTAGAACTCATTAAAGCAGAAAATAAAGAAAAACCATAGTCAGGGGGCAAGGGCAACGGAAAACCAAAACCCCTCCAAGAAAAAATAGAACAAAGCACGACAACATAAACAACAAAACCACTCCTAGCAAACCTATAACGAAGAAGCCGAGAAAGATTACGAGAATAATTAGTAACGGCGCAAGGAGGGCATGAACCCTACCAATGAACCGGTGATTAACACCCCTATTAGCCAAACCGTCGGCCACTTGTACCGGAAAACTTGGACAAGTCACTTTAATCATATTGTATTACAGGTTAATCAAAATTTCATGAGGGTACCTAATATAACAAAAGCTGCAGAGGTTGAAAAATCCCTGTCTGATTTAGAAAACCCAACAGTCCCAAAGTTTAAAATCCAATCTAATGATTTCTTATATTCCACACTTCGTTTTTTTTTTTTTTTTTTTTTTTGATCCAGGGGAGGATGGATTGAAGAGAAAGAGATGCAAAAGTCATTGTCAATGTAAGTATTGTAATTTCTAGACAGAAAACTGTTCAGATTGCCTTTTCATGCGAGTTAGATAGTTGTATCATCGAGTTTATAATCCTAGGAACGTGTATGATCCTTAAAAACTAAATTGTCCTAACATCAATGTATGACATACATTGTAGATCCAACATAAACTGTTCAGAAGGTTGTAGATAAAATTTTCACTGAATGATCATGTCTTTTTGGAGAGATTTTACTACGTAATCAAAGGTATATCCCATCTTTTTATCTTTCTCATCACGTGTTTGGAATAACAGTTTGGCATGCGGGAAAATGTAGTAGGTCATTTTCACAAGGGAAGTTTACTAGTTGTGTCAAGCTTGCCCCGAAACGCAAGATACCATCGATAGTCACATCAAACATAGAAATACAAAGATTGCAGGTATAATCTACATTTTTGGTAATACAGATCATGCTTGTGGAGTACTCAAATTAAATCTCTTATTTGTCGTGAATGGATCCAATAAATATGACCTAGCTACAATTATGCTGACGGTGGGCTGTTGTGTTGAACCATTCCAAAATTTGCATTAAAATACCTAATAAAATCAGTAGGTGAACTTGGTTTAAGCTCCTTAACAACACACATGTTTGATCATAATTTCTCATGCAGGTCAGCTTCTAAACAAAAAGACCAGTTGGTGGTCAAGCCACGACAATCAATCCTTTCGGGGAACGAAAAAACTCATAAGTGCATTTCAGCCTTCCCTTGAACACTATCGTGTAATTCATTGGGGCAACAAATGTTCTTTCAACAGTACAATTCGGCCCAATATTCTTTGTTTGATGTATTTAGCGCATTTAAAACAAACGAGTTATATTAATGCATGTTTGGTGTCATCCACTTCTTTTTTTAATTAAAATGTTTTTTTATGCAACTCAACCGAAGTGAACCAAACAAGACCATCACACTTACCTTCGCCAGATTTTGCCTAAACAATCAATCACTTTAATGCGTTATTTAGCTACAAGCTCATGCTATGAGGACCGATTTAGTTAAAAGTTTATTAACAAGTCTTATCCTTGCATGTTTTCCTAAATTTGAGAGTTTAATTAGCTATGTATATAAATTTTTAAATGTGGACGGAGGCAGAAAGTGCAAGCACGAGCACAGAAAGTGGAAGTGGTGTTGGCTACAAGTTAGTAAAAGAAAAAAAAAAGAACAGAAGACTTGCAATTGAAGCAATCCAATTACAAGTTTACAACATGCTCTCTTGGCTAAAAATGGGAGGCTTTTGAGTTCATGTGATACATGACCTAAAGAAGCAACAGTGTTTGGAAAGAAAACTGACCGTTGTGCTGTTGTCTTCAGAGCCTCTCGAACTCTCCCGCCAGCCTTTCACATAATTATTCTTCACCAAACTTGCTTCAAGGTGCAGAAACACGTCGCAGATAAACAATTTAAATAAGGTAATATACATATATGTGTGTGTGTGTGTGTGTGTGTGATTGTAAAATATATCAAATACTGATATTGTCTCTTCCCTTTTCCTTTCTGACACCCTACATATCTTTGTCTCCTATTCATTCATCCTCTCATCGCTGCCGCTGGAAAGCGTGTGATCTGGTGAACCGAGGCCATGGAAATCGAAAACCAGGCCAACCCAACTCACAAAATCTGCCTCACATGTTGTTCTTGGTCTTGGATGAAGTTCACATTCTTGGCTGTGCTGTATTGCTTGATACTGTCACCTGCAGGTAAGTTTTTTTATAACAAATCTAATTTGAAGAAACAGACCTTTGTCTCTGTTATTGGTTTCATTAATTTATTTGTTTGCTGATGTTTGCTTTCGGTTTTGTGATCTTTAGCGGCGTATGATCCGTTGGATCCAACCGGAAATATAACGATCAGATGGGATGTTATGTCTTGGACAACAGATGGTTATGTTGTAAGATCGATATCATTCAAGTGACTTTGTTTTTGTCCATGATTAAGAGTAGCGATTTACACATTCCCAGTTTAACTTCTGACACTCCCCTTGCGAGTGTATAAATTGTAAATAAGGAATACAGAGTGTCGAAAGCTAAACTAAGAGTTTGAAAATCGCGACTCGTTGATTAATTTACAAATCAAATTCTTATCCATCATTGAATTATGTTAGGCTGCAGTGACCATGAACAACTTTCAAATGTACCGGCAAATCCCAAGCCCTGGCTGGACTCTCGGGTGGTCATGGGCGAAAAAGGAAGTGATCTGGACAATGGTGGGAGCTCAAACCACAGAGCAAGGAGACTGTTCAAAATTCAAAGCAACCATCCCACATTGCTGCAAGAAAACTCCAACAGTTGTAGACTTGCTTCCCGGAGTTCCCTACAACCAGCAGTTCGCTAATTGCTGCAAAGGTGGCGTCCTAGCGTCTTGGGGACAGGATCCCTCAGCAGCAGTCGCTGGCTTCCAGGTGAGTGTCGGGCAAGCCGGCACTTCAAACAAGACGGTGAAACTGCCCAAAAACTTCACCTTGCTTGGTCCCGGACCGGGGTACACTTGTGGCCCTGCAAAGGTCGTGCCGTCCACAGTCTTCCTCACGGCGGATCGCCGGCGAAAGACTCAAGCACTTAGTAAGATTTCCTCACTCATATTTCTAAGATCTTCCTACTCTCTCATCTTTCAAGTATCTCTTACTAATTTCTATGTATTTTCCTTGTAATGCAGTGACATGGAATGTGACGTGCACGTATTCGCAGTTTCTAGCGTCCAAGAATCCAAGCTGCTGCGTTTCCTTTTCGTCTTTCTACAACGAAACCATTGTTCCTTGCCCGTCTTGCGCTTGCGGGTGCCACAACATAAAAAATTGTGTCAAGTAAGCCTCAACAACCCTATCCACATTATACAGTTTTGTACACACTTGACCTAATTTCTGGATGAAAATCTTTTACAATGCATACAGGAGTGACTCAAACTTGGCACACAAGGCAGGAATAAACACACCGAAAAAGGATAATTCGCCGTTGCTTCAGTGCACGCATCATATGTGCCCTATCCGAGTACACTGGCACGTCAAGCAAAACTATAAGGACTACTGGCGGGTCAAGATGGCCGTCACCAATTTCAACTACCGGATGAACTACACAGATTGGACGCTCGTTGTACAGCATCCTAATCTCAACAACGTCACTCAAGTCTTTAGCTTTGGTTACAAGCCCCTCGTCCCCTACCAATCCGTCAGTAAGTGTTACAATCGCGAGCTTCTGAAGCTTCTTTTTCTCAGAATTTTGAGTTTCGTCCTAATGTTCGAGCGTGATTGACTGTAATCTGCAGATGACACTGGTATGTTCTATGGCATGAAGTTTTACAATGACCTACTAATGGAAGCCGGGCCATCAGGAAATATTCAGTCTGAGGTGCTTATGCAGAAGGACCAGAATACCTTCACGTTCAAGCAAGGATGGGCGTTTCCTCGAAAGGTTTACTTCAATGGCGACGAATGCATGCTGCCCCCGCCGGATGCATACCCATCTCTACCTAACTCCGGCTATGTAAACTCTATTTCAATCTTACAAAAGGCAGCCTCCGTGCTTCTGATAATGTTTTCTTTATGTTTTTCACTTTCCTGATAAATTTTTGAAGGTCAGAGCGACAGATGTGGTCCTGTGTGCGATAATTCGGTATAGATTGTAAACTATATCTGAATTCGTAAAATCTCACACAAGTTTTCCATATCTGTGTGTGACACAATTTTATTCTTGTTTTCGATCTGTAGTATGTAAAACGATACGCGGTTTCTGAATTCAACAGGAATCTATGAACAAGACTCATACATCAACTTCAATTTCTTATCAAATATCATATAGCACTAACAACATATTCACTTTGGATTGTTCTAAATAATCGCACAACAGCTAAACTTGAACAATAACAGTGGTGACAAAGAAAAAATGTAATACGTGTAACAGATAACGAAACAGAATTTTGTAGCGAAAGTCAAGCCGGAGTGCACCTGAACCGCTTTTATAGCTTGAAGCCACAGCACTAATACATTTGACATCATCACTTGGATTTCCCATAAGCCTTGGGGAAACCTGAACTTGATGGGAAATTCTAGAGTGTATTGATAAAACTGATAGCCTTTGCCGCCTGGCCCGAACATACTCACTACGCATAAGCCAATAAGACTACCAGAGATGCGAAGGCGGTCATGACTGGACCAAGTATGCTAATAATACGTTTGGGACTGGCATTCGGCAACCATGGGTAGGCATCCGGAGGTGGCATTACACAATTGTCTCCGTTGAAATAAATCCTTCGAGGGAAAGCCCAACCCTTTTCAAAAGTAAAAGTTGATGTATCCTTTCGAAATAGGAGCTCTGACTGCACATTTCCAAGTGGACCAGCTTCCGAGAGGAAATCGTTATAAAACTTTACTCCCCACAACATGGCTGTATCATCTGCACACCAGAAGTATAACCAAATTTTATGTCAATAAAAGTCAGAAGAACTGCAGATATATATTTCACAAAAATTAATGAAGGGCAAAGAAAAGACTTACTTAAGCCAACATAAGGAGTTAATGACTTGTAATTGAAACTGAAAATCTTGGTCAAATTATCAAAGTTTGGATGTTGCACGACAAGATTCCACAGCGTGTAGTTCATTCTGTAATTGAAATTTGTAATTGTGACTTTCACCCTCCAGTAATCCTTGTAATTGAGCTTAACATGCCAATGTACTCGGATTGGACACATATGACTGGTACACTGGACTAGAGGAGTGTTAGCAGATTTCCCGGAACCAGCTACAGCTGAAGCTAAGTATGGATTCTTTGGCCTGCAAATATCGGCAAAAGAGGAAAGAATTTTTATTTACTATTACTGCAAACTCCAGCTTTGGACATGAATAACATACTGAAAAACTCGAGAAATTTTTGTAGGCGACAGAAAAACAATATTCAGAAATGCAAGAAACACATGAATTAGAGAACTCACTCTACACAGCTTCCTGGGTCTGTAGCGTTGTTCTGGCAGCCACAGGCACAAGTGGGACAGCTCACTATGGTTTCATTGTAGAAGGAGGAGAGCGAAACACAACACGTGGGTGTCTTTTGAGCTAGAAACTGCGAGTACGTGCATGTAACGTTCCAGGTCACTGCCACAAGAGGATATAGAGGTTAGATAAAGCATGAAAATTCTTTCATGTCTAAAGTATTAACACCATACTCATCAGTCGAAATGCATCTTTCAACCCTAGGAACAACATTTTAAGTGCAGCTTAAACTACAAAGTTGTTTTGTTCATATGCTCAAACTACTCTAAATGCCTTAGCAATCAACTCACCCAAAGACCTATTCGAAATTTATTCTACTTGGTGTGCACGGAAAGAAGGTGGTTCTGAACTTACTCATGGCTTGGGTCCATCTCCTTTTGTCCGATGTAAGAAATCTGGTTGGTTTAACAATCTTTGCTATCCCACAAGAATATCCAGGCCCCGGTGCTCTCAATGTGAAGTTTTTCGGCAGTCTGACAGTTTTGTTCGTTGTTCCAGAAGCACCCACACTTACCTGAAACGAACTTATGGCATTGGGTGGGTCCTGGATCCACGATTGCATGACTCCCCCTTTGCAGCAGTTTGCAATCTGCTGATTGTAGGGGGTTCCAGGCAACAAATCCACAACTGTGGGATCCTTTTTACAGCAATGTGGGACGTTCCCCTTGTATTTTGAGCAATCCCCTTGTTCTGTTGTTTGTGCTCCCACCATGCTCCAGATTACTTCCTTTTTCGCCCATGTCCATCCCAAAGTCCAACCTGGCGCTTGTATATGTCGATACTGCTGGAAGTTAAACATTGTAACTACTGCCTGCCATTTCAGAAATAGAGTTCGTATCAGAAAATTCACTGGAAAAGGCAAATAAAGGATTACATAATCGGAAAAATCGAGCTTCTAGGTAATGGAAATGATCGGTAATGGAATACTAAATCAAATTCTCCAAAATATCGAGCAATACCAACAAAGTTACTATTGATGTTAACACAGATGGGAAGATAATTCTAAATCAAAACCTAGCATCTCTTCTTCCCGATTCAGTTTCAAGCAAACAATAAAATCCAGTGCAGAATTTAAACAAATTATCCACTGCATCTTTTGAAAACACTTAAAATCTAACTCAAAAACTTCAGATGTATAACCGAAACAACAATTTGAGCCGAACCAAACTCAACGATAACCCGCTTTCAAAGTATCTAGTAAATGTATAGCATGATCACATCAAAGGAATCCTCTGCCCATCAATACTTACAACATAACCATCCGCAGTCCAGCTGATGACATCCCATTTAATCGTGATATTCCCAGTTGGATCAAGAGCATCATAGGCTTCTGCAAACACATCCAGCAACACACAGTTCAATTCATCAATCGTCAAAATCTCCAAAACATTGACCTTATTGTAAGCACATGATTCATTAGTCTCAAATTTTAGTTCTACTCAATTTTCTTCAAGACATTTATACAGCTGCTTTACTATATAACAACAAAAATATCCAATTTAATAGGAAATATCAATCATTTAATGCTTCACCACTCCAAATTTAGAAACAAAAAGCACAAAATCTCAAACTTCGCTAAAAGATTCACCTACCCTCCAACGATTTCTTCGAAAGTTGGATTCTTTCGAATCGGAAAACGAGTTTTCGGGTAAGTTAACCAAACCCCACAAGCAGAAACAAAGAAAAACACTAAACAGAAGCTAAATTTGGAAACTTGAGCAAGAAGTACTGACCTGTAGAAGTAAAAGTGAAGCAGGAAAGCAAGAAGGCGAGCAGAATGGTGAAGCTGGTGAGCTTGGCTATGGATCCAACGGCTGAGAAGCACTGAGGCTCCATTTTCTGATGCAGGTTTAGTTTGTAACAGTGATGCTTATGTTCTGATTTAGCTCTCAAGATCTGCACAGAAAATGTGGAGAGAGAGAGAGAGAGAGGAGAGAGAGAGAGAGAACTGGGGGTGTGGCTGGCTTTTCTTTTCACATGCCTGGTGGCCTTTGAAGCTCTCACTCTTTCACTGTTTAATGTTACTGAAGATTTGTCGTCGGTGACTAGGTGTCACAACATGCATTTAAATTCCATTTTTACCCTTTGCAGTTTTCCTCTAATCAAAATATACCGTAGAGCTTTGTACTTAAGTTCAAATTCTCTTGTTATTCAAACGTCTCTTATTAGTTAGTGCGAAAAAAAGCTGACATAGGACGAGAGACAAGAAGAGAAGAATATACGTCAATCGTATGCAAGAATTCTATGCGTCAACATATGAAAATCAACAGAAAAAAAATGCTTGAAAAAAATCGTAAGAGAAAAATATACAACTTGTTACACCCGATATTTTACTCACACAGAAATAATATTATATCATTAGTTTGGCATTTGGGTCATACTCGAGCAACTACCATTTCCCGTTTGGTTAATTAAAAACAAATTTAAGAGATGCCTTTGTACCATGAGGGGTATTTTCGGAACAAAAAAACATAGCATATATGTCACTGGAAAACATATTAAACAACTGTTAACGAAGACAGCAAAGGATGTAGGCCCCACAAGGCATTCTTAAGTGTCGGTGGATAGCAAATTCATTTGCTTGTGCACTCGGAAAGGAAAAGAGATGTCATGATTTTTTTCTCCCTCGTAAAAATATCAGTTTGTGGCTTTATCACAATATTTTATTTTTTTTAGTAAAAAAAAAATTTACAGACTCATTTTAGCATTTTCTAATCATAGTCATGTAATTAACCACGAGCTGGTGGTTTAGTGGTAAATGGCAGATTACAAAACTTCTTTAAAACTAAAAACTGGAGGTATCGGGTTCGAAACTCTCTGCTGGTATGGAAACCAGATTTGTGGCCAGAGGGAGGTTGAAATGCCGCTGTAAGTCTTCCCGGCCTCCGAAAGAGATGGATAATTGTGGCTTGCCACTAGTTATCCCACTTTTTTTAAAAAAAAAAAAGAAAAAAAAATCATCATCATGTGGTTTACGGTTGCAAGAAATCGAATTCAATACATGTTGTATAAATACGAATTTGAGGCATGAAATTCATCTCTAAACATAGAGCCAACCGAGTGGTTAGATGTTTATGAGTTGGGTCTTTGCAATTTGTCCAAATATTATTATTATTTTTTTCTCTAACTACCAGACTATAACATAAAGTGGTATTCTATTCTTTTGGCATTATTTAGTTGCACACTCCAACACATTGGGGCCATCCATTTCCCCTATTTAATTAGTGTGAGATTGTCTTTTATTGTGTAATTCAAATGTTTGGTTGTTTTTTTCTTTAATGTACTACAATTAGGCCTACAATTATTTGGTTAGTTAATTAGTCTACTCCTCCTCCCCCCCTCTCTCTCTCTCTCTCTCTCTCTCTCTCTCTATTCGAGTGTTTGAGAATTCTCGATTTAACTTATTCTTATCTATCGACTTACCCACCCTTACCAATAACTACTTTTGGTCGTTTTAGTGTAATTTTTTTAAAAAATGTTGATGTTTGAAAAACATTTCAAGAATAAAATTATAACAAAATCACTTATCAATTGTAAATGCTAAATACATGAAAAGTATGTGCAATATGAATCGGTGATTTATGGCTTGTTTAGAAGTGTTTTTAAAATGAGTAAAAGTGCTTTTAAAGAAAATATTTCTGAGTTTCAAAAGCACTAGCTATGTGTTTCTTGTAGGAAACATTTCAAGTATTTTTTTCAGGATTCACTTGCATTTTTACTAAAGATTGATTCTAATTTTTTCTTTTAATAAAAAAAAACATTTTAAAACTGTTCCAAACAAACACTCAAGTTCTTTGTGTTTCTGACCAAATTAAGTTTGAAAGGGCTTATTTGCGAAGTTCCTGGAACTTGAGAGTGCTGAGTAGAAATATATGTACTTTAGCCAACTTAAATTTACTTAGTGTGCTAATATATTATAATATAACGGACCCAAAGGGAAAAAAAATATATATATATATATATATATATATCAAGGGGTTGTACGACATGTCGTTTATTGAAATTAAGGCAGAAACTTTGGGGACGGAGCGGTTTTAGGGGAGAGAAAAATGGAGAAGAACAGCTTGGAAGAAACACCGCAGGATGCCAAGCTCCATAGGCAGCTCTGTTCCCTCATCATTGCTCATCTCCGTGACAGCAATCTCTATCAGGCAAGCAAACTACCTCTACTTCTTCATCATTACATATATGATATATATATATATATATGCATGTATGTATGTATGTGTGTATAGATGTTCATGTGTGTTTTTGGTTGCTGAAATAGTGTTGGAAAACTAAAGAACTTGAATTTTCAACGTAAAGATTCAATATTTTTTGGTTTTTGGGAAGAAATGAGTAGTTAAGCCCAGTTGGGTATGAAGAACATGCTACAATCTCAATCTGGAAGTGAAGTTTTTTTTGGCTCGCAGATTGATTGGTTTCCGGGAAAATGTAGGAAAATATGCTACTCTCAATTTCAAATTTGTAAACTTGACTTAGTTGGGAACTTCATGAGCATTTGGTTCTGCTGAAGTACCAGTTTTTCTTGGGTTTCGGGGAGAAAATGGTAGATGAGGATTAAGATGTAATGAGACTTTGGATGTTCTGGTTTTAAGTTTGGGATTCGAATACGTTGATTGGAGATTGATTTGATTCCGTGTTACCAAATACATCACTACATTTGATGCTTAATCTGCCTTGTACCAATGTACTGCGGTGACCTATCCTTTTTTACAAGCCATGGTGGAGAAGAGTTTAATTCAAATGTTAAGTTTGATTGTGAATTTTTGGTGATCTTTCTCATTCGCAGCCTGCAAGTGCCGTTGCTTCGGCGACAATGACATCATTGAATGCCGAAGCCCCACGTAATAGGCTTCTTGAACTGGTTTCCAAGGTTTGTTTTTGCATTACAAGGCTTTTTTTCCCTCTATTTTCAGTGTTATGTTGCATTGCTTAAACTCGGAAAGAAAGTTTTGGTTCTAACTTCTAAGGTGATTACAGGGCCTTGCAGTGGAGAAAGATGAGATACTGAGAGAGGTTAATTGCATATGATTAGGGTACATCAGTAGCTTCTAGATATGGTGCAATCCCAGCTACTCGCACTGCTGCTGTCGATTTTGGGTAATTATGTTTTTCGGAATAGGTTTCTCTGTCATTTGATTACTGCTTGATGCCTTTTTGATTTGCAACAGGTTACAAACAAACTTCCAAACGTTCGGCTCTGGTACTTATTGTTTAGCTGCTCAGGGAAAAAAGCAAATCGATCATGAAAAACTCCTAGGAATATTATTTACAGAATTTTGTATAATGAACCCTGATAATCAGATTTTGCGTATCTTTTGCGCAAACAGTGCTGTGCTGGAAACAAAAGGCTCATCAAAGAGTTTTCCAAAGCATGAGACACGACATCTTTCAGAGCACAAGTTATACATAACTAGGGAAAAAATAATTGCATAACATGGGTACTTATTTTCATTGATTCACTAAGTTAGCATGATAAAATTCACTTTCCACTGGGACTTGTTCTGATGGGATAAACTTAGAATATTGCCAGATGTGCAAGGTTTAGTCCCGATGGGAAGTTTGTTGCTACTGGAAGTTCCGACGCATCAATAGAATTGGTTCTTTCTTCAACATGGCCCCAATCTGATTCTCAGGCAGTGTTAAAATGTTTTAGGTTTCAAAAATTAAGCAAATGATGCTTGTTGAGGCTAGAGATGGTCCTGTGCGACCTGTCATATGCACATTCGATGACCACTTATAAGTAAGTCAACCCTTGTTCCTAATTTTGATCAATAAATATTGTTTTGCTTATGAAAAATTTATTCTTTCAACCACAACTATTGTTTAATTGCACCCATTTTCTGTGATCATCCAATGTAGACTATCCTGTCTAGGCACATTACACAGAGAATGATTAAAGTAAACTGATAATTTAAACTTTGTAGTATCAGAGTTACATATAACGTGTGGATTTACTTGGATTCTATTCATGTTTCATTTAAAGTCAATTAGACAATGTCTTCGGCGGTATATTCCCTTATGTCTAATGTTACTCCGATTTAATTGCAGCCTGTAAATGACTTGGATTTCCATCCTCAGAACACTGTTCTTATATCTGGGTCAAAAGATCAGACCATAAAGTATGGATTCCTTACTTTCCAAGATAATATATTGATAAGTTCTTTTAACTTGTAAGGCCAGCAACGTAACATATCTTCTTCCCCCTCTTCTTCTTCCCTTTTTACTTTTTAGTCATGTTGCTGTTTCCTCTTCTCCAAAGCCCTTGACCATTAACGAAACAGGAGTTCGCTTTGAACCCTTATGTCAATTTTGTTACTACTTTCAGGTTCTTTGATTTTTACAAGATGGCCGCAAAGAGGGCATTCAGAGTATCCAGGTTTTGCTTGTCATCTCATCTAGATTGAAGCAGAGTATACAACGACACTCCTTTAATTGTCCTTTTAATGACATAGGATACACACAAGGTGCGTTCAGTATGTTTTCATCCTTCTGGAGATTTTCTTTTAGCTGGTAATATTATGCTCTTTCCTGTTATTTTCTATTTTCTTGGTGGAGTGAAGTTGCTTGAGCCAATTTGATGTTTTATGCAGTCTATGAGTTGGTGTTTTCCAGAATGTGTACATTTGTCTTGGTTCGTAGTCGAAGTTCTATTGTAAATTTATTCTTGCTACAATTTACCCATACCAGCTTCATCAAATATTTTAGTTATATATCATACTTTTTCATTTTCTCATACAAGATGTTGTAATGTTATGACAGAGAATTTATAATGATCTTAGTCTTATGTAATGTCCAAAAGTATTAGTTTACATTTAGATGTCAATACAGTGAATTGGCTTCTAATGATGTTTATATCTATCAATAAAACCACAGGGACAGATCATACAATTCCACACTTGTATGATGTCAATACCTTACAGTGTTACCTATCTGCAAATGCCCCAGAAATCGATGTTAATGGAGCAATAAATCACGTATATGGTTGACTCCATCTCCTTATTCATGCTTCAAGTTCTGCTATACATTGTTCATAGATAAATACAATTCGATGAGGGCATTCAAATCCACATATTTGTGCATCAGGTCAGGTATTCAGCTACAGTTGGCAAGTATGTTACAGCTTCTAAAGACGTGTTATTTGTTTATGGGATGGTGTAACTGCCAAGTGTGCATGCTCCATACCAGAGGCAACCAGTGCAAGCTTCACTAAGGATCAAGGGTATGGAATATGGCTCATAGGATAGGTCTAAGCCCTGAAACATGATATGTATGAAAGTATGGAAAATTGTGAAAGTACATGTATGGAGGGTTGACTTTGTTATGTGAAATGATGTTTCTGCATCTAAGTTGTTTCACAAATGTTGGATAACATGGCTAAGGAATATTTTGCTTATATCCCCGTCAAGTGTCTGGCTTGAGATGTGTTAAAACATCACTGTAACTTTGATTCTCCCCTCAATTCTTTCTAAATCTTCGACTTCACAACCTTCCTGTTTTCTTTGGGATATGACTCAACTGCTGGTCTTCTAGGTTCGTTCTATCTTCTGGAAAGGATTCTACCGTGAATCTTTGGGAAGTTGGCACTGGGAAACTGGTTAATCAATATATCGGAGCTACACATACTCAACTGTGGTGTCAGGTATTCCAGAAAGGCTTTCTTTTGGTGGTTTTTTCTTTTAAGAATTCTAAAAAGGATTTGAGAATGCAATTTCTTATGCCAAAGAAAACGGCTACATAAGTCCTCTTGTCAACTACGTAAAATTCTAGACCAGAATTCTTCTCCACTCCGCTGCCCAGTCTGAGGAACCCAAATCAGGAAATATTAAAGTTGGTGATAAAACTACTCATGTATCAATATCATAGGTGCTTTTATAAACTTATCTGCAGACTGTTTTTTATGATACTGAAGAATTTGTACTGTCCATCGACGAACCAACCAATGAGGTTTGTTTGCTCTTACTGTATTTAGATAAATGTGCTGGTTAGTTTCAATTGATAGGAGACCGAAAAAGAAATGTTTCAATTGATAAATATGGTATGGTTGCAGATTGTTATCTGGGATGCTGTGACAGCAGACAAAGTAGCAAAGTGGCCTTCCAATCATATTGGTGCTTTCCGTTGGCTTGCGCACTCGCCAACGGAGGCTGCATTCGTTACCTGTGGGACTGACAGATCAATCCGGTTCTGGAAGGAAAGTCTGTCAAGCCTGTAGAAATCCGGCTGGCGACTTTATTGATGTGAAGAGTGTAGATTGATGATCTGAGTTAGGATTTTACTCCTCTCCCTTAAAACTAGACGAGTTAATGGAATGTAACCTACAACAGAGGACCCCCAACTTTACTGGTTCAGTTTGGTCAGTAAAATATTTTCGTTTTGACTTTTTTTATTCTGTCTTTTCTAATTCGCAAACTCTTTGAATACGTATGATTTTCGTATTTAAGTCGGATACGATGAATATATTCGGAAGTTGATTAGTTGATTACAAGCTAGTTTCAGATCCGACATCGGTTGTGAAACAAGAGGTCAACAAGTAAACAAATGGACATTTTGAGCAGCTTCAGCAACCCTGTTGGAATGCGACACTTGCAATTTCCTATGCCGGAGAAAATGGCTAAACCGGTTGAAATTCTTTGGTCCGTATGCGGGTGAACCATGTCATCTGCCCAGCCAGTGAATCCTGTATTAGATAGAGATGGGACGGACATAGGGGAATCCGATTTGTATGGTCGATCAGATATCCACTTGTCGGACCCAAACATTTCGTATAAACCAGAACATCACGCATGCAAATGACAATGTAAATTAAGTAGAACAGCGAGGTTATTTTATAGCACACAATAGAAAGACAAATGTCGCATAGACTGAAGAATTAAATGAATCAAAGTCCGGTTTATTTCTAATTTAACCAACTATAAGATCAAAACAACAATTCAAAAGTAAGGCAACTACATTCGACATCAACGAAAACAAACGATCAAACTTCCAAAAACAGAAACTTTGATCAAAACCGTCATTCCCCTTCGATAATTTGACGACTCCGACTTCTAATGGCATCTCATCAGTAGGCTCGACGCTGCATTTTCTTCGGCTTCTTTACGAAACTCAATCGAATTTGCTTCAACCGTCTCTTCTTCCTTGCCATCTTCTCAGGGAAAGTTTCCCGCTTCTTCTCCTTCTTCACACCCTTCTTCAAAGCCTTTAGCTCCTTCTTCTTCTTCAAGAAATACGGGTCCACCGGATACGCCTTCTGTGTCAAAGGCACCCCAATCTTTTGAGCCTCATTGAACAGGGCAGTGGCTCTATCGACGCGGTTGTGAGCATACAGTTTTCCCATCAACAGCTCATAAGTCTTGATTCCGGGCTCACATTTATCCTCCTTCATCTTCTTGAAAACACGTAATGCGTGATCGATTCTCTCAATGCCACACAAAATCTTTAAGAATCCATAATATTCCTTCTTATTAAGAGCCTCGCCAAACCCGGCAGACTTCATCCTATCAATCATTTCATCCCCTTCCCCAATCCTCGCCGCCTGATACAAGCTCCTGATCAACACAAGAAATGTAGTTTCATTCGGGTAACACCCCCACTCACCCATTCTCTCAAACAGGTTCAGAGCATCCTCTGTCTTCCTAATCGTACACAAATTACTAATCAACACATTGAATGTCTCCACATTTCTCGGAACCCCATGAGTGTCCATATCCACCAAGATTTCCTCCACCTCCGAATGAAGGCGAAAGGGATCCTTCTTCCTACAAAGCTTGGAAACGCAATCAAGAATCGCATTGTAAGCAGTAGTACCAATCTCAAACCCTCCTCTATACATCTCTCCAGCCAATCTCCTCGCCTCCTCGAGCTTCCCATCAACACACCAACCCTTGATCAGCAGATCACACATATACTCATCAGGGAAAAACTCATTGGCCAAACCCTTAACCATTTTCTCAGCATTGCTCGCAAAACCGTTTTCGCAAAGCTTTTCGATAACCAATTTCAGCGAATCTTTGTCGCGTTTCAACCCGTAATCCTTCTCCATCTTCTCAAAGAAAGAAACAGCCTGAGCAGGCCTCCCAGCTCTCACCAGCCTATCAATGGCGGAAGCAAAGGTTTTCGACCCAGCAACTCCACCTGCACTCACAATCACATCGTGGGTCGCCTTGAAATCCTTCCTCCTCCCAAAGTAGTCCACAAAATACGAGAGGGTCTCGTCCGTGTGCTCAAAATTAGGGTTCGAGATCAGCCACTGGTTAAACCCTAAAACCGTACGGCCGGCCTCGGGGGACTGATTGAGTACGTTAAGGACCAGGGGAGCTGTCGGGGTGATGTGGGAGAAGCTCAATTGGAGGCGTTGGGTTACGGAGAGGGGGTCGGAGCTAGAATCCTGTAGGAGCTCGGAGGAGAGAGACTGAGCTAATTCGGACTGATCTGGATCTTGGGTCGGTGGGGCGGAGGAAGAGAAGGGTTTAGAGAGAAAGAAATGGGGTAGAGATAGAAAGTGGGAGCTTGTTCCGGTGACTATGGCGGGTCGGGAATGGCGGAAATGGGTGGGGGTTTGGGGGAGGAATGGAATGTGGGTTTGGAGTGTTTGGGAAGACGACGGCGATGAAGAGGAGGTGGAGAGGTAGCGGAGCAGGAGCCGCCGGAGTTGCAGAGGCTGTAAAGACCGCATTTTTAGAGAGAGGGGGGGAGGAGAGAGAAGCTCACCGTGAGAGGAGGGTTTATGATTGCTGGGAGGAATGAAAACCTAAGCGTTCCTTAGCTACCAAAACGCTGCGTTTTGGGTGAGTTTTCTATGAAATGGGGCTGCGCCTGCGCCTAAGACCTAGGCATCAAGACTAGTCCAATGTGGGCTGACGTTGGCCTTTCGATGTAATTTTTTGGGCCTCAAGCCCAAAACACATGTTACTCTTTCTGGATCAAAGACAAATAGTTCTTGTGCATGCCTATTTTGTATGACATTCAATCAAATCATTGTACATTCGACTGAAAAGTGTGAGTGGGCGTTGATAATTATTTTGTTTTCAATTTTTGTTTATATTTATTTTAACGAAAACTAAAAACTCGTTTGGTAATTACATTTAGTTTTTAATTTTTAATTCTTTGGAAAGTGAAAGTAGTTACCAAATGAGTTTTTGGTTTAAAAAAAAAAAACAAAAAACAAAATGGTTATCAAACAGTTCTTTAATCTTTATGTGTTGGTAAAAAGAGTATGAAGTGATATGGATGTGATTAAAACCGAGCATTGGAGTTGAGGCAAATTATAACAAGCATCGACGTGATTGTCATTATAAAATTTGAACTCAGGATTCCAATCAACAAGATGAAATTGAGTGTTACTAAATTAAAAGATCAAGCATGACCTTTTAGTTTAAAGTACCTAACCTTGGAGAGACCTAATATCTTTTGGCAGTTAATACTAGTATATAAGCAATCAAACTTTCTCCCACAAACTATGTTAATGTATCTTTAAGGAGGTTTATAATCTAATAACCCCTAGCTAACTTCTCTCACTATCTAAATTTATATTTCAATTACGTATTGCCTTGTTGTGGGCGCATGTTGAACTTGTCACCATTATATATTTGTCAAAAGTTATGCCTCTAGGGCTATAAGTCTATTCGTACTAATCATATTGACACTCAACATTTTTTCTTGAGTCAGAAAAGTCAGAAATTGCATATATATGTTCATATAATACGGGTTTATTTTTTTTCATCATTCTAAAATTGCGATAAAGTTCATCATCTTACTTATTACTTGTGTCTATCACCTACATAGATTTCAAAATTTAAACTCATCCAGCTGTAATAATAGAGTGGTGAGCATCACCCCCACTTAACGAGAGATTTTTCAGTGTGACCGATACACGGGGTGGTACATCACATGTGACTATACAAATGGTCGGATATGTGTGCTAAAAAGTTAATAACTTAAAAAATAAAATCTCACCATTTTTATTAAAACACGTGATGTACTATTTGTGTTCCCGTCACAATTAAAAATTTCTCCCACTTGACGGTAGTGAGCAAAAGTTTTCCTTTATAACATTGAGATGAGATGATCTCTCTCTCTCTCCGCGTAATCATGATTAACTATTGCGATTGTCATCATTGTAAATCACATAATGATAGAGATGATGAAGCAGGGAATGTATATATAATTATAGAAGCATGTAGAAGGACATGTCTATGTGGATCCCATTTAACACTGAGAAAGCATAAACAAAACACCTAAACTTATTAGGACCTACATATAATTATTAAGATAAGCTAAAACTAAATATCTTTGTTGTACATAATTGTGTGAAACCATTGACGCAGCAATACAACTTTGGATTTAAAAAAACTATGTACCCTACAGCAGGGTCTAGTTCTTCTTCCTATCTGGGATCACAAGGACAAAGTCTCTCTATATATTGATACACCAATTGTCCGGTTGATTCACATCACTAATTATATGTGCATATGTATATGTATAATTAAGCAAAGTGGTCCATGCAAATGGGATGAGGAGCTAACACAATTTGCTTTTTCTCAAGTTTGCGTTTTATTTAATTAACATGTTAGTGGTTAAAACATATGTTGGAGAAGCATCCTACAAGAGCAAATAATGAACCCTGTACCCGCATAATATTTATAAGCAAAAAATAATTAGTGTCGAAGAGTAGGATCCCACAAGGGTCATATGACAAAATAATATTTAAGTTATATGACAAAATAATGTACAAGTAAATATAGGAGTTTCCACTCTTAATATCATCGAGACATTTTGTGATACAATCCAACACCTAGAAATAGGTATGTGGTTAAATTAGAATAATATCGACAATATTGGTGGTGGTCCTGCATCAGTTTATAAAGCTTATCAATTAGTTGATCCTTGATCAGGACCAGCTACTTGAATACGCATGAAATTATGTAAAGCAACAATGGTTTTATAGAATATCTTGATACAATGTATGGTACGCTATAATGATGAACAACAGTTTAGTTTAGTAGGGTTTGTGACTAGGGTGGTGGACGATGATTCGCTCAGATGTTGTTCTTTAGGGCTTTCGATCGGACCTAGCTAGGGTTTTCCAGTCGATGGAGTAGGCAGCCCAAAATTGTACTTATTCATTTTTATTGGCAACTTTGGTTAGCCAAAATCATGATGACATCTTCTCCTCGTGGAAATGAAGATAAGCGTGGGGTTGATCTGTGCCATGCTTGTTGTAATGGTGAATTGATGATGTGGTATTATTATCAGTTTTAAATTATGTTATATACGGGTTCTGTAGGGGCCATTGATGTTTATGACTTGCACAAATTTGTCTTCTGCTGTTCAACTTACCAGTAGTTTATGTTTTAAAGTCGTTCATTAAAAAAAAAAATCGTATTTACCGTTTGTTTTCTGGTTTAGACTTTGCACATATGACTATCTCATTTCAATTTCCATGCATATTGGTAAGGAAACAAAGCGGTACTGTTGGATATTCCCTCAATATATGCCCCTTTTATATCTTGATGTTTCCATGGTAATTGAGGAACAAAATTGGGGGCTAGGTTCATTCTACTCGTTTTGTGAGCAGAGCATAGGCTTTTGTAGTTAATCTGACAACCAAACTCTGATGTGTAGTTATGTTCGACTAATCCTTTACTACCCTGGATCGTTGTTTCAATAAAAAAAACAAAACAAAACAAGCTAGCAAGCCAGTTAGACAACTTTATATAAAAATAGAGGTCATGGGGAAAAAAACAGATCAAAATGGTTATGAACTATGCAAGCAAAGGCAGCAGCAAAATTCAATCTTAGTAATATTCAAATGCGGAAATATGGAAGGCTTAGAGAAGAAGAATCCTTTTACGTTTTATATTGGTGGTCAAATTAAAGAAAGATTCCTTTTACATGAGCTTTTTTGCATCAACATAACCTAAATTCCCTTTGCAACCCACAAATTTAGGCTTTGGGATACTAGGTAGCTTGCTATAGATGCCAATTAGTGACTCATAATTCTTTATCAAACTTTTGGCATCCAATATTTTCTGGTATATATAAAAGGTTTTGTGATTTTATTCACATGATACCATAACCATACATGTGGCTAGATTGTTACAAAAGAAAAAAATCTCCCATTTCACCAACTCCTCAAATGTTAAACGTAATCCGGCAACTTTACGCAAGACAGAGTTTGATTTTTGGGCACTTTTACCTTTCCTCTCTTTTATATACCTTCCCATCCATCAATGATTTCTGTATCCATACCCTGAAAAAGAAAAAGCCTTTTTTTTAGGGCAAGATGAATCTCAAATGAGATGAAACAATGAACCCCATAGCCTATTTCGTTTGGGATGGAGAAGATCCGTATGATTCTAGTTTGTAGAAATTTTTTGCTCCGCCTAATCGGGAAGAAGCAAGGAAGAAGGAAGGACGAAAAAATAGAAGCTCACTTTGTATTTGGATATCATGAAGTTGTTACAACACTTCCAACTGCAACAAATTCGACATGTTTTCTGAGCTAATTAATACATCTGCTGATGCTTAGCTAATTTAGAAGTTCGAACACACTAAAGTCTAGTCTTTGTATTTGATTTTATAATGTACATGCTTCAATTGATTTACGTGTGTTGTATGATAATTAATAAGAACTTTGGAACCCCAAGTGGTTCCTCTCTATAATTTTTTTGACATTAAAAAATAAAAACATGTGGCTATCTAGAGGTAAAGATATAATTTTCTGCACTATGAGAACCAAATATGTGCACCAGATCGTATATTTTCATCATCCTAGATTCTTTTTCTTTAATTTTCTCATGTCATTATTATGTGCATTATGTGGATTATGTGTTCACACCCTTTGTACGGATATATGCCATTTGCTCAGAGTGTTCACTATGCTAGGTTGATCAATTTTCTTAGACCAAATTTATAAATCATGTGATGTTTTACTAATAAAAAATAAACACGTTAATCAATACCTAAGTAAGAATTCAATCATCCACAATCACATCATATGGTTTACGAAATATATATAATTTAAATAGATAGTCTCCCTAGAATTATCTATTCATAAAATCAGCATTTTGCATATAATATGTATATATAGACACACATATACATATAAATACAGAAAACGATAGTGAGACTTAATTAACTCAAACTACAAGGAGGGGGAGCCGACTTAACTAACCTTGTCATTATATTTTGAGTTTATTTTTCAACTATTGATCGTGAGACTTGAGAGTAAGAGGACTAGGAGGAAAGGAATATATAGGTAGGGATATGGGGGTGTGAGTCGAGTGATAGAGAATCGGTTGAAGGCCGAAAAAGCATCTACTTGCATGCACTGATGTGGATTTATAAGGAAAAAAAAAATATAATGTTAGTTTGATTGGATATTCAAATCTGTTTCCATCTTTTCTTTATAGCTGGAAAAAAGAAGCAAAGCTTTTGATCACAGGCATATCTTTCACCAAAATATATTCTTGAGGAAGGAATTGGATCTCATAAAAGAGGGTGAGAGTTGAGCCGCATCATTGTTTGGTTTAGGTTCTTATTCCTCAATCATTTAAAACTAACGCATTACAAATGATCAAATTAATAAAAAAATCTAGGAAAATATTCTCTAATTTTATTGTATATAATCTTAATTAAGGAATCGTAAACCTTAATTATTTTTTATATTCAATTTTCGCATTCAAAAGGCTATATCCGATATCGATCATAAAGAAATGCTAATAGAAAGCATGCAAAGAATAAAGAGGAAGGGGAAGGCCAATGTTACACATACACAATGACAGTTGAAGTGAGAAACCAAAGAATAAGATTGTAGATGTGTTTCAAATATTTTATTTTCCTGAAAAAAAAATGATAGTTAAATTTAACAAGATGTCATTCGATTCTTAACAAAAGTCACCTCGATGCATGTGTTGAGGGCAGTGATGGATTCAGAATTTGAACTTTTGGGTCTCAATGTCAAATTACAAGTTTTTTTTTATACAAATAAAGCGTGAAACACACACAAAAAAAAAAAAAAAAAAATGTCTATTCAACTAAGACATTTCATCAAACACTTGGTGGTTTTATTGTCTTCGGCCAAACTATGTTGTGCATATGTCAACAAATATTCATTATTGCCAAAGCAATCTGATGAGTGATATCGAGAGTATTTGTCGAGTGTTGTTGATGCAACATGTATGCCTAGTAAACATTATATCCAATACTTGGTAGACACAAAGGGACATGTACCAAATATCCGGAGGGTCCTCAAAAGACCTTCACATGTATATTTCTCGGACTATGGGTGATCTTGGGACTACCTAGATCCCGATTTACATCCACCCTAATTGGGGGATCAATTGATTGCACCTAAAATCTCTTCCTTTTTTTTTTCTTCTTTTTTTTTTAAAAAAACAATAACAGTATTGTTATAACGTTAATAGAACGTATAAACTTCACAGCTATCATGTTGGATGAATCTAAGGGGTTGTCAAACGAGAAAGACTCAAAAGCATATAACAAGATGAACTTATTGGTGAATATGTGAGTGTGCCAATCACGAGAAACATCAAGGAAACGCAGCCAGCACTCCAAAATATGCTAATATGATTAGGTCCTCTGCATTAAATAATGAACGTTCCATTATCATTTCTTTGCCCAGGATCAATTCACTCGGGTGCAGCGATACGTTTCTCTACTCTCAAATTAAAATTAATAGTGAATTTAAGCAGAGAAATTAAACAATGAAATTAAGATAAAAAGCTAGCATTGCATATTGATGTATAGACAAAAACTGCTTACATGGACAGTGATACACATGCCCTAGATATAAGATAGGATTAGAACCAAACCCAAATGTCTTGATCTCCACCACAAAGCAACCCTAATTTAACCAACATATTTAATTATCAAAAGTACATAGAAATTGTTCTTCAAATCACAACCCTAGGAACAGCCTTGCAGACAAGAGAGGTCTTCATTTCCAGAGAAAGCTTCAAGGTCTCAGACAAATCCACACCTGACTGACCATCACAAGGGACCCACTTGAAGCTTTGGAGCAACTGACCAAGCCAAAGCTCAACAGTTGCCAATCCCATGGCTTTACCAGGACAAACTCTTCTTCCAGAACCAAAGGGAGCCAACCTTAAATCAGACCCCATGATTGGAACATCTTCATTAATAAATCTTTCTGGTTTGAACTCATTAGGGTTTGACCAGATTTTCTCATCGTGTGTGATTGCAAACATGTTGACCATGGCGGTGGTGCCGGCGGGGATGAAGTGGTGGTCAATGTGAGTGTCATGGATGGCAAGCCTGGCCCAGGACAAGAGGGGTCCTGGTGGATGCATTCTTAGGGTTTCCTTGACTATGGCACGGAGGTAAGGAAGCTTAGGGAGGTCGGAATCGGATACGGATCGTGTCGGAGTGCCTACAACGGCGTCGATCTCGGATTGCGCCTTGGCTTGGATATCTGGGTGGAGTATCATTCTTGCTAAAATCCACTCTAGGAGTATTGCCACTGTATCAGTCCCTCTGAAGATCATTTCCTGGAATCATGAAAGAAAAACGTTTATTGTATAATTAATCACGTTAATTATGTTGTTTTAAATGGATTGGAAAATAGAAATTTTGAAACATGAGAGTTCTATAATTTGGTTCACAAAGGAGAAAATTAAAAATTTTCAAGCTTGGACAAGAAGGAAAATGAAAAAAAAAAAATTAAAGGGTTAAAGGGTGAAGAATAAAAGCTCAACTAAGGAATTTAGCAAACAAGAAATGAATAAAATTCTCTTTAAAAAATGTTGTTGTTATTGGTATTTCTAAAATAGTAATTTTGCACTCCAAACTAATAAAAACACAGAAAATTTGTAAAGAAAAAGTGCAGAATAATAATTTTAGAGTAACAACAACATAAAACCTTATAGAAATAATTCCATAAAAATATTCCTATAATATTCCTAGTGATCATTGAAACTGGAAAACCTAATGTGCAAACGTTACAAATAACTAAACAACCTAATAGGTTTTTTCTTTTCAAAAATCAAATTAACTTACCCACAGAACTGCAATCATATCAGAGTCACTGAGTTTGTTCTCCTCCAAATCAAGAAGCACATCAACAAAATCACCACTTTCACGATCAGTACCCAAAACTCCATTATTTTCATCCCTTTTCACTCTATGCTCCTCTATGATTTTCCCAACAAAAGCATTCACCTTTGCCACCAATTTCTTACACCTCCTCCTCACACCTTGCAAGTCCAAAAACCCCAAAAGAGGAAAGTGATCACTCCAATTGAAAGTCCCAAGCAACTCATACCCTTCACTCACCAACCCCTCAAGCTCAAAACCCTCACCATTTCCACACCCTAATTCTCCACCAAACTCATAGCTCCTCCCAAACACACTCATCATCACATTGTTCAAAGACCCAAAATGCAACACTTTCCTAACCTCCACCTCACCACTCCTCTCCATCAAACCCTTCATCTCCTCCACCATTTTGCACCCGATACTGTCTCGGAACAATCCGAAACTAGCAATACGCTTCGGGTTGAACAAATGGGTGGAGGATATTCTCCTCAAGTTCCTCCAATACTCACCAAAAGGGGCAAACCCCATTGCTTTGTGGAACAAAAGCTCGTAAGCCGATTCTTTGATGGGTCGGTCAGCAAAGGCCGAGCTGTTCAAGAGCTCTTTTGCAGTATTGGGGTGGCTGGAGATGACAAAACGAGTAAACCCTACTGAGAACGCCATTAGAGGTTTGGCCTTTGAGGTCTCAGCAAGCTTGGCTAGAACTCTGTGAGTGAGAGAACCAGTGAAGGACAAGACCAAACCAAGAATAGGAAAGCCGGAAGGACCTGGAATGGCGGTTTTCGAAGGGATTTGAGCTTTAAATTTGGACAAAGCCCAAGCAAGGCCACCGGGTGAGAGCCAAAAGCCGAAAACAAAGATGAAGAGGAAGAGACAGATGAACAACTCCAAGCTCAAAACTGATGAAAACCCAGTTGGTGGAATGAAAAGAGGGTTGGATTCCATGGACATTTTCTTGACTCTTGGTCTTTTTTTTCTCGGTGTCTGTTTGGTTACTCAGAAAATGAGCGTGACAATGAAAAGCCAAAGCTTCGGAAACAAGAAACCAAGTGGGAAATTAAAAGCTGAGAGGGATTGTGGTGGTGGGAGAAGTGAAATAAGAGTGAGTTTATATAGAGAGTGAAGATGTCTCTTTGCCGCAAAGATTCGTTTTTACTGTAGGAATATAATTGCTCCCCACCTATTTATCACCGTTAATTAATTTAAATTTCGAAATATGTATAGTGAATAGACACTAATCTTAAAATTTAAACATTTAATAAATAAAATAATAAATTGGTGAGCAAAACTGTATTTTTTTTCACAGTGGTTAAAATGTGCCGTCTCTTTCGATAAAAAATTATGATTCCTGTATGCTTTTTCATATTTCTTTCAAACTTTAGCTTTTGGACATCATATGGAGGGATTTGGGGAATATTGTGTATGTAGGAACAATTAAGCTAGTTGACGACATGATGGAGCGCCCATATGGCATATGAGAGGTCGATATATAATGTCATAATCAATTTGATAAGAAAATCTTAGCCGTTCCAAATGTTAATTTTTCACACCAGAATGTGGACCTAGGTGGCCTTCATTTTTGAAATTAATTGAGTTTTATTAATTTCATTCATTTGGGTTTAACTCCAAATTAATTAGTTTTGTTTTAGTGTGCTTTTATTTATTTGAGAGTTTTATTTTTAATTTTATTTTATGAAGACAGTTTTGCTAGAATTTATTTGAGTTTTAATAGTTCACTATAATGGTCATGTTATTTGTGACGCCTCATAATTTTTTTTTTAGAACAAACGACCGTATTTACATTAAGAAGGTGGAAGAGTGGACTAAACCTTACAATGGGTTTGTCATAATAATGTAGTTCGACTTCTCCTTTGACTATAATCGAACTTAAGACCTTTCACTTACAAGTAAAGAGGAGTACTACCAGACTGTAGTACTAAAGAAATTTCACTTAGAACTTCACCTTTGCCTCATATAATTAAGCTAGTGAAGCCACTTAGTACTACAGTCTAGTGGTCTTCCTCTTCATTTGTAAGTGAGAGGTCTTAGGTTCGATTCTCGTCAAGGGCGAATTTCAACCACATTATTGTTAGCCCATTGTGAGGCTAAGCTCACCTCCTCTCCATTAGCGTAGATAATATCGTTTTTTCAAAAAAAAAAAAAAAAAAACTAGTGAAAATATGTTTTCCTAGCCTGTACCATTAAATGTTGTAGTATTAAAGAAACTTCCCTCATGTGTATATAATTGAAAGAAAAAAAAAGCTACTAAAAAAGGAAATATATATATATATATATATTGTAAACAAGAAATTTTCTGTAACAAATGAAAAAAAATATGTGTACAAAAATAATACTTTGAATTAATAAACTTAGGGGTTTGACAAAAAAAATAATAATAAACTTAGGGTTACGATCTTTGTGTAGCTATTCTTTTACAAGACTACCTTTCTTATTCGATCTCCAAAGTAGAATTCGATCCAAGAGTGGTGGCCACTTGATCTTGAACTTGAATCGATTGCTTGTGATTCTTCAAGGGATGTTGAAGTTTGTTATGGAATGAAATGGGACCACAAAGAGTTTGAAGTGTGGTGGGTGACTTTCGGATTTGGCTGTGGATAAATCGGCGCATGTTTGATGAATAACACAAGAGTGTTCGTGTATTTGGTGTTTGCTTTGGCCTGAGAGCTTTCTAATTTCTACTAAGGCTTGAGCTTTCTTCGTTTCTCTCCAAAATCCTCTTTGTTAGAATGAGCGTATTATTTATAGGCTCATTCTAAATCCCGTGATTTGTGGGGTTAATTTTCTGATTTCATTTAATTTGAGCTAATTAGTTAATTTAAATTTTTATTAAAGAAAAATCTTCAATTTAAAAAATAAATCCTAAATGATATAATTTGATCAAACTAGGGTTAATTTGTCCAGTTTTGTACTTTATGTGATTTGTTTGATGACGGATGTTTCAGATGCAGACACGTGTAATTCTTGATAACTCTTTTTTTTTTTTTTTTTTTTGGAAAAAACTCTTGATAACTCATTAAGTTTACATGAGTCACATGTCATGTGTGCAATTTAGGGGGATCCATATATGGTGCGCACCACATAAACCTTGACCAATCGAAGTTTAATTTGTTGGTGAACATTAATTTCACTGAAATTTTCACGTATGACACTCCAGAGAATACTTGAAATCGATTTCCTCTTCTGGTTGACGAGGGTTGGTTTCACCTATACTTATCGATGAATCTTTATGTGATTGATCGAGCACATAACCAAAAAGAATGAAAAACAAGTAAATACAAGGGCAATTTAAAAAAAAAAAAAAAAAAAAAAAAAAAGGATTTGTTGAGTACATCTGTAGGCCTTTATTCAAAGCAAGCTTTCTTAGGCCATCTTCAACCGACCCGGCCAAAGGGCCATAAACAAAAAAATAGCCAGTTTTGACACGAAAACCATCTCCAATCAAAGACTAGGCCAAGGAGCTCGTGGGCTCCACCCAGCCAAAAATTGGAGAACCGGCTAAAGGGTTGGCCAAGACCACCCAGCCCAAACACATGCTACCTGACGTCAAGTAGTTCGATTTTGAGTGCCACTTTTTTTTTCTATTTTTTTAGACGAAATTTTAAAAAAAAATTTTAATTTTTTTTTCCTATAAATACCTAAGCCAATTCTACCCCATTTCTCACATCATTTTTACCATTCCATACTATATTACCTCATTTTATTTCAATTCTTCACCAAATTTTCACATCCTTTTCACAAGTGGCATTCAAAATATGTCTGAAAATTTTATTTTAATATGGTAGTTTAATTCAATTAAAGTAATAAATTATTGAGGGGGCTAAAAAAATATTTCCTTTAGTTGAAGATGGTTTTTTGTGAAAGGGCTATATTTTGGACTATAACCCCGTCGGTTGAAGATGATATAAAATATTACATGATACTGTTCATTAAAAAATAATTTCTTGCAGAACTATAAGGCTAAACGTAGCCTTTAATCTTCTTTTAGTTGAAGATGACCTTAGGAAGACGGACGTTTTGGTTCATTTCTGATTCCAGGTACCGCGTCTGCATGCATGTGACGCCAAATATACAGTCTGCCACCCCTAAGCCCTAGCTAATGCATGTCTAATTATTTTAAGGAAAGATATCTAGGAGTTACCACTTACCACCTTATAAAAATGCAAAACATATTGTCAATGACTCGAATTGATGATTGGCTACCAGATTGCAGCTTTAGAATTTAGACCAAAAATATCCTAACCCAACCGGTAATTTCCTCTTACTTTATGTATAAAAAGAACTTACTGGTTAAATAAATATATAGAGTAATATATATATATATATATATATAGAGAGAGAGAGAGAGAGAGCCAATGTTTTTTATGAGCATTGCTGCGCCAAAACAGCATTGCTGTCTGTCTGCCAAACTAAATCTGGCCAACTAATGCTGCATGCTTATGCTTGATTCTATTTGTATGAAATTGCATGCATGCATATATATATATATATATATATATATATATATAAACTAAGTGGATTAACTCCTGGTGGACGGTAATGTGTTTGGTATGTTTGGTCAATGCAATTTCGAAATCGTATAAGGAGATTTGTTTATTAATTTAGTCCTAATGTACATGTGAATAGGGTTTTGCCTCCCATGTTTAGTACTAAGATTGATCCTACGCTGTTGCACAATAACCCTACAAGTGGGGTTTCCTTGCTGTATAAGATGCACCTTATTGGCAGACAACATTTAGACATGAATGTAAAAGTTTTCAGTCTTTTGACCATGTTAAGTATTGGAGTTTGGTGAATGGGTTAAAATAAACAACAACAACAATCAATTCTTATTTCACTAAGTGTGGTCGGTTGTATGAATTATAGAACGTCACCGCGCTCGGTTTTGCATCAAGTCGTCCGTTAATTCCAAGTACTCTCTATCTTTTCTTAAAGTCTATTTCAAAGTCTTTTTATATTCTTTTGCCCTGAGCCTCCGTCTCATAGTCGCACCTTTTTTTGAAACATCTATAGGTCTTTTGTTCACGTGTCTAAACCATCTTAACCAATTTTCTCTTATCTTATATTCAATTACAGCCACTTCTACTTTATGTCGTCAATATTTGATTGGGCCAAAATAACCACACACAAAAAAATAAAAAATTCAATCCTACTTTATGGGTCAAAATGATCAAAAAAAATTATTCCTATATAATCAGTTTTTTAATATTTGATTGGTCTAATCAGTTCAAAAAAAATTCAAATCTAATCGTTATATCGTTAATATTTGATTCATCTAATCATTTTAGTCAATTTTCTTTGAAAAAACAAAGTTAACCAAATCGGTAATCCATAATTATAGTAACCGAAAGCACATCTTCCTTCCAATCTTATTCTGTTAAAATATTGGATATACAAGATTGCAGCTGTGATATTCTTCCTAGATAAACGTATAGATTCTCTGCAAACAACCTGCGGACAGTATGCATATCTGTATGACCAAATGTTGAACAACGTTGAAAAAGCCATGTTCATCGGTGTGCTACTTTTGGGTTAAATAAGAGGATCTTTACAGCTCGATTTTGGTAGAATCTTCATGGGGACATTTACTTGCTTTCTAAGTATGGACCGGGCAAATTGCCTACAAGGTATCATATGCATATCTCAATTTGTACGTTAGATCTTTATTCTGTTAATTACCACGGTTCTGATATTTGCATGACGTGTGTGTGTATATATATATATAGGGCTCACTTGCACATTAGAATTCACGATGGTGATATTTCAAGTTAATTATACACTAATTATATGGAGAAGTTAAATATAAAGTGGTGTATAATTGGCTTGAAACACCGTCACAATGATATTTATATTGTAACTGGTAAGAGCATCTTCAAATGTCAAAATATACACATAAGCTATAACAGTAAAAAAAACAACACTAATATTCTCCAACCGAAGTGCCAAATCCTATGTGGCGATGACATGGATTGACAGCAAAAGAGGTTGATGTCAAATTTAGCACCTTCAAATGTTTTTTTATTAATTATTAAATGTATTTTATTAATTTTTATTTAGTTTAATCATTTATTATAATTAATGTTGAGTTGACTGATGCAATTATCATACTTTTTTCTATTTTTCAATCAAGAAATGTGAACAGATTACTAATTAAACTTTAAATGTTCTTTATTAAATTTTAATTAGTTTAATAATTTATTTTATAAAATAATAAAATAATAATTTAATTTGAAATATTGGTTAGAGAACAAAACTTTAAAAAATAAGTGCCACATAAGCTATCAAAATTTAAATTTTGTGTTCAAAATTTGAGGAGATGGTCTAAGCAGTTTACTAACTTCCTGTCATTTAACTAAGAATTAAATTTGAACTTCGTAAATACCTCACAGTTTTCAACTCATTGTGTGATATTGACTTTAATGTTAGAATTCAAACTTAAAATTCTTGTTGACTATGAAATGTTATTATAGTTCGTCTTGGAACATCTCTAAAGAAGATACCAAATTTTAAGTGGAATGCGAACTAGTCATTTTTGAAAAATTATATTTCTCCAACCAAACAAAGGTGACCTGGATTGATAGCAATGCTTCTAGCGTAAATTTTGATGCTGCCTGAAATTTCATTTTATTTGATTATTAATTGGTAGGTCTCATCATCCACTAGAATATAAGTTTTTAAAAATAGTTTTACTGTTTATTTTATTTTAAAGTGGGTCTCACCAACATACCGGTTAAAATATAATGAAATTTGACAATATGTTTCGGAATGCCACATCAGGTATCAATAAGATGGAGTTGCTCTTATAATCTGTAGTGCTGTAGAGCAATGTTTTTCACTATTTTTTTTTCAACTTCTGGACAGTTTTATTTTTTTTATTTATTTAATTCAAAAATCAAAACGTAGAAATACGTGTGAATAAAAAAAAGTTGATAGTGCGAAAATAATTATTAGCCATTAATTAGGGTTTTTTCCAATACAAGCAGAGGCGTAGGGCAAGCTCCAGCACAACATCATGGGAGACATTGTGGGCTTCTATACACATGTTGATCTTGTGGCATTTTATTAACAATATCGCTTATAGACTTATCTGCTCTCTCATTTAGGTTTGTAATATTGTCAAGATACATCTCCAAGTCGGTTTACAGACTCGTTTGGAAGTGTTTTTTAAAAATAGTTGAAAACACTTCTGATGTAAATAGTTTTAGCACTAATCCTTAGCAAAAATGCAAGGAAATCATGAAATTCGAACCCAAAAATATTCTCGCTAAATGTGCTTTCTGTAATTTTAAAAATACTTCCAAACAAGCCTACATTTTCCGTAAGTACAAATGCAAAATGTGTAATAGTTTCTAAGCAGAAATATAATACAAGAGATGGTCCGTAAAAATGACAGGTATTGATAAAAAAGACCAAAGCCGAAGACATTCCGAACCACCGGACTTGAAACGATTCCATACACGATCAGCATCCATCTGCGGAAGAAATGAATCCGCGGAAATAATAGCCGATTCAACCATTCCATCAGCAAGCTCCGAACATCTGCTTATCCTTGATGTAGTTTTGTTCATTTCCTTTGAACCCCCCATTTGCAGTCCTCACCCGAAGCAAGGTTTTCAAGACGTTATACACTGAACATCAAAGTTGTTGCACAAGTTATCTTCTCGATATCCCCTCAAGATTTGTGGACCTCCGGAAGCCAATCACGGTAGCCAAATCCAATAGTGTTGATTGAGCTTGTATAAGTGATCAATCTGTTGCTTGTACAAATGAACATTCAATTTGTTGTCTGAACCAGCTTCTTCATTCTATATCGCCTTGAATGCAGAACACATGATAAGTAGAGTGTAAAATAAGTCGCAGATGAATGATGACGAGGTAATGCAATCAATAGGAATCAGAGAAGTCCATGCTGACTCGAAGTTATTTGCAACAAGCAGATATCAGAACACGAGACACACTTAAAGAAGAAGCAGAGGGTAGACAGGTATCAATTCCTAGGTTCCACAACAAACAGGATCCAAAGGAATCCCTAGCCCTTAAGTTCACTTTTACGTTGTATAATCTTTCTGCCAAAGATATTGCAATCGTTCATTCATCCAACTCCCGGCATATGCAAAAATCACTGCCACTTTTCTTCAATTCAATAAAGAATGGAGTGCAATGGATGGAAACTGCTAACTCCGTTAGCAATGCAAATCTTTAAGCTTTCTTAAAACTTTCTGCAGGCAGCATAAAAGGCAAAGTGCCAAAAGCCAAGTGTATACCATGACTATGTCTACCATGCACCAAAATAACTTCATGCCACCAACCATTTTTCCATGAATTCAGATTACAGACACAAAAGTCTACCTGATAAAGTCCTCAACTTGGAGGATGACAAATGGCTCAAAAACGGTGCAACACTAACCCAGAGATTTCATAAATAGCTTTGTGTTCGTCACATCTTCTTTGGATTCTGGATACTTTTGTGGCTTGAAAAGTTTCCATAGTCCAGCAGGATGTCGGCTTTGAACTTTAACATCTCCTGAATATCTCCCAAACATTTTTTCACAGTCCGGATATGGCTTGACGTACAGGTTATAGAATCTAAGCCTGCTAGGCGTGATCAAACCTCTTAACCCCACCTCATAACCAAGCCCGCCTTTAGATCTCAAATACTCGATCACATTGTACCGAGGAATGATCTGCTTCTCAAAATTCACACCCAAATACTGTGGAACTTCAACCAAACAACGGGTACTGAATTTCATCCTTTGTATTAAAAACTCAATCTTCCTCTCAATTTCCCCCACCTTATATATAATTGACCTCGGTTCCTTCCACAACACCTCAAAAGCCTCTCTACGAATCAACCCGTATCCGCACAAGCAGTCAACTCTCAACTTCACTTCAAACCCAGCTCTAAATTCTCCCTCACTGAAAATCTTCTCCTTGATTGGTACCCTACACTTCAAAGTCCTCAAGAATTCCACACACTGCGAAAATTCGCCCAATTCCATGCCAAGAATTCGTGGCTCTTTCATTATCTCTGTCCTAATCACATCCTCGCTAAAACCAAAACCTTTAAACTCACACAGCAATGGCTTCAGCCTATCTTCAACCCCAAATCCTATGACCCCAGGAAAATATTTTAGAACCCAATTAATTTCATCCCTCGAAATTCCAATTCCCTCCAAGAATTCGATTCTCCGTTGAATCTCCCTCCCATTCATCAAAACCACTCCTGGAAACCCCTCTAAAACCTTAATAACCGTGCCATCCATAAACCCTAAACCCCTCAAAACCTCCACACTCCTAAAAACCCCATCTGTGTCAATCTGAAACCTCTTAGATTGTTCCAAAACACTCCTAACCAACAACGGGGAAGCACTCAAAATCCCCAAAGATGAAAAATCCTTTTCCCATTTCTTCAGAAACTGAAAATCCAAAACCCCAGGGCAGTCACAAATCAAAGAAACAAGGGATTTCTGGGCGATTTTGAAGGATAAAAGAACAGCCAGAGACTTCTCTAATTCCTGTAAGTTGGAATTCAATAAAAATTGATGCTTTGAGAGGAAATTGTGCAGCAGAGAAGATGGGAAGCCGTACCTTTGGAGCAGAGTGGCAAGGGAAATCTGTTTCCGGTACTGGGATTGCTGGGTAAATCTGGGTTTTGCTGGGTTTGTGGAAAAAGATTGGGACTTTTGGTTTGGGAAATTTGGGTTTTGCTTGGCGGTTAAAATGCTTGTGAAGCGTGTAACTGTGGTCCTCGTTAGAACCCTAATGGCCATTTCACAATTCTGGTTTTGGAGCTTGTCAAACGCAAAACTACATGAATAAGTACCGGATACAACGTCACAAGCTACAAAAATTATTGGGTGGTTTGTTTAGGATGGCAACGGTTCAGTATTGGGACAGAAATGTTATATTCATCCTCATATTCATGAAAATTAATCATATTTATAACTGCAAAATAACCATCGGGATTATCCATAACCATATTTATCGGGTAACGAATTTTCAATCGGTTATCAGTTATATCCATCTTCGTAAAAAAAAAAAATTATATCTATCCAATTGACGCACTATGAATTTTAGTAGATACTAATTTTGACATTAAATAACCACATCCAATTACAAAAAACATAACAATATATATTTGAAGTTGTTCATGATAAGCCAATATGATAAATTGGTCCAATAAAAAAGAAAAAGAGGACAAAAACAAATATGAAGGGAAGATAAAACATGTAAACTAAATATATGACAACAAACAAGAAGACAATTATTGATTTAATTTTGCATAATTCTATGGGCTCATAACATATGTAATAAACTGAAAAACTGACGCTAATTGATAATTTGCATGAATCAAATAACATGAAAAAGAATGAAAGATTATCTATTGAGCTTACAACATGCACCAATTTCTTGACAGTGAGACTTTTGAATAGAGATGAATCTAATAAACTTGGAACATTTGATAATTGATATATAAAATGATTCAATGAATTAATTTGGTTGAGCATAAGAATAAGAGTATTGAATTGATGAGGTTGTTGGTATGCCCCATGTATGATGTTTGGTGCATAATAAAAATAGTATAGAGTTTGATGCATGTATAATGAATTAGTACTATATGGATAGGAATAATTGAATATGATGTGGGCATGATTCCAAGACTTCAAAAGGCATAATTGAATAAAATATAATATATATCAAATATATATATAATATTCGGATCGGATTCGGGTACGAATATGGATTAGGTACCCCTATAACCATGTCCAAAACCATAACCGAATAAAGTTAACGGTTTTTTCCCATATCCAAACCATACCCGAATTTTCATATCCAAATCCAATCCATTCGGACGATTATCCACTGTTATCAGGTTTAACGGTTAGAATTGCCATCCCTAGGTATGTTCTGGCGTTGCGGATTTTTTAACCGTTAAATTTTAATTTTTATACTTTTAAATAAAAATTTAAAGGTTAAAATATTCAATTACTCAATTTTAAAAAGTGATTTATAATTGGTTAACTTCTTAAAACATTCTAAATAATTATTTAAAATTTTTAAAACTAGACAGTTATTAGATTCATTACGTTCAGTGATGATATAGACAAATATTAAACATGTTTTAACTCTTAAGTTATCCATGAAAATTTTAATCTCCAACTTGATGTCATTTAGCTAGTGTAACTTGGCTAAAATGGGTCAATTTGGAGGATTAGAACTCTAAAAAGGTCGATTAGTGAAAACCAACTTTAATATTTGTTCACCTTATTATTTAATGTTAATAATATCATCAATAAATGTTGATAAACTGTCACATCCTAATCTGGACTCCACCACATTTCGAGCTCGACTCCGTCGTAGCACGATATTAGGTCTTTGGGCCTCGACCACGCCCTCATGGTTTTATTTTTGGGAACTCACACGAGAACTTCCCAGTGGATCACCCATCTTGAGAATGCTTTCGTCCGAACTCGCTTAACTTCAGAGTTCCAACAGAACTTAAAGCCAGTGAGCTCCTAAAAGGCATCGTGCTAGGTAGAGATATGAATATACATATAAGACTTACATGATCCACTCCCCTGGGCGATGTGAGATGTTATAATTCGCCCCCCTTAAGGGCCCGACATCCTCGTCGACACACTTCTGGCCAGGGATTGGCTCTGATACCAAATTGTCATATCCCGACCCGGACTCCACCACATCCCAGGCTTGACTCCATTGTAGCACGATATTGTCCGCTTTGGGCCCCAACCACATCCTCACAGTTTTGTTTCTGGAAACTCACACGAGAACTTCCCAGTGGGTCACCCATCTTGGGAATGCACTCGTCCGAACTCACTTAACTTCAAAGTTCCGACCAAACTCGAAGCCAATGAGCTTCCAAAAAATCTCGTGCTAGGTAGAGATGGGAATATACATATAAGGTTTACTTGATCTACTCCACTGGACGATGTGAGATGTTACATAAACTCTATAAAGTATGACAGAGTCGAACATGTCGCATGATCAAATAGTTTGACCAAAAATTGTGTTCAACATAAGAAAATCATGAGTGGATCAACTGGGGTAATATCGTAATTTGGTCACTCCCAGTCCCAAGTTAAGCAAGTTTCTCGACTTTTTTGCCAAAATTGTTTTTGAGATTTACATAACACATCACCTTGGTCCCTGAGATTGAAAATCAATAGAAATAGTTCATGAGATTGTTCACCATCCATTATTTTGGTCATTCCGTTAAAAACTCCGTTAAGTGTCCAGAGCTCTTGACTGAAAGTTTGGGCAATTTTCAAAGCTTCATAACTCAATCGTTTCTTAACCAAATTCGACCCATAATATATCAAAATGAAGATAGGAAAGTGTATAACAATATTATACTATTTGGAAGCCCAATGGTTGCCGTATATGGCTGAAAAATAGTCTGAAATGTGATTGGTCCGCAGAAAAACTAAAAAACTCTCCGAAAACTGGATAAACTTTAAACATTCATAACTTCTTCAATACTCAATGAAATTGAGTGATTAAAAAAAAAATCATACTTCTCAACAAGACGAAGAGAATGGTACTTTTCTTAACAGCTAATTCGCCGTGGTTTGGCCGAAAAATGGCTCGAAAGTTGTTAACTGGAGACCCTTTTTTGAATCACTCAATTTCGTTAAGTATTGAAGAAATTATGAACGTTTAAAGTTTACTCAGTTTCTGACGAGTTTTTTAGTTTTCCTGTGAACCAGTCACCTTTCAGGATATTTTTCGACCATCTTTGACAACCACAAGGCTTCCAAATAGGTATAATCTTGTTTTGCACTTTTCTGTTTTCATTTTGATATATTATGGGTTGAATTTGGTTAAGAAATGATTGAGTTATGAAGCTTTGAAAATTGCCCAAACTTCAGGTTAAGAACTCCGAGATAACGGAGTTTTTAACGGAATGACTAAACTAATAGATCTCAGGGATCATTTCTATTAATTTTTAATCTCCATGATCAAAATAATGTGTTATGCAAATCTCAGAATCCAATAAACCACAAGTTTCTCTCCTCCCACATTTAAATTTGCAAACTTTATTCACATTTCCATTTGATTTCAAGAGGGACTTGGAGGGTGCCCTCTTTCTCTAAGCAAGGAACTTCCCAATACCCACCGAAGAGCGCCCTCCATCAAACCTTAAAAATGCAGAGGCTCCTTTCTCTGAAACTAGCCTCCTCAAACCTCCCCAGAAACCTCCCAACCTCCGCCACATCCACCGCCACCACCTCCCCAATCTTCCACTCCCAATGTCACAAAACGTTTTCTCTCGCCAAACCGCCCATAACCCAGAACCAAAACCACTTCTTCAGCTCCTTTCCTGCACTCCCGCTTCGCCACCACCCTCATCCATGGCGGTTGCAGCACACTCTCGCGCAAAAAATTCATGGGTTTCTCTCCAACTCATCACTCAGAAAGCAATCCTTTCTGGGTTTCTCGAATACCCTTCTGAGAGCTTCAAGCAAGAGCCTTTCGGACTGCAGAGTCGGATTCCTCAGAGCCCAATTTCCCAAACGGAGCTTTAAGTTCAACCAGAATTTCACTTCTCATCGGAGTCCATGGTAATGTTTTTGAAGTAATGTTTAATCTGCAGTAACTTTTTTTTATTTGTTCAAATTTTGCATTATTGTGAAATTTCTGTTAGAATGTGTGAAATTGTTTGTGATTCAGCTAGGGTTCTTTGAGTTGATTTGGGATTTCTTATTGGCTTTTGATTTCATATTTTCACGGTTGATTTGACCAGTGAAAAAAAGAGAGTAATGTGGCTGGTAACGGAGAAGAAGGACACGTATCGATTCGTGATTGGTTGGCCGTACAAATATTACTTTTTATGTGCTGCACGCCATTGCTTGCTTCTTGTTCATCACAAAAGCTCCTGCATTTTTTACTGGAAACGTTTGCTTTTGCCTTTTTTGAAAGTTGATTGATGAGAAATGCAAACTTCTGCCCATCTGATGTAATAACGCAGTTTACTGTTAGGAAATGAAAAAAATAAAGAAAAAAATGTTTGAAAATTTTGAGTTTTAACTATAAGGACAAAATAAAAGGTTAAAGGGAATAGTCCCATGATTTTTTAGCGTAAAAGTGTGGTTTTTCGTTAAAATGAAGAGTACCAGGAGTTTTCGTTAAAGTTCCCATGAAAATAATATGTGCATTGCTTTCACTGTTTACCAGGCGGTATTAGAATTACTCAAGTCTACCGGGAGGAGATTCGAACTCGGCCTATGCGGGTTAATTTAAATGTAACGAAGTGTCTGTTTTGTGAGTTTAAAGAGATTAATTTTGGACATTTGTGGTGATTTGCTCCACTCAGAATTGAGCAGAGTTTAAATTCACTTTCTGATTCAGCTTGTTTCTTCGAGTTATGCTATAAAATAAGTAATGTTTCAAAATTTGTCACCTTATTATTGAAGAAAGCATATGAAATCAACCAAATACATGACCTTTTGGGATGGTGATGTCTGTACTCATAGTTTCTATCTAGAAGATTATTTGGACATCCGAATACTTTATTAATTATTTAAAAAGTTCTACTAGACTGCACTGCGATAGAGTGTAGAACCTTGCTCATTCATAACAAACCTTGACCATATGCAGTTGCTATCGTAGTGTTAATCTGTCAGTAACTTATTTTCTCACCTTTGTAGGAGGTCGTGGTTCGGGAGGTTATCGAATAATGAAGTGGTTTTGGGATTGATTGTAGCTAATGTTGCTGTTTTTCTTTTATGGAGGATTGCAGATCGTAGCTTCATGATGAATAATTTTACCGTGAGTCATTCTAAATTTGAAGTTAACTAAATGTCGTCAACTTGTCATATGGCTGTATTTCCTGAGTTCCGACACCTCTTCATGTGCACTCTCTTAAAAGTGAGAAGCAATCCTAAACTTAAGGAAAGATTAAGGAAACAAAACGTTGAAGGGCAAACTCTTTACTGCTGCTAGTACTCTAGTTTGATGACAGAGTGTTTTTCACTTCAATTTCCTGACTTGTTAATTTACTCTTTCTCTAACCAGATTTCATTACACAATTTTGCAAGTGGACGGCTGCACACGTTGATAACTTCTGCATTCAGTCATATTGATGCTGGGCATATCTTTTCTAACATGATCGGACTATATTTTTTTGGGATGAATGTAAGCCTTTTTATGATCGGAATTTCAATACAATCATTACCATACGGCTAAGCTTGCTTGAATTGTCAAATTTTGATAACCATGAAGGGTTATGTTCAATCTGTTTTTATCATCTTTGTCTGCTTTTGGTGCACTGACCAGATTGGAAGAGTTTTTGGGCCTGAGTTTTTGCTGAAGTTGTATCTAGCCGGGGCAGTTGGTGGCTCAGTCTTTTTCTTGGTCCACAAAGCCTTCCTGGCCGCGTCATCGCAGGTGAAATTATACTCAAACTAATAATACTCATTTGAGCAAAGCTATAGTTCATTGCTTTGCTCAAATGATAATCAACAGAAGAACTTGTTCACAGAAGATAATGCTTCTAATTTGCTTACTGAACTCTTAAAATGTTTGGGAACTCCTGGATGGTTTTGTGATTGTACGGTATTAGCTCTTGAGTGTCTCATCACAATCTGCTCTTTGCAGGGCCGAAAGCCATGGAACACAGAGGCGGCAAAGATACCAGGACTGGTATGCTTTCAGAAACTGCCCAGGACTGGTTTTGTGATTTTGCATTTCTGAACAAACCAGGATACTGGCCTAGAGTATAATTTCCCCAAGAAATTTGAACAACCGCCTAGAGAAAGAAAAATTACCAAAGAAACTAAATTATGAAAGATGAGACTATCATATGGTGCCAGAGTTTAGCATCATGCCATGCCGGCCATCCCATTAAGCGTTTTCATGGCAATAGGAATGGGATATTAATTCTGTGGATGAGCTTTGAGTTTACCTTTCTTCTCCTCCCCCTGGCTTGTTTTTATCTATCATTATTTCCCATGCGTAAAGCTAAGTTTCATTTTTCACAGATTGTTGGTATACATTGCTTTGTATTACTTGTTATACTCCGAAAAAGAACATTCAGTGAACATTACATTCATTTCACTATTGTGTCTGTTTGTGACATCCAGGGGGCAAGCGGAGCTGTTAATGCTATCATGTTGCTCGATATATTCCTCTTCCCAAAAGCAACCCTCTACTTAGAATTCATCATACCAGTTCCTGCCATCCTGCTGGTAAGTTTGCTTCGTTATTGTTGTGTGATTGGTCGAGGCTGTTAAGCAAATCCTTGAAAACTTGACCTCTCCTTTTCCATTTCAGGGTATCTTTCTAATTGGGAACGACGTCTTGAGGATAATAGAGGTACGTTGGTTATCTCCCTGGTGTCACTTTCCTTTCTGTGTCTGTGTCTGTGTGTGTGTTTGTGGTGCATTCGTGCCATGAAACAGAGTAGGAGTTGAGAGTCACGGTTATCATGAAACGACTGCCATTGTCATTCGTTATTTCAGAGTACATTTAGTGGTAGCATTATGCTCTTATTGCAGGGAGACAGACATATCTCAGGAGCTGCACACTTGGGGGGTGCTGCGGTTGCAGCCATAGCGTGGGCACGGCTTCGGAAGGGGCGTTTCTGAGTTTTGTTGACGGCTCTGCGCATTAGTTGTGCAACGCGTTGTAGATTTTCTGGCTAGGAAACTTAAGGTAGCCCAACGTGTAGTGAATGGTTTAAATTTACCTAATCATCCATTGAGACAGACTTCACAATATTTCCTGAACTTTACTCCTTCCCATCATATTTTAGGGTCTTTCCTGTGGAAAACGTTTTTTTTTTTTTTTTGAACAAACGATATTATCTATCTAATTTAATTTTTCATTTAAAAAGCGATTTTAAACTACCTAATTTAATTTATTTTATAAAAAATTCCCTTATTTTTTATTGATTGATATTGATATATTAATAAAGATACAAAACAAGAAGTTCTTCAGTTATTTATCTTGTATTCTCTCATTATTTCGCACTCTGGATAAAATTATCAACAGTTTAATTAAACCCTACATTCCAAATTTTTGTATTTTAAAATTTATATAACATCTTAAAAAAAAAAAAAAAAAAAACTAACAAAATATCTAAATAAAACTTTAGTTTTAATGAAAAGTGACAAATAAATGTGTAGTGAATAGTACCAAAAAAAAGGTAAAAATATGATTTTTCGTTAAAAATGAAAGAGTGTTTCTTTAAAATTTTTTCCAAAAAAAAAAAGGGACTTGTCCGTTTGTATTCGAGTTCGAATCTCTCCTTCAATAAATTATATAATTCAGAATGCAATATCCTATTGCCAAAGAAATCGCATCACAATTTTAATGGTAAGAAATATAACAAAATATTCACGATAGAAAAAATATGTTTGGACGTGTGTTGGCATGCTCGCAATAAGTTAAAAAACACTATTTATATCCGTGTTAGACTGCGAAAAGGCTTTAGATTTTTATATATGAATTGATTTTCTTGCACTCAAAGGTTCGTTGTGTACTATATATTTGTATGAAAGGACGTCATAACTTCTGTAACATTCGAACGACGATGCTGAAGTGAAAGTCTAAATGTAACAAACACAATTGCAGTGAAGACATGTAACGTGTCATCATATAACTAAATTTATTCATGAATAAACTAATTTGTATCCATTTAGAGCTAATTATTCTTTTGTTGATTAAATCATGTTGTAATATCTACTAATTAATAAAACACTCATTATCAACCAAAATCTTGTGAATTACTAGTTTAACCCTTTAATTAAATCAGAACATGAATAAGAAATACAGGGCATAAATGTAATTTCACACAACTAAATTTTGCTGTTTTTTTTTTTCAAAACTTCACCTACATGTAATCCTAATATATCTCTAATTAAAAATTAAAAATAAAAATAAATAAAAAAAATAAAAACTTCTCATTCCCACATTCTCTATCACTCTCTTCCTCTATTTCAAAAACAAAAACAAAAAATTTTCTCATTGTGCTCATATGCTAGTTTCTGTAAAAGATAACAAAAAGTTATTTTTATAAATTTGATAGCAAATTACAAACTTTCTTTTTTATGATATGAGAAAGAAAATTTTGTTGATGTTTTAGAGCTTATTTGAATATGTTTTTAAAATGATTGAAAGTGTTTTTGGTGAAAATGTTTTTAAAACCAATCTTTAATAAATTTTAAGCAAATATTGGAAAATCACTTAAAGTGCTTCCTGAAAAAACACTTAAAGTGCTTCTTGTAGAAAGCACTTTAAGTACTTTTGAAACCCAAAAACACTTTTTCTAAAAACGTTTTCAGTCATTTTGAAAGCACATCCAAACGAGACCTTAGTGTAGTACATATCATTTATTTTTTCAATTTTAAATAAAAAAAACAGTTTCTACACACTTATTTTAATTTCTTAATCACCTAATTTTTTTTTAAATAAATCAATTTCCTGTAAATTGTATGTAAAAATCACCTCACCACCTGCGCCTATTATTATTATTTTTTAAAACAAACAATATTTTTTACACTAAAAGGGAAAGTGGTCTCACAATAGATTAGTAATAATGTGATTCAAATTTGTTTTTGACGATAATCAAATTTAAGAGCTCACATTTACGATTAAAGAATATACTAACTAAACCGTACTACGTGGCTTCAAATACACATACTTAAACGCATTTTCTCTCATTTCCCAAAAAAAATTTTCCTATCTCTTAATTTTATTTATTCAATTTCAATGTCCTTATTTGCATGGACTAGAAAAAAATAAAATCAGCTCAATCTCAAAACACAAAAACCCAAATTATAAAAAAAATAAAATAAAATTCTTCTCTGTAATTCAGCATATTTCACTGCTTCCCCATTTTTCTAACCCAACTGGGCGTCTCTTCCCAATTGTTTACCCAGAAAACACAATGAAGTGGGAAAGGGTGCAGCTGCAGGCCAAACAAGCTCACCTGCAACAACAAGAACAAGAAGGAGGAGGAGTGGCGGTGGGGGAGGTGTCTGGGCCCGGGAAGCGGTGGGGCCATACATGCAATGCAATCAAAGAAGGGCGGATGCTGTATGTATTCGGTGGTTATGGCAGAGATAACTGTCAGACCAACGAAGTTCACGTCTTTGACACTGGTGGGTCTTCCCCAAATGCTAAAAATTTACCCAGATTATTCGTTTAATTTTTACCTTTATCGTTTTTTGCATGTGGGTTTGTGTAAATTTGGTTGCTTGTGATTTTTCTGGGAAAAAAGCTTGAATCTTTATGTAGTTAACCACGTTAATTAATGTTTAAGGGGTGTTTAGTTGGCTTGTAATTAGGGTTTTTGTTGGGTTTAATTTGGTAATTTCAGAAAATTGGAATCAAATGCTGTGATGGGTTAATTTTCTACCAGGATTAGAGTAAATGCTTCATGGGGTTATGCTGTTGAATTTTGATTTTTAGGGGTTTCATTTGTTAACTTCCAAAGTTGTTTATCTTTATTGTGTGTTTTTTATTTTTGTTATAAAATTTCGATTAGTGCTACATAATCTCTTTAACTTTGGTTTCAAAATTTCCCGTTGGTGTTAACAACTAGCACTCTGCATTTTCCTGTGTGTTGTTGCATTTTGGATAGAGATTGTTATTGTTATACTCTTACTCTGCTGACTGCAGCTACGCATTCATGGAGCCAGCCAGCGATTAAAGGCACCCCGCCAACTCCAAGGGACAGCCACAGCTGCACCACTGTTGGTAATAATCTCTTCGTCTTTGGGGGTACGGATGGGATGAATCCTCTCAGGGATTTGCATATATTAGACACCTGTGAGTGGCTTTCTCTCTCATATTTTTGTTCTTTCCCTAGCTTTGATATCTTTTCTTGACTACGTTGTATGCTCACCCTTCTATACGTTATTTTGGGTCAAGTAATTCAATCAGACGATTCCTTTTCGGAAAATAAATAATTAAATCAGCTATTCTAAATCCGGGGTGGCAATTGACTTATTTTCCTTATCCACTTTGGATTGGTATATTGAAGAGTTGAAACCAGTTGTGCTCAATTTTCAACATTTACTACGTTGTTACCATTTAGGGCTTATATCAAATTCGTTATTGTTGGTTTGGAACTATGTAACCAGATATACTCAATTCTCAACATTTATTGTCACCGCGACCTTTTAAGGCTCATCAAATTCCTTATTATTGATTTCTCAAATATGCATATCACTTCCCGCTTATGTTCTGAATGTTCATGTAGCTTTACATACATGGATATCTCCAAGTTTAAGAGGCGAAGCACCAGAGGCACGGGAGGGTCATAGTGCTGCCCTTGTTGGGAAACGGCTATTTATTTTTGGTGGCTGTGGAAAATCTGCTAGTAGCGACAATGAAGTGTATTTCAATGATCTTTACATTTTGAATACAGGTAGGTTTCCTTGTAAGGTTAGTTCATTAATCACTTAGGTGAGGATTGGTTTGAATTACTTTCATCACACATTTTTCTGAGAGTAATTATGCATTTACATCACATGGATCTTATGAGTTTACTTGATATATCTCACTTTAGCATAGGTTTTTGGATAGCATGTGGGACTTCTTTGGAGATGAAGTTGGCATGCTCTTCAGTAAAGTCTATCAATATTAGCTGCGTCTTGCTAACATTTTTGTTGTTAAAAATAATGATTCTGCATTTGCATGGTACCAGTTGCATTGATCTTATGAGTTTACTTATTTGATATATCTGTCTTTTGGATACCGTATGGACCTTGGTGTGGTGTTCAGTAAAGTCATATAAGAATTTTGTCTCTGTCCTCTTGCTCTTTCGTGCTGTGAGTTTATAGGATTGCACAGGGTCATCCCTGTCACCTTGTTCTTTTTAGAATCTAGACTGGGAGGAAGAAGAGAGGGAGCGTTCTAGGTGTAGGACATCACATTCAGTTTTAAATTGCCTTGGGGATCTAAATTTATCTAGAACCTGAACACTCGACTTAACTAGGTCACTGATCGATACAGATAGCACGTAAGACATGTTTAATCCCTTTTCTCATCCTATCTTGTAGAGACGTTTGTATGGAAACGTGCTACAACATCAGGCAACCCACCATCTCGGCGTGATAGCCATACTTGTTCATCTTGGAAGAACAAACTTATTGTGATTGGTGGTGAAGATGGGCACGATTACTATTTGTCTGATGTCCATATACTTGATACAGGTACCATTATTTTCTGAATTTTTTTACCCAATTGCAAGTTTATTAAACTTTTTATGTAATTTAGATACTACTAGTACCTAGCTCGCGGATATTGGATATGATATGTGCCTTCTGTAATTCTTGTATTATGGTACTTCATTAGATACTCTAATTTGGAGGGAGCTGAAAACTACTGGCCAGTTTATGCCACCCCGAGGGGGTCATTGTACTGTTGCTTTTGGGAAGAACTTATTTGTTTTTGGGGGATTCACAGACGCCCAAAATCTATACAATGACCTCTACATGCTTGATGTTGGTAAGTTTCAAGAAATCCTTCAAAACATTCACCTTTGGCTACTTACATTTATGGATGTTTGAAGCTTCCGAACCTTCTTGTCTATGCACCTTTCGTCACATGTACTTTATGTTCTTTCCATTGCCCTAATATTTTATGGAATCATATCCTTAAATACCCACTCTATCTCAACGGTGGTGCAGATACTGGTGTATGGACCAAGGTGCTAACTGCTGGTGATGGACCGTCTGCTAGATTTTCCGTTGCTGGGGACTGTTTGGATCCTGTCAAGGGAGGTGTTCTTGTATTTATTGGTGGTTGCAGTAAAGGTCTTGAGGCACTGGATGACATGTTTTACCTAAACACAGGTTAAGTATTATCTTTTCATTCCTCCTCGCCGAATTATCGATGTTATCTTATTAGGGTAAAATTTTATACGTGTATGGAGTCTTACTGGCCTGATATAATCTCTAATTTTAGGGCTTGCCAGGGAGAATGAAAGTAAGCTAGAGAAATTATCGCTGAGGAAGAAATTGAAGCTAAAGTGCCAAGAGCAAAATCTCGCCTCTGTTCATGACAGAGCCCTTGTTCCGGTTGGAACTAGTGCTGATATGAGCCAACCCATGCCAGTTTCATTTTATGCCCAACAATGTAAGTGTTACTTACTAAGATAAAGTGTCCTGTTTTCATTAACTCATTTATTTATTATGCATCAAATGTACATATTTCCTGTAGGAATCAGAATGACATGTCTGAAATGTGCTCTATTGTTTTCTTATTTTTGCCGAATTTGCATACTCCTAAGTTATTTAGAGGCAGGGAAAGCTGTCTGACCCTAGGAAGTTCTCTCTTTTCTTCTTTTTTCTTTGTGTCACTTTCGAGTATTCTTACTCCATGAAAACAGATATCATGAGTGCTATCAGTTTTATGTGTTTTGGTTTCATTAGCCTACGTGTGTGTATGTGTTAAGTTTATCACAATGACTGGTTTCATTAAATTTATCATGCAAATGAAAGATGCGCTTGGCAGCTGTTGGATTATGTTGCTGCGCTGTTGCACTGAACTAGCTAAATGTTTAGTCGTTTAGGGTGCATTTGTGTGAGGGTTTAGAAGGGGGTTTTTGACAAGGGGATGACATTGGGAAAATCTGGATTCGTGAATACCGTGTTTGGGTAAATTTTAAAAGGTCTTGAAAAACCCGGGGCCAAAGTGTGGCCTTTAAACCGGGAATTAACTCAATGGATTAACCCTAATCTCAACCATAAATAGGTGAGATTGTGTTGTCACCTCTCTCTGTCGCTCTCTCTCTCTCTCTCTCTCTCTCTCTCTCTCTCTCTCTCTCTCTCTCTCTCGACTGAGATCTCAAGCAGATGACAACGCGCACAAAAAATCCAAGGCTGAAGCCAAAGCCAGAGCTGAATCCGGAGCTGAAGCCGAAGCTGGAGCAGGAGCAGTATCCGGAGCTGAAGCCGAAGCTAGAGCCGGAGCAGCATCCGGAGCTCAAGCCAAAGTTGGAGCCGGAGCAGTATCCAGATCTGAAGCCGAAGCTGGAGCCGAATTTTGCACATGTGCAATTCCCATTCCATCCCATCTGTATCTCTCTTTCTTTCTTTCTCCCTCTCTCTCTCTCTCTCTCTATCTCTCAATCTCTCTCTCCCACCCTCTCTCGGTTTGGATGAAATGGTTTGGTCAAGGCTATCTGGTCTGATGGCCGCGCTTCCACTTCTCAGAAGCATAAGCTCAGATCTGATTCATTGTCGACTAAGCTGAGCCTAATCTCCAATCCGATGAATTTGGGATTTCCAAGCCTGGTGGCTGTTGTTTGGTTTCTGAGAAAAATCAGATAATTAGATCTCCACTCGTACAATTCTAATAGTTGCTGTGGTTTTCGTGTTATGTAATAAATTAGAATTTATCATGTTTGTTTTTGTTTTTATTTATTTTTTTTCAGATAACTTTATTATTTATTTATTTTTTCAAATGGCTAACATGCACAAACACATTCGTGTCCTGCTCCCATCCTTGCCAATCCCTTGGAGCCACCAAATTCCTCACCCAAAACGGACCCTTAACCATTTTAAAGGACCAAAGAAGGTTCGGTGTCTGCTGTTCTATGATCTAGGTTCTTAGCCGAGAAGAGAACAAGGGTTCTTTCTCAATGGACAGGGACATGAGGAATTAGGTTATTATAGTGTTATATAAATTTGTACTTGCAATCCAACGGTGTTAGTTTGACTGTTACCAACCATGGCCAAAGTGGTGTTGGCCCTAGACTTATTTTTCCTTGAATGTTTGGTGGAGAGCTTGCCATAGGTCCCTTGCTTTCTTGTCTATTCAATCTCTTTATGAGTGAAGCACTGAAGTTCTGAGGTAGAGTAAGCGGTTGGATTCTGCAAACACAAGTTGTGACGCAGTGAATGATGCAGCACAACTATTTGCTGATGGACAGGACTACCCTTTGGTTCTTCGTTTTAAACTCTTGTCAATATGATTAACAGTCTCTGGTGGCCAATCTTGACTTTTTTTTAGATACTTCCTTAAAGGGAAGCGTTGTACCTGTACTGTTTTATGTTTGACTTGCTGCGATGTGTATGTACCTCCATTTGCATTTTATGTTTTGGCCTTGCTAGTATGACTCTTTGCATTAACTGAAGCTTCCGTTCCCTACTAGCGACTTTTATTTGTTATCTATTCAAAGAAAATGAAAAATAATGTAATCGAAAAGAAAAAAAAAAATCACTGATTGAAATTGAATATGTACTTGAGGAGGGATTTTGATGTCATTCACGAATGATCTTGTGCTATAACTGCAGGCAGACAGAATATCCCTTCGAATCAGTCCCAGCTTTCTTTGGAGAAGAAGACATTTGTTGCAAAGGTTACTGACAAACTTTCTGATGGATACACAATTGAAACTGTTGTTGATGGAAAGCTTCTTCGTGGTATAGTTTTTCCCAACCGGCCCGGGTTTAACATTGATATTCCTAATTCCAGCAGGTAAGAATATGGTGTCTATATGTGTGTGTGTGTGTGTTTTGTTGAGGTATATTACTAATATATTTGAATATTTTGATTCAACTTTGATTGTGTGAATCCCTTATCAGGAAGCGGACTGCCAGTGAAGCTGGTGGTTTGATGTCAAATGGTGATTACAGCAGCAAGTCAAAAACTTCTAGAGGCATCAGGCAAGAAACTGCAGATCTGACGGATAATGTTCATGGAAAGGCGCCCATATCACATGAGCAGACAGAAGCTGCTGCAGGTTCCATTTCAAACAATCAAGCATATTCGGCCGCTTCTCACTTGCATAAGGTCTGATTTTTCTTTCCCTTGTCTTGAATAGATAAGAGGGGTAGAAATTTGTTTTGTTTGTCGTGTGCATACTGAATGTTATCTGTTGTGGGCTATATATTGGGTTGCACCTAAACCCTGGACTCTTATGCAGGTTACTGGAAACCCCGAGCAGTCAGAGGTTCCTCTGAATCTGGGTAAAAATCAGGCCAATAATGCTCCGAACTCTAACTCTGAAGTTGTGGGAGACAACGGGACTCATAAGCCGACTGATGCACCAAATTTCAACGCTGCAGTTACAAGGGAAAGTTTGTCTGCTAATTCCGCTGCTGCTTCATCCCTAAGCCAAGGTAGGAATGTAACGAGTATTTTTCTACTTATTTGCCTTGCTACGGGCTCATCGACATTGTACGCAAATGCTTATGCTTACTATAATGAGTTATGCCAAAGCAATGAGTTGAGAAACAAATCTGTACAATCGTCTCTTACCGTTCTGATGGCAGGTGACAGGAAACTAACATCGGAAGGACAGAACGACGCAGCATCCATTTGAAATTGAGGATTACTTCTGAACATAACCAGAAATGAAAAACCACCGGGTATCTGTACATTCATCATGCGAAGGAGATCATAGATGCCTATGACGGGAGACACAGAATTTTCCTACCGTTGTTATCTGCAAACCTCCAATAACAGTCGTAGGTTTAAAACTCTAGTTTATAGTGCTCATCAAAACTCGGGCGAATTCTCGATTAGGTCCTCCTAATTGAAAGGGGAAAAAAAGAGGTTGCTTTTGCTCATAAGAAGTTTGGTCTTTTTAGCTTAAATTTTACCTTGTTATCGTTTACAGTCTCCGTTAAATGGAAATTCGTTACATTGGTAGTTTTATCTGGTTTTATATTGGTACTTTTTCGGTTCATGAATTTTTGTTCTTTGAACCTTGATGCTAGGGCTAGTTCATCATATGTTTTTTTGAACGAATCTCTAGAGGGGGATTCGAATTTGAGTAAAAAATGGGCGAGCACATTGCCTTGACCAACTGGCCTAACCCATGTTGATTTGTCGGTCAATTGATTTCATTCTATACGAAAGAGTTGGGAGAAAAAAAGGTTCGTTCCTAGGTATTTTTCAAGAACACTACAAAATTCGAGCACAAAAAAGGGGTTTCGATAACATCAAGTGATTTTTTAAGCGACTTCATGGAGAAACGCTTCTCGTGTGCTTCTTTCCTTCGAACAGAATCTAGAAAACTTGTACAAATTTCGATTAAAACGAAAAAACCTTGTAGAACATGTAGTGCAATTTGTGAACGATAATATCATCGGCCAACTTAACTCGAAAGTTTCAGCAGCATAAAAGCCTAAACCCAACAAATCCCCGCCACAGGAAGTGCTAGAATGTTGGAGAGGAGAAATCATCTACAGAGGGTCCAAATTACAAAGGTGCCCGAGGACCAAACTGATGATTCCAACTTCAGCGGCGTGAGGTTTTCACTTGCCACCGCCACCGCCTCCAAACAGGTAGTCTAGGGATGATCCACCACCGGGAGCTGAGTGCACTTTTGTTGATGGTCGATCCTGTCAACCATATTTTCAAAGCCATGAATAGTGAATACCAAACATGAACGGGTGATAAAAGTTATTAGTAAAAGATAAAGAACATTCAAATTTCCAGTCAGAACATCAGAAAATATGCAAATCTGCGAATCACAGATTTGCGAGCAATCTCTTCGCGAGAGAAACAGAAATGTAGGTGAAATTTCTACCGAACAAAACATGACTATGAACAAAGATCATACTGTGATGAAGTTGCCGCAGTTCTGGCCATCAGCTCGGAAATAGTTGTTTGAAGTGTTCCCAGGTACGCCAGCGGGAATCTCCTTATTGACTTCTGCAGGTGGTGCGGGAGCAGTAGCCCTCTGAGCAGGTGGTTCCGCAGTTGGAACCGGCGCCTCGTTCTGAGGAGCTGCACCCCTTTTCGCCACGGGATTCTGAGTTTCTTCTCCACCTCCAAACAGATAGCCCAAAGAGCTTTCTCCCCCTCCGCTGCTGACTCCACGACCCATGTTCCTCTCCTCGAATGAGTGGATACTGCACATAGGTTTCGAACCAATTAAATAACAATGAATGAAACCAACACAAAGCAATACCAACCAAAAAGTACCCAGGGTTGCATGAATCACAAAGCAAGCAAGAAAATGCCATCTCACATTACACAGTTCTAGTCAATTTCCATTTTCGGGGATTATCTCCGATAGGGAAGAGACTTGGAGCAAAACCGAGCTCAGTGGCATTCTAACATTCATACAGCCGACTCCACTTCGTGCAATACGGCTTTGTTGTTGTTTATCTCCGAAACATTTTGTGCTATTACGCCACAAATCATGTCTCCGGATCTCGAAATTCATATTTTTCATTAATTCATAACATCAAATGATCAAAACCCAACCTCCAATAATGCAACTCTGGATCTCATATCAAATTACTAAAGGACCATGAAATTCAATTCCTCGGCCATATCTCATACTCCGAGTGCGAAATTTGACCCGAAAACAGTAATGAAAGATGGATTCAAGCAATTGCAAAATTTGCAATTAATCAACTTGATTAAACAAACTCGCATTTGCAATCTGAAAATTTCTAGCTAATCCACGAGAATCAAAATTAAGCGAAGAAAATGCACAATGTTCACAAGATCATAAGAGAGTGATAAACATCAATCTACAACAACAATAACAACAACAAACAGAAGCGATTCCATAGTAAAATCACGATTGTAAATTCAGATACAGATCCACCAAATGTAGAGTAAATTATTCAGTTTAGCTAATTTCAGAAGATTTCTGTACATAATTTTCCTGCATTTTCTCGGGAAACAAACAGCAGATAGAGATAGCGAGCGACGGTTACCTGTGAGAGCGTTGCGTTGTTTGGACTTCAGATCTGAGTCGCCAGAGCACTGAGTAGTAAAGCCAGCGGCAACTTTCCGTATTTATAGTGAAATTCAAATCGCATGCGCTGGGCCCACTATCAGAAGATATTTTCAAAAATAGATTTTTTTTTTGAGTAAATTGTAGCAACGGTCTTTCAACTTTAATCAAATTGGAACAATAATCTATCAACTAAAAATTCATTATCATTGGTCCCTCAACTCGTCAAAATATATAGCTATGGTCATTTTCGTCAACTTCGTTAGAATTTTGTCAAAATGAATTATGTTAGATGACCATTGCTACAATTGGGTTAAAATTGAGGAATCATTACTCCAATTGAATTAAAATTGAGAGACCATTTCTCCAGTTAGATTAAAGTTAAGGAAACAATGATAATGTAATTTTAGTTAAGGGATCACAGCTGCACGTTTTGATGGGTTGAACGACCAATGGTAATGAATTTAGTTAAAAGTTAAAAAATCATTACTACAATTTAATCTTTTTCTTTTAATCATATTTTTTACTTTTAATTTTCTTTTTGGAATATGTTACTTTAATTTAAACTACTTAAAGGCGGAACTATCAACATTTGGGCTTTGCACCAAAACAAAATCACCATTTGGGCCAAATGAGACCTTATCAGCCCATTAACAGAAAACTAGGCCCAAAACAACAATAAAGAGTCCAGCTCGGAGAAACCCTAATCCGAATACGCAGAGGCGGCGGATGAAAACGCAAAAGTAAACACCTTGTAAAATGACGAAATAGCCCACCTAGGTTAACAACAGGTAGCCGCGCATCGGAGCGGAAGCGAAAAGCAGTTAAATTTTCCAATTGCCAATTTTGCACTACCACCACACCCAAAGCGCCGCTTCGACCTTTCGACTCGCCGCCGCTTCGACTCCCTCCGCCTCCTACTCATTCATTTTCCTCTCTTCTTCTGCTTCTTCTCTCCGCCGCGAATTCCGTTGCTCCTCCGCTCTTTCTCTAACTTCCGCCGTCAGAGATTTGCTCGGTACTGATACTGCCGAGGTTGCTCCTCCGCGTCTTCTCTTAATTCCGCCGTCAGAAATCTGCTCGGTGCTGACACTGCCGATTAAACAGAGGTCGGTTCTCCGTTAACTATTATTTTCTTCATATTTTGAAATGTCTGATAAAAATTTAGTTAATTAACGAATTAATTGCGTTTTTGATTTACTAATCTCTATCCTGTTTGCTTCGGCTCATATTATCTTTTTTTTTTATTATTTATAATTGTTGTTGATTAGCTTCTGAATGGTGATTGTGTTATTGCTTTGAAACTAATTTTGAGCTGTTAATTTGATTGCTTGATTGTTTGTGAATGCATTTTAATGTGTGTTCATTTCTTTGTATATCAGGTGACTGTGTAATTTTTATGGTTTTCAATATGGATATACTTAATCCCAATGTTTACATGAAGAAAAAAATGACTTAATCCCATCTCAGTCCTGTGTATATCTGCTGATTGAGTGCAAATTTTCGATAGAATCGATTTTTTCATTAGAATAAGGAAATTACATAACCATTTCATTAATATGATGCAAATGGATTAATCCCATTGTTGTATGAAGAAAATTATTAATCCCATCTCAGTCCTGTGTGTATCAGCTGATTGAGTGCAATTTTCGAATTTTCAATGTTACAAAGTTTCAAATTCTTTATTAGAATAAGAAAATTACTTAATCCATTTGGTAATACGAAGCAGACTACTCAATCCCATTTTTATATGAAGCAAATTACTTAGTCCTATTGTTATATGACTGCTGAAAAATAAAGTCCGTTAGTTATAGCGGAGGTCGATCATCAGCTAGAAGTTTCCCATCATCTTCATGGATCCTTTGGTTCAGTTTATTACTATTATCATTTGTTATCTTGTTAATTTCAATTTTGATCTTAAGTGAATATGCGTATAACAATAGCATCAACATGTACATAAAATGGGTGTAGCGGAGATGAGAATGCTTCCTTGGATGTGTGGGCACACGAGAATGGATAAGATTAGGAATGAGGTTATCCGAGGTAAAGTAGGAGTAGCCGAAATTGAAGGAAAGATGAGAGAAAATCAGTTACGGTGGTTTGGACATGTGAAACGAAGGCGTACTGACGCTCGGTTAGAAGATGCGATTATGGGACAGAGGTTTAGGGCTGAAGGGGTAGAGGAAGACCTAGGAAGACTTTGGAAGAGACTCTAAGAAAAGACTTAAGAGTACTTGGATCTAACGGAAGATGTGATACAGAATCGAGCGCAATGGCGTTCTAGGATTCATATAGCTGACCCCACTTAGTGGGAAAAGGCTTTGTTGTTGTTGTTGTTGTTGTTGATGTGTATAACAACCTACAGATCCGGGTATTGTGCTTATGTGAATATACACCCTGGACTGATTCTTTTACTACTTTATTATGATTTTTTAATTGCTTTCGGTATGAAATTTGTAATTTTGAAATCCAAGCATGTGTTTAATGATATTGGCTTCTGGGTGCTCGATCTCTATTTTAATGAATTAGCGTGTTTTTCTTTATTACTTGTGGAAAATGCAGAAAGGTTTTACGAATCTGTTTTTTCGTTTATGTTGACCATTCTTTCAGGTGTTAGAAAAATTATGGAGAAGACAATTTTAGTTGACAATGCTTGAATTCAAGGAGAAGATTCCCCAGTGATTATCTACTGATCAACATGGAAACTGCAGTGTGTAATGAAAAACCAAATTCTCAGTCAGAAAAGGAGTACTCAGAGAAGCTCACTGAGTCCATGAACAATGCTTTGTTGGAGGAGCCTTCAGTAAATATTAGTGCAAATTTGCCTCTAACTGAAGCCCTGCCTGCTGTATTGCCGAAGAGACAGCGGAAGAGAGCTAGGAGCAGTGGTGCTAAAGTTATTAATAATTTCAATCCAGTGCAAAGCTTGGACATTCTGGTAAACCCAGTGGAATCCCAGAATAATGTGCAGAGAAGTCATGCCCCAAATATTGGTGATTCAGATCTATGCTGTTTGAAGGGGACACTTTCAGTTGAGAATATTACTCCTGAAAAAAAAAATTGTGTGCAGTCTTTGGGTAGGGATGAACATCATAATGATTCACTTGGGACTGAAAAACTGATGGATGAGCCTTCAATGAGTATCATTTCTGATTTGGTACCAGCTGAGTTACCTCCTCTGGGAGGCTTGACTAATAGGAAGAGAAAGAAGAAGGATACAATAGGTGTTGCCCTAGAATCTGAAAATTCATGCCCGGAGTCTTGTGCTGTAATTTGCACGGCAATTTCAGAAAAGGAAGAACAGCAAGAAGATTTGTTTCACGAGCGAAAAAAGAAGAGAAAGAAGCAGGATAAAAGGCATAAAATCCATGAGAGTGATGATAAAAATTGTGATATTTCTGTTGGTACTTCTTTAGCTGAAACTATTATGCCAACGGTAGATCATTCTGTAGAGCCTTCTGTCGTAGACTTCCCTGAACAAGTGGAACAGGTGGCAATGGCACAACCACCTATGGAGGGAATTGGCACAAATGAAAACTCAAAAATTGCTGAACCTATTGAAGATTCGAGCTCCTCAAGAAAAAAGAAGAAAAAGACGCAGAAGAAGTCTAAAACCCAAGAGAGTATTGATGAAAGTTGTGGGAATGACAGAAGTTGTAAGCTGTCAGTTGGTATTTCTTTAGTGGAAAATATTATGCCAGGAAGAGATCCGCCTCAACAACCTCCTGTCTCAGAATCCTCGGAACAAAAGCTCGAATTGCCACAGCCACTTACGGAAAGAATGAACATGAAAATTAATTCAGAAAGTTCTGAACCTATTCAAGATTTGAGTTCCTCAAGAAAAAAGAAGAAAAAGACTCAGAAGAAGTCTGAAACCCGGGAGAGTAATGATGAAAGTTGTGGTAATGACAAAAGTTGTGAGCTTTCGGTTGGTATTTCTCTAGTGGAAAATATTATGCCAGGAAGAGATCCGCCTCAACAACCTTCAGTCTCAGAATCCTCGGAACAAAAGCTAGAATTGCCACAGCCACTTACGGAAAGAATGAACACGAAAATTAATTCAGAAAGTTCTGAACCTATTCAAGATTTGAGTTCCTCAAGAAAAAAGAAGAAAAAGACTCGGAAGAAGTCTGAAACCCGGGAGAGTAGTGATGAAAAAAGTTGTGAGCTTTCAGTTGGTATTTCTTTAGTGGAAAATATTATGCCAGGAAGAGATCTGCCTCAACAACCTCCAGTCTCTGAATCCTCAAAACAAATGCTAGAATTTTCACAGCCACTTATGGGAGGAATGAGCATGAAAATTAATTCAGAAAGTTCTGAACCTATTGAAGATTTGACTTCCTCAAGTAAAAAGAAGAAAAAGGCTCGGAAGAAGTCCGAAACCTGGGAGAGTAATGACGAAAGTTGTGGTAATGACAAAAGTTGTGAGCTTTCAGTTGGTATTTCTTTAGTGGAAAATATTATGCCAGGAAGAGATCTGCCTCAACAACCTCCAGTCTCTGAATCCTCAAAACAAATGCTAGAATTGCCACAGCCACTTATGGGAGGAATGAGCACGAAAATTAATTCAGAAAGTTCTGAACCTATTGAAGATTTGACTTCCTCAAGAAAAAAGAAGAAAAAGGCTCGGAAGAAGTCCGAAACCTGGGAGAGTAATGACGAAAGTTGTGGTAATGACAAAAGTTGTGAGCTTTCAGTTGGTATTTCTTTAGTGGAAAATATTATGCCAGGAGTACATCCACCTCAACAACCTCCAGTCTCAGAATCCTCGAAACAAAAGCTAGAATTGCCACAGCCCCTTATGGAAGGAATTAGCGCAAAGATTAATTCAGAAAGTTCTGAACCTATTGAAGATTTGAGTTCCTCAAGAAAAAAGAAGAAAAAGAATCCGAAGAAGAATTCTGAAACCAGGGAGAGTAATGACAAAAGTTGTGAGCTTTCTGTTGGTATTTCCTTAGTGGAAAGTATTATGCCAGTAGTAGATCCGTCTCAACAGCCTCCAGTCTCAGAATCCTCAGAGCAAAAGCTAGAATTGCTACAACCCCTTATGGAAGGAATTAACGCAAAAATCAATTCGGAAAGTTCTGGCCTTGTTGAAGATTTGAGTTCCTCAAGAAAAAAGAAGAAAAAGACACAGAAGAAAAGGTCGGAAGCCCGGGAGAGTAATGATGAAAGTTGTGGGAATGACAAAAGTGGTGAGTTTTCAGTTGGTAGCTCTTTAGTGGAAAATATTGTGCCAGGAGTAGATCTGTCTCAAAAGCCTCCAGTCTCAGAATCCTCAGAACAAAAGCTAGAATTGCCACAATCACTTATGGACGGGATTAGCACGAAAATTAATTCAGAAAGTTCTGAACCTATTGGAGATTTGAGTTCCTCAAGAAAAAAGAAGAAAAAGTTTAAAACCCGGGAGAGTAATGATAAAAGTTGTGAGCTTTCAGTTAGTATTCCTTTTGTGGAAAATTTTATGCCAGGAATAGATCCCTCTCAGCAGCCTCCAGACTCAGAATTCTCAGAGGAAAAACTAGATTTGCCACAACCACTTGTGAAGGGAAATAGCGCGGCAGCAAGTTCAGAAGGTCCCAAGTCGCTTAATGTGGACTTGAGTTGCTCACAAGAACAGAAGAAGAAGCGAAAGAGAAGGCATAAGACCAATGAGTGTATTGATGAAAGATGTGATCTTTCTGTTGGTACTTCTTTAGGAGGAAATACTTTTCCAGGAGTAGATCTTACTGTACAGCCTCCACTTGCAATGTTCTCAAAACAAGATCTAGAAGTGGAAAAACCTCTTGTTGAGGGAATTAAACAAAGAATCAATTCTGAGAGTATCGAACTCATTGAAGTTTTGAGTTGCTCACAAGGGAGAAAGGATCGGAAGAAAAGGCTTAAAATGCGTAAGAGTAATGATACAAGTTCTGATCCTTCTGTTGGTACTTCAGTGGAGAAGATTATTCCAGAAGCGGATCCATCTCCACAGCCTCCGGTAGCAGTAGTATCAGACCTACATGTGATACAATTACTTTTGGAGGAAAGTACTTTACAGGAGAAAAATGAGGACAAGGATCAGAACAAGAGATCTAATGCCTCAGGAAATAACAACACCAACCACCAAGTTTGCGCTGGCTTTCCTGGCCAGGTTGATTTGGGTGCTGTGGCGAAGGAAGGCAGTTGTTCACAGATACCATATTGGGCTGTTGAAAGACCTCTTGTTTTTGTTTCTTGGAAAAAGCTTCTCATTCTTGATGTAAACGGGCTTCTTGCTGATATTGTTCAACTGGTTCCCCAGCAGATGAAACTGTATAAACCAGACAAAATGATAGCAAGGAAATCAGGTGATAATTTACATTTAAATGTATATGGAGAGTTATATACTTTTCTAGCCTTACTGAAATCTAATCCCTACATGTTTTTTTCGCAGTTTTTAAGAGGCCATTTTATGATTCTTTTCTACTGTTCTGCCTTGACTATTTTAACGTGGCTATTTGGTCTTCAAGAAACAAGTAAACTTCATTCCAGGACTGATACACCTGTTCCTTCTCTCATTTTCTGTTTTGTTGGGTTGTGATATTTTACACTTGCTTTTTCAGGAAGAACGTGGACGCGGTGGTAGATTATCTTTTGGGAATTTCCAAAAAGAAATTGCTTTTTTGCTGGGTAAGGACTTCTTCAGTATAGTTTGTAAGATAATCACCTGTAATCAAACTTATCCAGTAAAGTAATTTAGTGTTACTTTAGCAATTTGTAGAACTTGTATTTTGAGTGAATCAATTCATAATTGCATTGCATTGATTTCAATTCTATTACGTTATTCTTACAACGATTGTTGTATGCAGAATCAATCCCACTGTACTAAAACGAAGTTCAAAACTCTTGACAACAAGGAAAAACCCCTTGTTTTCAAAGAACTTAGAAAGTTATGGGAGAAGCATGATCCTGATCTTCCATTTGCAAGGGGAGAGTACAACGAGACAAACACATTATTAGTGGATGATTCTCCGTACAAAGCTTTATGCAATCCAGTTAGTTGATTAACTCTTTCCTCCTTATTTCTTCACTTTGACGTGACTGGTTTAAGTACAAAGGTTACAGCCTGAAACTAATACTTTGTTTCTGATTGTTTAGGAGAACACAGCAATATTTCCCTTCCCATATCGATTCAAGAATCGAACAGATAGATCACTAGGTGAGATACCGTTCAAGTTTTTGTGTATTTGGAAATGTAAGGAGATCAATGGTTGCATATCTCACATTCTAGCCTCATTCACATTTGCATTGCACATGGTCGATCTCAGCTAAAATAATTACGTTGGTTAAAATTTGATCCATGTGTGGACCTAGTTTTGCCGCTATGTCTTTCAAGTATTATGCACGTTTGTGTGCCTTCAAAGCTTATGTCTGTAGGTTCCTCCAGGTTTTTGAATTTATGATTTTCAGTTTATCTATTCTCATCCTCAATGTTTTTGTTTACTTCTCTGGAGTAGTTACTCAATTACTTTTACTTACAACGTTATTGGTCTGAAATTTTAGCTTCCAGGTGTTTTATTACAATTACTTGTCTTTTGCAGACCCCTATCGTTGATTGTATTTTTTCGGATGACATTTGAATCATAATATCCATTTTATTTTCTGTTTTTGTTTTCTACTATCAAATACTTTTTACATAATGACTTGGTGTAATATGCAATTATACGCTTGGTTTATCACAGGGGTTGGAGGCGATCTTCGTCGTTATGTGGAAGGATTAGTTTATGCTCCAAATGTTCAAGAATATGTGAAGCACAATCGATTTGGTCAACGCCCCATAACAAAGAAAGCTAAATCGTGGAAATTTTATAGTCAAGTTTTAAGGGATCAGGCGCTGTCACCCAAAAATTGATACCATTACTTGTATTGGCCGGTGGAGTTGAAGTTGGCTAAAGTTACTCAGGAAACGGGTTCCTGAGTTGATTCTAAACACCTCCATGGCAACGAATAATTGTGTAAGTTGTATTGGCAACCCACATAAACCTTGTGCTTCCAGTCAAGATGAAATTGTTCGGCAACTCCTTCTTCAGAAGCCTTTCTTGTGCGCTTGGATCCTTCGGTGTTTTTCACTTCCTAGCGGTCCAGTTCTCAGTAAACGTGTAAGAGCACATTCGTTGTTTTGTTTCGGTTTTTTTGTTTACCAAGCATACAGAGCTAGAAGGATAGAGCGTTTTATTTACTTGGGTAAGAAATGCAATATCTTCGAAGAGTTTGCTACTGAATTTTGTTGGCTTAATTATATTCGGTTTTTTATATAAGCGACATTCTTATTATGTTCGGTTTTTTGGTTATTTGGTTCATGTGACGGACCAGACTACAAGAGTTTTCGTTTATAGCGTGCTAATGTGATGATGTTTCTTTACTCCGCATGAACTCATGTGGTTTAGAACATTTACCTCTAAACCGATACGGCGAGTTTGAATCTCTTCCTCGAGTATGGTTCACTTTTACTATGCAAACAGGATGACTACTGAGTGCTTAATCGTCGTCTTTGTGCGAATTTTGTTGACAATGACGGTGAGAACGTTGGTGTTAGTGAACTCGCCAACCATGGCAGCACCAACTGATCCTGCCGGATCCATGCTTCGCAGAGAGGATCGACGTTATCGGGCAACCTTCCCTCAGCATCGGAAATAAAGTCCGGAGGACAGACAGCAGTTCCATCCGCGAACGAGGGAAGACCACGGCTTCTGAGAAGAGGGATAAATTGTGCCCTTCCATAACGGGTAATTGTTTTGGTCCAATTTTATTGTGAGAAAATTAGCAACATTACGATAGGTGCTGCGGCCCCAAGAATCTGAATTAAATTCATGTCCGGAGTGCTGAAATATGCACTGAAAATTCAGGAGGAAGAAAAGCAAGAGGATTTGCTTCATGTATAAGCAAATGAGAGAGAGAGAGAGAGAGAGAGAGAGAGAGAGAGAGAGAGAGAGAGAGAGAAGTTGTCCTTAGAACCACAAAGAGCCAGAAGTGGGACAACCACTTGTGGAGGGAAATTAGACAAAGAATTCTGCCAAGTGGAACAACCAATTGCAATTCCTCCTTTAGGTTTTTGAATTTGTGATTTTCAGTTTATCTAATCAGGAATCGGAATAATCAAGAATTAGTCGGAGAATCCATGAATTAGAATCACACATTTTGATCAATTTGTTTACCGACTGTTTAGAATCGGAATGAAAATAATGCTGACTCAGTTACTTTTACTTCTAAGTATTTACAATGTTATTGGTGGGAAATCATAGCTTGTGACTTGAATCCTTGATGTTTGTAACTTCCCTGCGGTGCAAGTTTCAGTTACGTGTAATAGTATATTTTTTGTTTTATGTTTCAGTATTTGTTTACCAAGCATACAGAGATCTAAGAGTAGAGCGTATATTCGGGTTAGGTAGCGAAGGGTTTAGATGATCCCATGCGTTGTTTCATGACCTTGCTTGTAACTCGCACGGTTAGGATAATCTCTACCTCTTCATGAGACGTCCTGAGTTTAAATCTCTTATTTCCCGAAGATGATTATCACGTACTATGCAAACAAGATGATGACCGAGTGCGTAATTCCCGTCATTAAATGCCCATACAGATGACAGCTAAAGCTCAGGGGACCTGAAATAATTTTTCTTCACCATCCTCTTCACTGTCACCATCGTCTTCAACTTCATGCAGGTAGCTGGCGTTGACAGTTGATTGAAACTGGTTACCCAACCACCATGTTTTTGCAAGATCTTATGCTTTGAGTTTGAAGGTAAAATCACATCTCATTGGCTTTGCCTTTGCTTATATAAATCATATATTTCAGCTAAGGGATAACATACCAACCAAATCAGATTCCATGTGCCTGCCCTGTATGTTTCAGCTAGCAGATATGGTGAACCCTAAGCTTGTTCATCTCTTGGGTCCACCAAAACTTAATCTAGTGGGGCCAACTTTTTTAAGAGACGTTTCACTTTGATTCACTAATCTTCATACGTATTTTATATTGATTATTGCCTGTTAAAACATATATATATATATATATATATATATATATATATATTCACATTATATCAGAAAGTGAGCTTTCTTAAAACCTAATCAAGCTTAGATAGAGTTCATTTCGAAGCCATTATTTGGATAAGAAAGTAGACCCTTGATTGATATGTTTCTTATAACCTAATTAAGCTTAGCAAATTCATGTTTCTTAAAACATATATGTGATTCGATCGTGCATGCATGTTTTCATATGTGGTCACTCAATCACAACGTGGGGCATAAAGATATTTTATTCGCAAATTGTCATTTTGTAATTTTTTGCTTTATGTAGAATTCTTAAATATCACCTAAATACATTCACATAACTTTATATATAACACTCATCAGAGTATTTGGTCACGTAATGAATATTGTAGAGATAAAGATACGTCTTCAGTTAGCCCTAATTTCGACCTTGATAATAATTAATGACCTATTATTGATTGGATATACCTGTATGATTTCATCAATCTTATGGTTGTTCTATAATTCCCTTACAACAGTCCTACATACTAATTAGATAAATGAATTTGAAGTGTAATGTCCATGTCCCCAATGATTAAGATGATTAATTGTGGGGAAGAGGAATAATTGCAGAAAAGTTGGGCATAATTTTCCAATCAATTAAAGGGTGGGGGCGAATGAGTAATTACGTGTTCCCTCAAACATGGGTTATGATGATTGAGATAGGTTAGTTGGGTATGCCCTAATGGAGTTCAGGCATAGCACGTCTGCTTTCCCTTCACTTGTCATCAAATTATGAGTGTGCAAAATTAAAGATGCATGAATCTTTTGTCTCAATCTTCCGAGAAGGAGTTGCATGATATGGTTATACTGTCACCATAATGTTTTGTGTTAATATATAATGTTTTTTGTAAGTGTTTTTTCATGTGATATTGTAGAATTAATACAAAATACCGAATGACGATCCTAAGTTAACAAAGTTTTCTGCTTTGCGACAATTAAGAAAGAAAATAGTTTTATCTTTACTTTGCAAAAATATTATTTCTACCATTTAAATCTGTAACTTTCTAATCACAAAAGAACAACATACCCGTTGTGCCAAAACTTCCCTCGATTCATACAAATCAACAGGATATATAAATTGTTCTCCAATCTTCCTCCATCAGTCGTAATTAATATCACTGTCACCTTTTCATCTTTCTGTTTTTTTTTTTCTTTTTTGATATCACCTTTTCATCATTTGGCTTTTCTTGGTTCGACTTTTCTGTGTGTTTGAAGAATCTGTTTCCACTTTCTAATAAGCGAACGAAGGCATGCAGGCCACTGGTTAGCTAGCAAAGCACATGCAGTACGTTAACTTTCTCCAAATTTCAATGCAATTATATAGTACCAAACACATATATAATATATGTTCCTAAAGAATCATAACAACACCCTAATTAACAAGCTTAATTGTAAACCAACTAGACTAGATAGTATAAGTCTTGTTTTTAAGGTCGGAAGAGATTTTAAATTCGATTCTTCCTTCTACATTAAATTAAAAAAAAAAAAAAAAAACCTTAGTCACAGAATCAATCAAATAGATAAATAAGCGTTAATATAGAGGCTGCAGCTTGCAGATTAGTTTGTTATTGCTATAGCCAAAGCATGTCAAATTGTTAATTAGAGAGAGAGAGAGAGAGAGAGAGATGGTGGAGAAGCTCTTAAAGATTCTAAATAGCATTCCTAATTCTTAATTAGTTTCAGTATTACAAAACATTTTTTAATATGTTTTGGTATATTTTATGCAAAAACACCGAAGCATGATAGAATTTTTGTCATATATACTCTAATGTTGTGTTTGCGGGACTCGAAGCACGGGCACTTCATACAACCCACGCATTACAGCAACAGCAGCCATGGAAGCTTCTTAATTATATCAGTTTTCTATGGATTTTTTTAGTTTTCGTTGTTAATGAGTTGAGATTAAGTATATGATTTCTTCAGATTAGGTGGACTCTTCTAAATTGTTATGGTTAACATGTCTTCAGATGTTCACATTGGTATTTTAGTTATAATATTCCCCTAACTGCTACAATTATTTTCTTCATAAATAAATCATTCCCAAAAAATATTAGGATTAATATATTTCCAAAATGGTAGACGGCCATCGGGTAAAATCTTCAGAGTTGACAAAGGAGATACTTTCCATAAATTATTAATTTCTTATTTTTATTTTGAATTTAGTGCAATACAAACATATTCGATCTGTATAATTAGGAGAACTTTTGTTTTATATAATTGGGACACTTCAATCTAAAACAAATTAATCAAATTTAATCCATTAATATTACTAGCCTGAAGAAATTAATAGCATTACGTAACAATGCCAATATAATAGTAAGAAAATGTTCTTTATACTTAGAAGAAAAAATACTTCGTAAAAAACACATAATAAAAATTTTTAAGTGTTAATAATACTTTCTTTAGTAATTTCTTTGGCCGATTATTAAAAAATAAAAAATAAGAACCTTTTAGATGGTCTTTATTTTCAATCAAATAAAATTTGAGCAGGTGGGCATTATTCAACTCAATTTATAGATAGATTTAATTGATACTAGCAACCACTCATCAGCCACAAGTCACGGAGGAGCCTTGACAACATTAATTCACCTTTTTTTCAAAATTTCTTTTAGATAAATGATAGTCGCATATATGCCTTTTAACACATCCGACTACAGTATTAACACGTACATTTTCGAACACTCGAAAATATTTATTGAGTGGTGCATCATCACTTCAACATTTACCACACCATCTCATTGGTTAATACATGGTATCTAATAAATTGTTTGTAAACGTTCGTACTTTTGATGCATGTTTTTACTCTAGAAAATGGTTAATGTTTTCACTCTAGAAAATGGTTAATGTTTTCATTAAATGATATTAGCTTCTGCATAAGGCTTGACTTTAAGGAATTTAGAACATTTTATCTTTGCAAACGGGTTCTCAAATTCTATTTTCTCCTAAAATAGCAATTTACATAATACAGATTTATTGTCACATAATATTCCATGCCACTAAATAAAGAAATATGAATAAAACTTTCACATATCTTCATTTTATTGACTCGTGACGTTACTATGATGATAAACTTGTATCATAAAAATTATTCTCCTTGCTATCTCTTGTAATTTATAGATAAGAACTTTTACTTTTCTGTTATGAAAAAAATCATCACCTGACAAGTCCTTGAAGTAAAGGGAACTTGGACTTTTGCAGGTAGAAGGGAGCAGAGGCAAGTCCTTTCTCCCTCCAACTCCAAGTTTCCAAAGAAAAATATAACTGTATCATAAAAATTATTCTCCTTGCTATCTCTTGTAATTTATAGATAAGAACTTTTACTTTTCTGTTGTGAAAAAAATCATCACCTGACAAGTCCTTGAAGTAAAGGGTACTTGGACTTTTGCAGTTAGAAGGGAGCAGAGGCAAGTCCTTTCTCCCTCCAACTCCAAGTTTCCAAAGAAAAATATAACTCTCTCTCTCTCTCTCTCTCTCTCTCTCTCTCTCTCTCTCTCCTGACATTATCACATGCACATGCAGACAGCTCTTGAACCACCCACACCTTCATCCCACATGGATGTGAGAAAGAGAGCCTAAATTACATCTGCCCCACACAAACACTCTCTCTCTCTAGAATAAAACCCCATCTTTTATTTTTCTTTTTAATTTTTCTCAACTCTCAAGTATTAACTCTCACAAGTCCACAAGATTGGTTTAGCACATTTGCCCAATTTCCATAAAACAACAAACCTTCCCAATCTGCAATAGCTGTCTTCCCATACGTTCTTTGAGGAAGAACATCTCATACCATCAACCAATACAAGATATAATAAGATCAACAAAAGATAACCTATTTAAAGTGATAGTGCGGAAGCCCTATATAATCACGAGGGTAATATGACAAAATATAATCAAAAGGATAATCTCACAAAATAAGACAACTTGATTACCTTCCCTATAAATGTGAGAAGACCGAAAATACATTTAGAAAATTCTATGCCAGCAATTCCTCCACTCGACTCTCAATTGCCAAGGAACCAATTGAGGAGAGCACAAGAAGTCAAGAACCAAATCAGAATCAACTTCCAACCAAATTCAATCCCGAAACTAAATCTAATTCAATAGTCTTAATTACCGCTATTATCTTCGCCGCAACAGAGTTAGGAATCTCCATGTTAGAACAAAGGGCTCCAAGGAATTGTTAATTGCATTTGTGGACTTCAAACTTTTTATAATTAAAAGAAAAAAAAAACACACTTATAACGAATGAACAATTAAATTTTTAGAATGTCAATAATAATTTCGTAAGTAATTCCTTTCACCTGTCAAAACCAAACCAACTCCCAATTATCCTATTTTTGCTTCGAAATGGTCCATTTATTGTACTAAGTTATGGTGATTATTAACAAAAATAAGCATCCTTTAAATGGTCTTCATTTTCAATCAACTCAACGTGAGCAGGTGGGCATTATTCAACTCAATTTATAGATAGATTTAATTAAATACCAGCAGCCACTCATCAGCCACCAGTCACGTTACTCACGTAGGAGCCTTGATAGGATTCACCCCCTTTTCAATTTTATTTTAAATATATGATACTCGTATATTTGCCATTAACACATCCGACTACAATATTAACACGTATTTTTTTGCAAATGCTTGAAATTATTTATTGAGAGGTGCATCATCATTTCAACGTTTACCGCACCATCTGATTGGTTAATGCACAGTATCTGATAAATTGTTTGTAAATGCTCATACTTGATGCGTGTTTTTACTCTAGAAAATGATTAACGTTTTCATAAAATGATATTAGCTTCTGCATAAGACTTTAGCTCAAGTAGTTTACAACATTTTACCTTTGTAAATAGGTTCTCAAATTCGATTTTTCTGTAAAAAAATAATTTACATAACACAAATTCTTCGTCCTGTCTCGCTCCGCGCCAAAAAAAAAAAAAAATTTAGACAAGAACTTTCATGTATTTTTATTTTATTGACTCAAAACATCATCATAACTGTGAATCCGTGAGATAAAAGTTATTCTTCTTATCCCTAGTTTGGTACTGAGGTGATTATGAAAAAAATGGCTATAAAAAAAAGCTTATGTTTGGTAAACATTCAGCTTCAGCTTTTTTTCACAGTTTTGGGTGAAAAAAAAACCAAAAACACAAAGTTGCAAAACCCAGCTTTAAAAAATCAACTTTTTTTCACTTTTATATAAAAATTTATCAAACACTATAATATTGTTTTTTTTTTTTTTAATAGCACTTTTACAAAAAAGTTTATCAAACACTCTGCTACTTTATTTCATAACTGCTTATTGTCACAATATAGTAGAAACAATTTTTTTTTCAAATTACAACAATACCAAACCAACCCTTATCAGCGCTTGTAATTTATAGAAAAGAACTTCTCCTTCGGTGTTATGATGGTAAAAATCATCACCTGACTAGTCTTTTTGAAGTACAGGGAACTTGGACTTTTGCAGGCAACTCCAAGTTTCCAAAGAAAAATATAACTCTCTCTCTCTCTCCTGACATTATCACATGCACATGCAGACAACCACCCACATCTTCATCCCACATGGATGTGTGAGAGAGAGAGAGCGCCTAAATTACATCTGCCCCACACAAACACACTCTCTCTCTAGAAAAAATGCCCCATCTTTTATTTTTCTTTTTAATTTTTGCCAACTCTCAAATCTAACTCTATCGCAAGTCCAGAAGATTTGTTAACACATTTGCCCAATTTCCATAAAACAACAAACCTTCCCAATCTGCAAAGCTGTCTTTCCATCTGTTTTTTTGTATGTCCAAAAGATGCTTCGTAAAAGCCACAAAGGCAGAGGAACAAGAAAAACAGTGCAGAAACTAAACAAAAGCAGCAGAAAATGAAGCATTAAGTCGGCGGAGCGGGGAGGCCGTCACGAGAGAGAAGGGACACCAGGGAGGTTGGAGGGGTGTCTTTCCATCTGTTCTTTGAGGAAAAACATCTCTTATTTCTCTTGGATCCACAAAAAGATTCCTCCTTTACACGGTTGCATTGGTTTTAGTTTCGTTTAGGCAATTGAAGGTGAATGTTTTTGTAACTCTGGATGTTGTGTGCTCATTGGCGTAAACTGGGTCCCCAGAGTCCTGAGTTTCTTTGGCCCTTTTGTGCTTCTTCCACAAGCCATTGTCTGGTTGTTCTGTGAAATGAAACCCAATAAGGTTTCTTTCCCTCGCTGATTGGATCGGATTGGATTGGATTTGGTTTTGTGGGTATTTACCCTTTATTTCCAATTTTTCTCTTGTAAAGCATATGAGATTTTGGAAAATTGAGGAAAACCCAGAAAATAAATTCATGGTAGAAGTGGAAATGTTGTGAAAGTTTGGATCTTTGATTGAAAAGGACATTTTTGTATGGTGGGATTTTTGGAAGAAGATAAAAGTTATCTTCTTTGAGCTGCAAGCAGTTGGAGAAAGTGATTTTTAAAGAAGACTTGATTTTGTGGTAACTCCGGTTGGGAAGCTGTGTTTGGAATTGCACCAATGAGGAAAGTTGATTGAAAGGAGCCCCATTGAGCTGCTGGGTTTGCATTTTGTTGAGGAGGCTACTGCTTAAATACGCGATGGAATATTGTAAGTCACATTACTGATTTTTGTTCCGGCTGCCATTGATAGTTGTGAATTGCTTATTGGTTCCGAAATTTTCGATGAGCTTGACATTCAATTTTCCTGCAGATGGGGGATGAAATGCTGGGATTCTCCGGCTTGAATATAGAACAGTAGATGTTTAGGAAGTGAGAGTAATTGATTGTCTTCAATTGGAGGAGGTGGGAAGATGGCTGCAAAACTTCTGCATTCCTTAGCTGATGACAGTCCAGATTTGCAGAAGCAAATAGGATGTATGAATGGGATTCTTCAGCTTTTTGACCGGCAACATGCTCTCACCGGTAGGCGGGTTGGCCACCACAAGAGGCTTCCTTCAGGTAGTTTCCTTACTGGTGAATGGATATCAAGTTAATGTTGGTTAATTGGAAATTTTCTGTCTTCCGGTTGAATTTTGACTTTTGGTCTTTATGTTATCTTGTCTTGCTTGCAAATTTGGTGGTTGAATTTTAGCATTGCAACCTGTAACATCTAGTGCATTGCCTTCGTAGGGAATTCCCATTTCAGCAATGGTGGCCTGGAAAGAGAGTATAATAATGCATACCATCGTCAGACAGCACCTGTAAGAGCTTCTACTTGATGACTCCATCTCTTAGACACGTTGATTTCATATCGATCGGATAATATGTGACCTACTCTTTCGTTAATGTATTTGGAAGGGGCTTTTAAACTTTAATTTAATACGGTTTTTAGATGAGAATTTCAGTTGATGGAAAACCAATTCGATACAAAGTTATCGATGGATGTAAAAATAGCTAGCGCCCTATGTGTAATTAGAACCACCCTTCATATCTGTGTGCATGCAGCCAGTTTCTATCCGGAGGTGGTGAGCAGCCCCTGCCATCCTTTATTCTTCCCTTGTATGTGTGTGCATGTGCGCGTCTTTGTATATGCATATCTGCTTTCTGTATATGGTTGCCTTTCTTAGTTGAGGTTGTTTCAGACCTTAGTATATGAGTCCTCCCCTTTGTTTTAATCAACATCCACAAGCAGATATAATGATGTATATCTGAGCTTCTGCTGAATTTGGAATCGAACTTGAAGTCATAAATGTAGATTTCTCTGTGATTTAGATATTTTCTGGTACCGTATTTATAATGCTTGTTATTGCAGGAAATGAATTTGAACAAGAGTGAGAATGAGACAAAAAGACTCTCAGCAGAATCGTCAAGAGCCTCTTTCTCATCCGTTTCTTCTTCCTTGTCATCTCTGGACTACAACAAAACAGCTCAACCTGGAACATCTTCCTTTGACAGAAGCATTTTTCCTGAAACTCCACCAAGGGATCTGACAAACCAATCAAGTATGTCCCCCAAACTAGGGAGGCAATCCCTTGATCTCCGGGACATGGTGAAGGATTCTATGCATAGGGAAATTAGGGCACTATCAGTTAAAACTACAACCAAAGAGGAATCTGCAGGTCATGCGGTGAAGCATAGAGACTCTCCAAGACCCTTACAGTTGTCCGAATCAGTGGAAGGATCAATTGAAGTTGGGATCAATGGGAAGCAAAATGTGCCTGCTGACCTCAGGGAGTCTCTTCGAGTTCTTGCTAAACTTCGAGAAGCACCGTGGAGTAATGATGATGCTAGAGATCATCCAAGATCATCATATGAATTGAAAGATAGTTCCTGGAACACACTTACAAAGGACGCTCCACGTTTTTCTAATGATGGGAGAGAGAGAAATCGTTTGTCTTTGGATTCAAGAGATGCCTTCAAAGCAACCCCAAAGCTAAAAGAGTTGCCAAGACTTTCGCTGGACGGTAGAGAAGGTTCAATGCGGAATTCCACATCTGATTCAAAATCATATCAGCGTTCGAAAAGTTTTCAGAATAGTGGAAACTCAAATGACAGATACCATAATCTACCTCAGTTGTCCCGAAGTCATAATCGACCTCCTAGTGTAGTGGCAAAGTTGATGGGTTTGGAAGCCTTGCCAGATTCTGCCTCGACTAGTGATAGTCACTTGATTGAAACCAGCCCGGTTAAAGTTATTGATCCTTTCTCAAAACCACTGAAGCTAAATAATCTGCAGAGGCCTATGCCTATGAGAATTTCTAATACCACAAGAAATTCTCTGAAAGAACCATCATCACCACGGTGGAAAAATCCAGATTTGGTTATGAGGCCTATTTCAAGTTCAAGGTTTCCAATTGAGCCAGCCCCATGGAAAATGCAGGATGGAAGTCGAGGTTCTCAGAAACCATCTTCCAAACCTGTAAAAGTTCAAGCAAGGACTTCAGACTCCTTCCCTTCTGTTTATAGTGAGATTGAGAAGAGGTTGAAAGATCTGGAATTTAAACAATCCGGGAAGGACCTCAGAGCCCTTAAACAGATACTCGAAGCAATGCAAGCAAAAGGTCTTTTAGAGACCAAAAAAGAAGAACAAGCTTCAAACTTTGGAACTCAAAAAGACAGTGAATCCAAATGTACAAGTTCCAATCTGAATTCGAAATCAACAAACCAGCGAAACACAAGCAACCATGTTGTTGCTTCCACAAGTACAGGTGCTGCTTTCTCTGGGTCTTTTGAGTCCCCGATTGTGATCATGAAACCTGCAAAACTTGTTGAAAAATCTGGTATTCCCACTTCATCATTAATTTCAGTAGATGGCCTCTCTAATGCCCGTACTCTTCAGAGAAGGAGAAGTACAGATAATAAGACGGGTTCAACTAGCAGTCGGACAGTTAAAGATCAGCATCCTAAAAACAGTCGGAAGGAATCTGCTGTCAGTTCCACTGACAAAAAAACAAGTGGCAGGAATATAAGATCAACGCAATCTCTGCCAAAGGATACTGCTGGATCAAGTTCAGTAAAGAGCTCAGGATCTGTGAGTCCAAGACTACAACAGAAGAAACTTGAGTTGGCAAAGTCATCTCGTCCACCTACCCCTCCATCTGATTCAAAAAAATCCAGAAGGCAGTCCAGCAGGCAATTGACAGAGTCAGGTTCGCCGGGTGGAAAACTCAGACCAAAATCTTCCAACTTGCAGCAAAGTGATGACCAGTTGAGTGAGATAAGTAATGAATCTAGAAGTTTGAGTTTTGAAGGAGATGACCTCGATATGGAAGTCAATAGTATTGTACGAGCTACTGAGATAAATGGCAGCCAGAGTCCATGTTTGAGAGCTGTCAAGCCTTTGGCTTCTGGTTCAATGCAGCAAGTAGGTGTTTTACTGGTTTTAATTTTCCGTTTCCACTCGTTCACTTTCAAAAATTTAATTTATATGTTTATATCGTTTTTTGTAACATTTCAGAAATCAAGTCCAAGGTTGGAAGAATATGGATCTGTTGCTGAACTTGCTATAGTTGTTCCAGAACAACCTAGTCCTGTGTCTGTTCTTGATAACTCGGCATATAGAGATGATGCACCATCACCCGTAAAGCAGATGCCGAATGCCCTCCAAGGTACAGTTTAACCTTAGAAGAGAATACATTATTTTCAAAAAATGCTCTCACTAGAAAGATTAGATAGAGTTGAACTAGTGGTGAACATATTTGCATTCTAGAAAAGAGGTTTTTATTTTATTTTATATTCTCTCGTCCTTAAAATCTGACTAGAATACTTCTTTTTTGGAATACAGGCAATATTGCCGAAGATTCCAAGCACGGCAAAGGTGAAGATCAATGGAACCCTGCAGATAAGCTTGACAGCATGGGATCTGGTCTTACATCAGAAATCAATCGCATGAAATTGAAGAACATTGAAAACTTAGTTCAGAAGCTTAGACGATTGAATTCTAATCATGATGAAGCAAGAACAGACTATATTGCATCGCTCTGCGAGAACACAAATCCAGACCACAGATACATTTCTGAGATATTGTTAGCTTCAGGCCTCCTACTCAGAGACCTCGGCTCCAGCTTGACAACATTTCAGCTCCATCCCTCAGGCCATCCCATCAACCCCGAGCTATTCTATGTTTTGGAGCAAACCAAGGCAAGCAGTTTGCTTGCAAAAGAGGAATGCATCCCCGAAAAGGTAACCATTGCGGTACAAGAGAGAGAGAAATTTCATCGGAAACTCATATTCGATGCAGTCAATGAAATTCTTGTTGACAAGTTGAATTTAGCCGGTATCCCTCCCGTGCCATGGTTGAAGCCTGACAAGCTCGCAAAGAAGACCCTCAACGCGCAAAAGCTTCTGAAGGAACTGTCTAGCGATATAGAACAATTGCAAGCCAAGAAACCGGAGTGCAGCTTAGAGGACGAGGGTGATGGTTTGAAAAACATCTTGTGGGAGGATGTGATGCACCGGTCAGAAAGCTGGACAATTTTCCATGGTGACATCTCCGGTGTAGTGTTAGACGTCGAACGGTTGATCTTCAAGGATCTGGTTAATGAAATCGTTATTGGTGAGGCAGCAGCTTGCTCGCGAGCAAAGCCAGCTAGGCGGCGTCGGCAGCTGTTTGCTAAGTAGAGTGTCCTCTAATCCGTCTTCTCCTTTCCATTTTCTGTCGTGATTTAAATTTAAATTTTTTTGTGATAAGCAGCATAATAAATTGTGTGTAAGATCATAATGCTGGATTTGTAAAGAAGTTAACTTGTAAAAGTCCTTAAAAGGATTAACTTGTGTTTGAAATCAATATATAAGATCCTTTTTATCTTCCCTCTCCACTTTCCACTTCCCTTTTACAAATGCTGTGTTGTGTTGATCACAACATGTTTTCTTATCCGCAGCTGAGTTATCAAGAAACCGCTCGAGTTTTATCTAAAATCGTTCTCTGGGGTTGGACTGATTGGTTGAAAGGTTCGAAAGAGAACAGTGTTCCATTAGCCGTTAGCATCAGATTCAGAGGATTTGTAGCAAAACATCGCAAAGCTTTCATGTTCCATCTAACCTAGCACAATCTGGTGAACAATTTCCCAACCGTTTGCTTTCATTTTTTTTTTTTTTTGATACAAGCGATAATCGATACAACCATTTGCACGTTAGGTTAGTGATTAAATCCGGAAAATGAATTTTGTTGATGGAGCTCCACGTAATGTGATGTGACTTTGATAAATAATTTAGAAAGAAGGAAAAATCATTTGCGAATTAATGATTATGTATTCTACAAATAATTTAGAAACTAAACAATAAGTACTCAGCCTCCGTAGCATAGTGGTAGTGCGTTCGCTTCGTAAGCGAAAGGTCGCGAGTTCGATCCTCGCCGGGGGCTATTTTACTTTTCAGTTTTAAGTTTTATCAAATGGGCTGGACTTTTGATGAACGTTACCACAATTTAGTGCTTTACCCAAATCCAGAATGCCAATCAATAAACTTGTAGATAAGTTGGGCCGTAACTATGAAACTTCATCACCTTCTTTATTTTTAATATTTTTTTTGACTCGTTGCCTTATTGGTTCTTGTTTGCAATCGAATGCATATGCATATAAAAGAATCAAGGAGCGTGGAGTAACGGAGAAATCTTATGGTTTGACAGTCGAATCAGATGAATTATGTTAGACTTCTCACAGAGGAGTATTTTTGTATTGGAGGCTGTATAATGCGGTTAAGTGATACCCAAATGTAGTTTGTGAATCAGTCGAACAGTCTACATATAATCAGTTGTCGAATACAAGAGTAATGAGTTAAGAATACAATAAATATTAATTACACAAGAAAAATTGAAAGTGGAAGTTAAAAACCAATTTGAGAATTTAAGAAACCATGGATCAAATGTGGTCCTTGACCTAGCGCAGCATGTAGATAGTTGAGGGCCACAAAAAATTCCATAAATCTTAGTGGTAGTACCTATCAGCATGCCTGTACACAAATTCCATTCGTCTCCTTATGTATTTTGAACAATAAAAATAAATAAACAATAATAAGAAAAGAAGAACAGTCTCTTACCGTGTGTATGCATGTGCATGCATGCTAGGTACACATACGCCTCGCTCTGTACATTATACCGATTATTTTAGTAAGATAGACTAATTTGTTTATCGAAGATTATTTGTAACCCTAACCCTGTTGTGCTAGTGAAACCTTAAACCCAACGCTATAACATCCGTTGATTGAATCCTTGATCGTTGGATTTTTAGCAACATGTCCAACACTCTATTCATCTAATGCATGTCATATACGGGAGCGTAGTAGAATTTTTACTCTTTCTACAGAGTGTTGAGCGTAGAGGACCACAACTGGGGTCCGGTGTCCCTTAATGCTTCTTGGATGTGACATAATGCTACTAATACCTAGATGCAGCTGCTGCGGAGCCTGCTGAGCTGAGAGACACAGAGTCTGCCTTCTAATGCAGTCCTTTCTGCCTGTGGACTTGTGTTCTTTCGCTTTCATTCTCTGAAGAATTGCTTTATTTTCGAAATTAATTAACCAGTGTTTCTGTAGCTTTTCCTTTCTCATTTTGTGCGGAGTCTTCCATGGTTATTTAATAATATTAATTGTTGCTTCAAAAAGAGGGTGCAGAGATGAAGGAAAACAATAAACCTGTGGGCTATTCTTTGTAGCTCGGCTCTTGTCTGCCAAAATTAAGACTACTAATTCATGAAACTGAAAAGAAAAATGACCCACAGAGGAAATGCTTTCTGTGTTTTCCCTGTGGTAGGGTATAGGAAATTGGTTAATATTTATTTACTCGTGCAGTTAAGTTTTACTTTAGACATGTATATAGTTAATAAACAACGAGATTAGGACCCAGCATGCATGCATATGGATGGTTAAAATCTGAAGAATTAGTAGTTTGGCATGCATTTCAAAATGCATGTGAGAGAGAGAGAGAGAGTGTGTGCGTGTTGTGTGTGTGTGCGTGCGCGTGTGTGTTCTTTAAGAAGAGCTCAATGTTCATTCAAGGATTTCGATATCAATCACGAAATGTCATGTGAAAAAAACAGAAAAAAAGATACATTGGATGCGGTCTTTAGTCTCTAACACTTTTTGATTAAAACTGACACACCCCGACCGAAATCAAGGCATGCTGGCCGTCACGTGAGGGTGACGTAACCATGTGCACAGTGCGGAAGCTAAGAATAATAATAAAAGTACGAACAAATAAAAATCAAACTACATACAGAGTAGTTAACATACATGTGCAAGTGTAAGTGTGAAAAACAATATTCAGAGCACAGAAAACCTAGTGCAGTCTAGAGGAACAAATACTAACTAAACACACCCAGAGGGGGTCCTACACTGGTAATAATCTGTCAGATATGCCGTAAATTCCTCATGAGCCACCAAAAGAGCAATCCAAACTAGAACCTGGAGGGGCGCAAAACAGAAAGTGTGAGTGGGTAAAAACAAAGCTTTTCAAAATCATTTCATTATCAAAAGTTCTAACCCCTCGCCGTAAAACCTGTATAGTTTCCTAGAAAATAGAATATACACATATGTAGAAAACATGCTCAGAAATATGCCATGTCGAACGCCCCTACATAGAAAGTAAGTAAACCAGGTAATGCCAATCAATGCAAGTAACATGTCAGCCGGAGTCACCTAACGTGACCTGTACAGCTGAATCTAGAGCTCAAATCCCCAACTCATTAACTATACCTGCACACGAGTCGGAACCACCTAAAGTGGTATGTACGACAGGACTGGGTGTAAATAAATACGCTTAAGTGCTACGATCACATGAAGACTAGACGAATAATCGTAGGTCACCTACGAGTCGAAACCACCTAAAGTGGTCTGTACAACAGGACTGTGCACCTAACTTGGATCCAAGATGAGCATGTGGTGCTGGAGGTGACCATCACATGAAGGACTGTGCCCTACTCTGGGCGGGAGCACTAACACCGGGGGTGCAAGTTATGAGCTCTCTATGCATCTCACATAACTACTAATTACAATCACACCATAACTTACCTGACACTTACCTGTGCGTTCGTAGCACCAAACATACATATATGCAACTACTAATGTATAAATAAATAGGCAAATGCAATGCATAGCATTTAAAACAAGTAAACATTCCATATCATTTTCTGGGAAAATCACAAGTATATAGGTATATACGGAAAACCAAAAGCCCATTCACTGGCATTTGGAAGGGTCGTAACCCCCTTGCCTCGAGTGACTGTGCTCGTCCTCGGGATAGGTCTCACCTATATGAGAAACAACTATAAAAACGTCAATTTAAAGCACATAACCAAAACTAGGTAATAACTTCTCATACAATGCTCAAACGGGGTGTATGAATACACCAACTTGATCTACTCAACCTCACGAACATTTCCATATTTTTAAAATAATTTTTCGACGTCTCACGTGCCCCCATGTGCCGGCCAAGGCATGGCCACACGCGCAAGCACGTGCCTGCCACACTGACGGAATCCCTAACGGCGTTAGGGAATATTCCGTCCAACAGTAAGCATATTCCGTTAAAACTAACCTGACGTCGTTAAGAATATTCTGTTAACTTAACGGAATATTCCCTTATATTCTCCGGTGAGTCTCGCTAGAGCCACCACCATCAGCACCGTCGTCTGCGTTGCCAGAAACTGGAAAAAATTTCAAAACTTCATATCTTCTTCATTTCTCAACCAAATTCCACGAAATTGGTACCAAAATGAAACTTACCACATTCAAACCTTCGATCCGTGCTTAGATGGTGTTCTTCGAAATGGTCCGTACGAAGAAGAAGAAGAAGAAGGAGAGAGAGAGAGTGTTCGTGACAGAAAGAGAAAGACACGGGAGTGGTATGGGTGTGTGTGTGTGTGTGTCCTGTAGAGTCAACACCAAAAACAACAAAACAACACCCCACAACACCAAATACGTCCAAGGGCATTTTAGTCATTTCGCACCTACGGTACAAATAATTCGGGACGGGCTATCACAAAAACCTTCATGGTATTCAAAGTTTGATCAAAGTCTCTTGACTTTGTACACCTCATTATATTACTATTAATATTTATATTTTTATAGTTTTGACATTAATTGTTTGATATTTTATGAGATTTATAATCCTATAAATTTAAAGTCCCTCATTATAATACTATTAGAAACGGCTACAATAAAAAATTCAAACATTTTAATTGAATAAACGGATAAAAACTATGTAACAATAAGAAATAATAAATGGCAAAAGAATGTATCCGTAGTGTTTAAAAAAAACTAATACATTTCACATATAACAAAGTGGTACATTAATAAAGAAGAATGGATACATTATAAATAAATTAGGGTACAAATAAAAGATTAAAAAATTATGCGTACAAATGAAAATTTTAAAAATATGGACGCAAAAAGAAATTAATACATGGGTACAAATTAAAACTAAAAATAAAATACTACAAATTTAAAAAAAGGTTGCAAATTAAAAGTGGGTACAAACTAAAAATATAAATATATGATACAAAGTTTAGCCATAAAACATAACTATACCATATGTAATTTTTCTATCATTGATTAATTATACAATGTCACATGACGGTAAACACATGAGCACAAATACAAATAAAAGTTTAGAAAATATGGGCACAAAAGAAATTAATATATGGGTACAAATTAAAACTGAAAAGAAAATTGGTACAAATTAAAAAAGGATTGCAAATTAAAAATGGGTACAAACTAAAAATAAAAATATATGATAAAAAATTTAGCCATAAATATAAATATACTAATTGTAACATTTTTAACACTAAATGAATATTTGTATGTAAAAATATTTTATTATTGAAATAATTAATGATGTTATTAATACCCAAGGACCTTAATCAAAAATTGAAAAGGAATAAGGTTTTTTAATCAATGGACTAGCAAAATGAGAGATAGGAACCTAATTTCTCCAAAAAAAAAAAAAAAAAAAAAAAACACATATATAACACTACATGACATGATTTAAAATATCATTATAATAACATTCTTGTTTTAAAAAAGTTTCTCTCCTCCGATTATAATTAAGTTCGTTTGGAAGTGCTTTTAGCAAAAAAAATTTAGATTCTAAAAGCACGTAAAGTGATTTTTATGAATTTACTTACATTTTTACTAAGTATTAATTTCAAAAATATTTTCACCATAAGCGCTTTAGACTATTTTAAAAACATTTTCAAACGAATTATATGCCACTTTCCACTCGTTACCTTTTCTTCGTTTTTGGAAGCATTAATATATATTATTGAGTGCTTTATATAGAATTAAACATGCACCCATATGCATAGAGGCAAACAGTGGTGCATGTTAATTTCTGGTTATACGGATACAGTATATACATTTATAATGTGTTCCTACATATTAAGTATATGTGTCAGGATTAGTAATTAGAACCGTGCAATATTAATGGAAGTACGATTGGTCATCACGAGGCTTGAGCTACAGTTCTAGCAGCAGAAATCAAGAGGTGATCACAATTTTGGCCCCAGGACTACGTGCTGTTCATTATACATACTATTGCAGATTGCACACCACATATATAAACACCACAGCTTATATTTGTGTATATAGATCTCCTAGATTACTTATATATGTGTTAATTAACTTCTGGGCCCCAAAACCGGCTGGTGAAACAGGAAGAAGATTTTAAAAGAAAACAGTTCAAAAGTTACAAGCACACACCCACATGATCTTAACGAGCATGTGATGTACGTACTACTGTACAAGGGGTAGGGCAGTTGGTTATGTAGAGCACGTCTATCAAAATTTAAAATTTTATTTTATTTCTTAATAATATTGGCTTTTGAAGAGATGTGCATATCACACAGTTCATAATCCTAGCTAATATCAAGCCAAAATACACATCAACGTGATTTTAAGTTTTCTTTCTCTCTCGAGTCTTTATACTTAATCTATGAATCCTAAAACGTGGTTGATAATGGCCACATTTTATAATATGAATCCTCTCCTTTGAAAAGAGTTCATAGTCAAACACTATCAGATAGGATATGACTAAATTAAAAACATGCATGCACTAAACACATTATATATTGCGAACGAAGGTTGATTAAGTTTACAAGGATCGTTTTCTGTGTTAGATTAAGGTATAAGTTCGAATGCCTTTGCTAAAAATTATTTTTGGTGAGCGATCTTTAAAAATTATAAAATAAGCTAAGACCCTTTCCGTAAGTTCTCAAAGAGGCTTATGATCATATGTCCTGATTCTAGAATGGGACAGCCTCCCTACCCCTAAACTTTCTCTTAAAAAAACACACTATATATCAACTAATAGTGTCAAAATTTTGGCATTACATACTAAACAACACATGGAGAGTATATATTACTTTTCTCTACTCCTTTGTTGCTCTATAAGTAGTTACTTAATTAGACGTCTGAATCGGCTGATTTTCTATCAATTTTTCTTCCAATTATCAGTAATTAACAAGACTAAATATGTATCCTCTGAGAGAAACTACATCTTAAATATTCTGGATTATATGGAGTACGTAGTGAGGTATTACGACATGGTAATATACAAACTTACCACAAGCACTGTCATCACATACCAACTATTATTTGGTGATGGTCTAATGTATAGAATCCAGGTCTTTCATCAACAAAAAAAAAAAAAAAAAGATTATAAGAACTCAAATGGATCACTAGTTTGCAAATGTCTAGATATAACATTGTCATACTTACATAGTTTTTCACTAGCAATTCTTGTAGCTATATATCTTTTGCTGAAGAATCAACTCTTAGCTCCTCGAGTCAACCCAAATACATTTCACGGTTCATCAGTTTCCATCCCCCGTCTGTTGCGCAAATCAATATGCACGATGTATAGAGATCGATGTTGCAAGACCACGACACCAACAACTAAGGTATACGATCTTACTTGCAATAAGGCTAATAAGTTATGGAACGTCCTTGTTTGGTTGGCTTGCATGGTTATTTTGTGAATCCAAATGGAGCTGCTGCTTGGGATCAACCAATGACGGAAAGGATTTCAAGGATGAGCCAATTGAATGAAGAGAAGGCATGAGAGCATTATTAGCTAGGAAATTTTGTGAATTACTTGATGAGCTCAAAAATTGGAAATGGCTGGCTTGTCTAGGCTGATCATTAGCAGTACTAGTACCCTCCACTATTGGATTGGTCATATATGGAGGATATGAACCGAATAGCGTTGGTGTTGCTGTAGGTGGACAGAAGCATAATTGAGAACCAGATGCCATTGGAGTTGAAAATGATAAGGCATTAGTACTCATCATATGACTACGATGCTGATCTGTTTGTGGACCTTGTGGAAATCCATGGCTGCCAAACTGCGCTAGAGATAGCGTTGAAGGCTCCAAATAGTTGTGATAGTAGTTGAATGCCATTGCATTGTTTAGCAAGCCAGGTATGGAAGAAGGATGATTGCCTATGGGAAATAGCTTTTGAGCTAGGAGTTGTCCACTAACATTTCCTTCGTGGTCATGACGATTTCGATCATCTTGTTCATCGTTTGTCTTGATCGACTTGCCTTTCGCTTGATCACGAACTTGTTCATCTACTTGGTCTGCCTCCATAAATGTAGAATTTACATCAAAGAAAGGAGCAATAAGAGAATTACTCGCTTGATGAGGATATAGCATTGGCTGATGAAATTGATGACCAAATCCATGAGGAACTTGAAGTGGAGGGAGCTTATCGATATCTTGTTCCGTAACACCAAGCAGCCAGTCTATTACCTTGCTAGGTTGGCTAAGACGAAGCCTATCTTGAAGATCATACAATTGAATGGCCGTTGGTACTGAAAGCCTAATTCTCCTGTCCCTCAATCCCCTCACTGTGGAAACCTTGCTGTGCCTATCTTTCCCACCGAAAGCACGTGAAACTCGAACGATCCTCGGATTTCTAAATACAGACCATTGCCTTGAAGTAGTAGTATTTGATGATGATGCCTTATTAAAACTGCTATTGTTGTTCCCATCATTGTTGTTGTGGCCCTCTTGCTTCGCTTGGAAACCCTTGTCCCTTGAATTTGTTATCATTGTAATATTTCTGATTATAGTAAACTCGCCATTCTTTCAATCGCTCCTTTTTTGTGGATATGGAAAGAAATACTGCGATCGTTCAGCTCCAAAGATTCAACTGAAAGAGAAAGAAGAACACAAATTAAGAGGAAAAATAAACTGTTACATACCATATGAGCCTTCTTCCATTTTCGTGAGATTATTCTTAATTTCTTTTGGACTCCATATAAGTTTATATCTTATGGAAAATTGCTTCATGAACTAATTAAATTGATCACTGATCGGTTCGAGATTGATAGATGAGAAAGAAAACATTTCTCATCAAAGATTCTGATAGTAGTATTTCTTTTCAATTTTATATACATTCTCCTCTAATTATTATGGAGATCCTCCACATGCAAATCTGAAAATTCTGCTGAGAAGTTGAGCAGATATTGATAAATATTGCATTAAAATGAATGGTCACAAACTACTTAAAGATATATATATATATATGTGATTAATGAATTGGACCATTTTAATCTTGAAATAAGTTGAAGAACTGAAATCTGAATCGTTTAAAATTGAACATTTAATTTGGAAACTAAATTCAAGATGTTAACATGCATGTTGAGGAAAAGCTAGCAGAAAATAAGAGTTTAATTGAAATAAGGTTTTTTCTTCTATTCTCTTCCTTTGATTTTGTAACAAAAGCCATACAAATTCAAACTACCAGAAACCCTAAATTACCTTTATCTCTTAGCAAACCAATTTGAAGATATAATTAGGATTATAAGATGAACTGTACTCACATCAGACTGAAAATTGAGGTTGTAGAAGCTGAGATCAGAGTTTGTTCTTGGATGTCCAAAACTTATGAGCAAGAAGCAGAAGAAGTAGGAGAGAGCAACAGGACGCAACAGTGCAATTTGAACCTCTTGCTAAAGTATATATGATGCTCTCTTGAATTTCTTACTAAGCTGTGTACCTCATTTGCCTGTCAAATTCAACATCTTAAAGGCTCTTAGTTTCAGTGAGAGAGAGAGAGAGAGAGAGAGAGAGAGAATATAAACTTTTAAAAATAATAATTCACAATTTGGTAAAGAAAATATGCTAACTAGAATTTACCGCTTGCATGGGAATGAAAAAGGAAAAGTTAATGGCACCATTTATGGCCACGTGGTATACGAGTACGCTGATACGTTAGTTTAGAGCTATTTTTTATGTATTTGAAACATAATAACGTAGCGTTATCATTATTTGACTCAATTATATAATATAACATGTGAATTTGTGCTGCTCAATACTACATTCTAGAGATATTTTTGTTCACTTGTAAGTGATAGATATTTGGTTCGAATCTTGTAAATAATAAATTCGATACTAAATTAAATTGTCCATTGTGTAACTTTGCCAAACTTCATATCCTTGAGTGTAAAATATATTGTTATACTCAAACAAAAAAAAAAAAACACATGAATTTGTTTTTACTAATGTCCTAAAAATAAAACATATCAACTTTATTGTTCCCTTTTATTATAACACATAAAATTACACATTACATGACTTAAGTTTCCAATGCCGCTATAACTTGTGAATCTGTCAAACAACAGTAAAAATTTCATCAATTTGTTCATACCACAGACTGAACAATCACTACTTAATTAATGAACAAGTTTGGTCTTAGTTTACCGTGTATAATTATGCAATAGGCTCTCTAGGTATAGATATTGGATTATTAATAGGCTCTCTAGGTATAGATATTGGATTATTTTGAAGGGGGACCACCCTCCCACCCTTATCGGCCACTGCAAGTAGCTTTATTGGTGTATTCCACGTAGCAGGAGTTGAAGAAGAAACTCCTGTTTAATCAAGAAAGCACAGAACTATACATAAAACCCTAATTAATGTTTGAGAGAATGTTTATTCGATCTTTTTCCCTACATGTGAATTTGTAGTGCAGTATTCACCAAAAGTTCAAATCATATAGGCTTTTTATCTAAAATGGTCCTTGAGATTTGTATAATACATCACTTTGGTTCATGAGATTGAAAATCTATAAAAATTGTTCATAAGATTGTCCACCATCCATTATTTTGGTCATTATGTTAAAAACTCTGTTAAGTGTCTTGGAGCTCTTGGCTGGAAGTTTGAGCAATTTTCAAAGCTTTGTAACTTAATCGTTTATTAACAAAATTTGACCCATAATATATCAAAATGAAGATAGAAAAGTGTAGAACAAGATTATACCTATTTGGAAGCCCAATGGTTGCCAGAGATGACCAAAAAATACCTGAAAGGTGACTGGTCCGCAGAAAAATTGGAAAACTTGCCGAAAATAAGGTAAACTTTAAACGTTCATAACTTCTTCGATACTCAACGAAATCGAGTGATTCAAAAACAAAAATCATTCTTCTCGATGAGACAAAGAGAATGGTACTTTTCTTGAAGGTTAAATCACCATGTTTTAGCCATAAAAATGCTCAAAAGTGGCTATCTTGGTCGTCGAGTTAGCCACTTTTGAACCGTTTTCCGGCCAAACCAAAGCGAGTTAGCATCGAAAAAGGTACCATTCAATTCTTCTCATCGAAAAGTATGATTTTTATTTTTGAATCACTTGATTTCGTTGAGTATTGAAGAAGTTATGAACGTTTAAAGTTTACCAGTTTCCGGCAAGTTTTCCAATTTTCCCGCAGACCAATCACCTTTCAGGCTATTTTCCGGTCATCTCTGACAACTATTGGGCTTCCAACTAGGTATAATCTTGTTATACACTTTCCTATCTTCATTTTGATATATTATGGGTCGAATTTGGTTAAGAAACGATTAAGTTACGAAGCTTTGAAAATTGCCCAAACTTTTGGCTCAGAGCTCCGGGATACTTAACGGAGTTTTTAACAAAAGGACCAAAATAATGGATGGTGGACAATCTCAGGGACCATTTTTATTGATTTTCAATCTGAAGGACCAAAGTGATGTGTTATACAAATCTCATAAACCATTTTGGCTAAAAAGCCAAACATATACATACATATATATATATATATATATATTCATGTGAATATATATGATGACAGATCCATACGTGGATCATTTTATTTACATAACCTTTGAGACACATTTTAGTGGGGTGCACTTCGTAATGTTTTTCAACGATTTAAACCGTTTATCTTTTAAATCTTCCCTCAAAGATCATATCTACGATAATCACCTTAATCTAAAACCATATGATTGTTGGATTAAGGTTTTAGAGTTTCTTTGTAGAACCGTATTCATTTTTTTTTCTTCACTCCGAATGAATGTCCTAATAATATTGGATTTGTATAATTTTTTGCAAGGATGATTGATGTTCTAAAGGATAGATTGAGTAGACCCCACAAGAACGTATGTCAAAAATTTTGTAAAAAAAATGATGACACGGATCCGCCTCCAACTAAGTATTATTAAGTAATTTAATTAGTTATATATAAAACATATCAAATATTACAAAAAGAATGTTAACAAATCAATGGATGATAAAAGAAAAAAACGAATTGTAAACTCTGAATTTTATTCCACAAACAAAAAATAAAGAACACTACAAAATTGTGAAGATGAACACATAACCCAAAAAATTACATCACACTAAACTTAATTCTTACAAAGTTACAAGATGTGAATTTATAAAAACTTTAACCATGAAACAAACAAGAAGACAATTTTAAACCCTAGCAACAAAGAAAGCAATCTTAATACTTATTCTACTACAAGTTACAAATAATAAACCAAATTTGCCAACTTGCTAACATTTTCCTTCACCAAAATATATATTTGTAATACCCATTGTTCATTAATTACCAACAGTTTTAGTTTCTTCTTCATTTTGTGTGGAGCAAAATTTAAGATTAGTAAGGGCATGCATGCATATTTATAAATAGTAAGTCGATACGAACAATCAGTAAAGAGACTAGGGCTTCCTATATATATGTACATAACAGTAATTTCAGTCATGCAGCTCCTAAAGTAGTGGTGTGCAGGATATCGTCTGTATACCAGTTGGGATGAATATATATATATATATATGTGTGTGTGTGTGTGTGTGTGTGTGTGTGTGTGTGTATAAACACACACATATATGTATATGTACAGTTTGGAGAGGATATATGGATAGAAGGGTAAGACCTTTTAGAAAAGAGTAGAGGAGGGACCAAAGCAGGTTCTTTAAGGCATCCACCGAATGCATAGAGAGAGGACCACTGCATATGTACAGAATGCAGTGAGATTTTCACAACCCCAAGTTGCACTAGTTTTTGCTAATATAACTTACATGAACGAAAGACTATACATACATATATATTTACTCTTCGCATCTTTAGGAGTTTGATAGATAGATATATATATATATATATATATATAGAGAGAGAGAGAGAGAGAGAGAGAGAGAGAGAGAGAGAGTTCTTCATATATATATATATATATATATATATATATATATATATATTCATGTGTGCATATGGGCACCTCAATAATCACGAAAAGTAGTGGAATCTTTCAACAAAATAATTGAGAACGTACGTTAATATAGATGACTACTGTATTAGTACGTTGCAGTTCAAAAGCTGAAGTCCTATATTTTTTTTTTTTTTTTTCACAGATATTCGAGACAAGAAAATAAACCGGCCGACACACTGACATTTGGCCAAGACAACTAATTTTACTTCTGCATAATAATAAGTACCAATTTGATCATTATTCCATTTTAACTAATTTTTAAGCAATATTTAACATACCCTTATATTTATATTGTTGGCATCAACCCAATTCTGTGGCAGCACTTATGTAGGGATGTTACCAATTTTAGGGTTTGTAGTTGAATGATTAAGTTATTTTATTGAAAATAATGGATGCATTAAATCAAAAGGTAAAGAAATATTACTTAAGAGTTCATCCTACACAGAGACCAGAGAAGTTATCATATACAGTGGTCGCCTTCACGAGAAGGCGATTTTCTCTTGATGTTACAGATTTTTCATCAACAGTGAGTTAAATATAGTATAGACATTGCTCCCCCAACTAGACAGCAGTTTTACTTTGTTCAGGAACCCATAAATTTCCTCATCACTTTTTGGGTGAAAATTATTTCCACACTTTTAGTTTGAAGTGTTTGTCTCTCCCAATTTAAAGCCAGAGAGAACCCCAGCCTGCTGCTGCCATTTTAATTTGTTTAGATATATATATACATACATACATACATACATACATATATATATATATATATATATGTATATAGTATGCAGGTAGCTGCAGGTCTGAGCAGAGTAGCAAAAAGGAATGGTCAAAGTCAGGGATACTTGATGAGAACCCAACTGCTTCTCCTCTTTTTTGGGTTTTGTTAACAATAGTACGTAGAACCTAAATCCATTACAGAAGAACTGAAGGAGTAATGAGAATTTCACCCTATGTTTTATTTTTTATTTTTTATTATACAAGCGAGATATCCGAGGTAGGTATTTTAAGAGTATCAATCCCATATCGGATAAAGAATAGACATTGCATGTGCTTGTAAATAATTGAGCTGCTCTCCATATTGTCAATTGTTTTGATAGTGGAACCTCAACTTTCTTCATGGTATTAAACTAGGTTGTCTCATATCTGAAGTCCAAACCCCACGTGCTTTATATTTACCCAATTTGTGTTATCCACGTGTTAGCTAGCCTTGAATATCCTCTACTTTTAAGGGTAGAAGTAAATGTTATTAACCATTTGATCAAAATAATGAAATATAAAGGTAATTATACGTATATTTGTATGTGTATATTTCATATTCAATCATAATAGATGCTTATATATATGAAGGAACAGATATCTTAATGGCCTATCAATTCTAGTAATGGTCATCACTCAAATGAAAATGACAACTAAACCGAATATTACGATATAGCGAATTATTTCGATTATAAAAGATGAAACAAATTATTAATGATACCATTTTCTATAGAGAAAAGTTGATATGGTATTATTGAAGAACTGAACACAAACTAGTAATTTACCTGAACATACATGATGTACCATTCGCAAATGATTGAAATTATTATTTTATCTATCACTCCATATAATGTTATGCGACATAATTTACATGCTTAATTAAATTAACTGTTATGATTGATGCTTAATCATACAAGGTAAAAATACGTGTCGCCATCACCAACATGATCTCAGTTGTCGATCATCATGACAACATTAGCATGTGTGTGTGAGAGAGAGGGGGAGAGAAGTCCATATTTATCCATCCAAATTTCTAATTGTCTAATCCGTACTCTATATATATATATATATATTACATGCTTGTGTGTTGGGAGGAGAGGGGAGATTTGGATAGAAAACCAAGTAGGATATGAGAGAATTAATAGTATTTATACATATATAATAATAATAATAATAAAGAAAAAGATAATGCTTCTTTACTAATCCATATCATTTTATTGTTCAAACGTCATAATCGGTAATACTATTATTTTTATTGTCATTTGAAGAAACTCATTTGATTTGTAGACAGTTTAATCATTCATATGAATCAAAACAAGCTAATAGCTCATCACATCTTACCATAAACGTCCCTTCTTTTTTAGATTAATCATTCATATGAATCAAATAAGTTGACGACTCACAACTTTTTACCACAGTGGTCTTTATCATTTTGATGGTACAGTGAAATTATATTTCATGTTAATGAGAAAGTATATTCCTCTCATTGTCCTCCTTTCCAATATTATCTTAAGGATAATGTTATGTACACACTCATTTTTGCTATCCACACACTCTTGTTAATTTTTTATCATTAATATTATTTAATTTATTTAATCTGATTGAAAATTAAAAAGATATATAAAAAATAAAAATAAATGTATGAATAACAATACATTTATCATAAAAGTATAGTGTGAAGTATAAGGGATATATTTGATCTTAATTCGCGAGCATCTTTTGTCTTCTCTTTCTTCTTCTTTTTCTTGGTTCTTTCGTTCTGACGCCTGAAAGTGACGGGGCCAAAACCCTAGGGATAAAAAAGGTGCTTGCGAACGATGGCTCCAAAACAAAAATAAATGCGTGCTCTCTCTTTTTCTCTCTGCCTCTGCATGTCTCTGTGAATAATACAAACCTGCTATCTCTCAGCCTGCAACAGAAAGTAAACTGCATTTCCCCCTGAACTCTCCCCGTCCGCGGCCCCCTCCCCTCCCCGCTCTCTCTCTCTCTCTCTCTCTCTCTCTCTCTCGTAATGCTCCTTCTGCGTTAGTTATAATTTAGAACTTACCCTTAATTCGTGTAAGGTTTATAACATTAGCTCCTAATTAATCAAGAGAAGAGGAAACAAAAATTAATGGACGGTATTCTAATTGACAAAATTTAATTTGGTGTCCAATTACGCTTCTCCTACGTACGTGATTGATATGTAATGAACCTATTACAATTGGTAAAGTCCATCGAGGCCGAACTAGGATAGAAATCATTTACAAATCAATTTATATTGAATGCAATATTTGCTAAAGTTTTTCTTCCGCTATGACCGTGGACTTGCGTACTTGATTAGCAGTTAGCCCAAGTGGTGAGAGAGAGTGGAAAAGAAGGATTAAGGGTAATTTTCTTAGTTTTTGGTGTGAGTTTGAAATTATTACAATAATTAAGGAAGGGAGGAGTTTCGAACTTGGTACTCATGATGGAAACCAAAACCTGATCCACTAAGATATTCAAAAAGTTTATCACTATATTTGGATATGATATGATAATTCATGTGAGATTTTAGTGATTAAGGGTAATTTTCTAGGGTATTTACTGGATATCAACTTCAACATGATCTGGCGAAGAGAGTCTTTTTAGTTCAAGTGATAAAAAATAGGAAAATGATCTAATCTACCACTATTACAATTAAAAGTAAGCAACAAGTCCTTATTCATTTATATTCAATGCAATAGTGTCATTGGCTTTAAACAGTAATAGCCTGATAGGTAGATGCAATATTTCCGTCGAAAATATTTATATATCCAGCACTGATGTCCTATGTTAAATTTCTTCTTGCCTTATATCACTAGTATAAAAAATATGAAAACTTGATCATTAAAACTAGATTAGAGGCACAGGTTATTGAGGGTGTGCATCGATGCCATGATTTTATCTCCTCCCTTCTGTCATCTCAGACCCAAACAGAACTGGATCTCTCAGTGAAGTTAAAAGTATAGTTCCTTAGACCTTTTGCAGTATTTACGAAAAAAAAGAAGACGACCTTTTGCAGTAAGTGACAACTATATAAATAGTGATCATCGTATACTATATACTCTTCTTTTTGCTTGATTCATACTTCATTGACTTTGTACGCAGCTTTCTTTTTCTCTTATACTCGTGCCTAATGCTTTTCCAACAGATCTACCATCACTGTCTGCCCAACATGAAACATCCCTCAAGGTGAAAGTGAAGTAACAAACAAGGTCAATTAGGATATACATATATGTATATATGCGGTTATAATAATAAATTAACCATGCTTAGGAAAAATAAGAGGATCTTCTATAGACATGTCAAAAGATAAATGTCAAATTTTAAATGGCTGATGACAATGTCGAATTTTCTTCTCCTCTAATTCATGAAATTTTTTTTAGGAGTTCTCGGCACTTATGCCAAGTGGTGTTCCCACCATTGGGACTCTGACACTTAGATATTCTTTTCTTTCTTTTTAATTAAATAAATTTAGGTGTTAAAGTCTCACAGACGAGGAACACCACCTAGCACCAGTATTGGGAACCCTTAAAATTTTCTCTTGATTCATATGTTTTTTTTGTTGTTGTAATAATATTTGTATGACCTATTTTAAAAAGAAATCAACTAAAACAAATTTTCTTGGTTTACAATTAGTGCGTTAATGAGACCTACACAACAAAACAATTAGAAAATTAATTGGCATCCCATTTTCTCATATGTCAGAAATGGCAACAAAAAATTGTTATGTCAATCCACGTATGATTGACATATCGATTGGAACTTCTTCCTACCTTCAAATTTGATTGCGTGACATTTCACTTAAGACATCTCATTTGAAGATGCTCTAAATAGTCAACTACGTAAATAAGACATGTTAGATGGTGACAAACAAGATTGGTGGCAACGAGCATAATGAGCGGCAAATGGGATAATTAGGGATTTAACATATATTTCTATGACTATTTAACACAATTCATTAGGATGTTTAGTTAGTTACGAGACTTTATACAAGAGACTTGTAACTCATTGAATTTAGAACATTAACCCTATGCATTTGAGGTCGGAGTTTGCGTAAAAAGAAAATACAAGATTTAACTAGCCCACCAAAAGTAGGTTAACGAAATCTAGGCAAGCACCAAAACTTGATAGAGTTGTAACAGCTCGAAATTTATGCGGCCGCAAGGAACAGTAGTGTAGGGTGGTTTTTTACATGGCTATTCTGGTGCCACTTAGAAGTTAGAAACTAAGATTAACTACTAAGTAGCTGTTAGAAACTAAGATCAACTACTAAGTAGCTGTTAGAAACTAGGATTAACTACGTACTAAGTAGGTAGCTAGGGTGGCCCCGGAAGATTTATTCTACTAATTACCAAAAAGTCGCCCAACTTTGGCAGTAACGTAGAATTGTTAAATTTAATCAATGATAATCCGCATTAAAGTTTAGCAAATTGGTAATCAAGGAGACCTGAAATGGTTGAAAATCATGTGTTCTGCGAATATCAGATTGTGCGCCAATGCATGACACGTACCAGGCAATGGAATGCCAGATGCCATGCACCGGGCAATGGATATTGGATGTGTGGCCAAGAGTTCAATGACCAAGCCAAAAATCCTGGTGTATACTGTATATTAGAAAAACCTCATCTCTGTACAGCCAAAAGGCTAGTGGCAATAGGGCTTTTCCCAAATCTGGGAGGGCCTGGAGCTAATATGGGATAATCACGAACAACAATGCATATTAAGATTTCGACAAGGCCTTGGGGGGAGGGGGGGGGGGTGTGGTGGGTTGGGGGGCCCTGCAACAACAATGGGTGCATAAAAGGTTCATCCCCTTGATCCAGTCAGGGACATTCTGCTAGATCCCCGCTCACTGTCGTCAAAACTTGCTTAACTAAAAAAATTTCATTTCAGCCAAATTGCTGGAACCTCAATTGCCTGCGATGTCAATTGCAGTTTCATCTCTTAAATGATGGCAATATACAAAACAACTTAGAAACAACTAAAGACTATATAGGAAAGAGCGATGAGAAGCGAGATTCACGTAGTTCCTTTGGAGTCCAGGCAAACCTATAATGTAGGTTTAAGGCATTTAACTCCAAATACCAGCCTTACTGCATTTAGTCTCCGAACGAAACTCCATTAGAAAAGCATTTGACTTTGGGATTAAAGTTGAGAACTTGAGATAAGTTTGGTTGTATGAATGAAACTCTCCTCAGAGTATGCTTATACTGACAAAGATAAACAGCGAGAGTCATCCTTTCTAGGCTAGAACAATAATATAGATCAGAGAAGCTTGCTAATATTCGTTCTAAATCCTAAATGGTTAAACCTCGGTTTTCATATGGTTGAAGTTGGGGAAAGACAATCACAATGACAGACAAGAATCTTAAAATTATTGCAAGAAGAAATCTTAAAAGTTAAAAAAACGAGCGATAATGTCATCCTTGACAACAGCAGTTGCATTTGGATTTTAGACAAATACATTATTGGACAAACAAGAGGAAAAAAAAATGGTTGTGTGAAGTACCCTTATTCATGTCAAACACAGCACTTCATTAAGTAAGCAGACTAGACAAATATCCATGCTAACATGAAAATCGTCTCTTTAGTTTGACGAGAGGAACAAAATAACATAGATATTTTTCCAGAATCCCATAAGCCTGCAAGAAGCCAAAACAAGCTGAGAGTCATTGATACAATATAAACATGAAAACAATAAGCAAGCAACGCCAAATATAAGTACATAACCTGAGAAACCAAAGGATATAAAAATGCAAACACAACGACGATAACCAAGGTGAGAAATGGGGAAAGGAGAAAGTAAAAATTAGGAAAGAGCATGTGGATAGCCGTTATCTCTATGTATCTTCAACGGGCTAATCATTTATGAAAAGAAATTAGCACATTCAGGATGCAGCCAAATAGCTCAAAGGAAATTGAGAACCGTCACCAGAAGCAATGGTGTCCGTCCACTTATGGATGTCAATGAAGTGAAAGCGATTCCTACAGATAGATTTCAATATCAAATCATTCAACAGAAGATACCAGCTGTGAAAACCAGGCTTTTTGGTTTAGTTTTTTCAATATGTCTTGAATTAAAGACTTTCTCTGTCCCACAGCCTTCCAAACAAGAATAAAATAAGCTAAAATATTCTCTCTGCTCTCTAGTCCTACCTTTAGTTCATCCCCATGGATTTTTCCATGAGTTCTTCCCAAAAGGAACTAGAAAAATCATCATGGATCTTTCTATCAGGTCAAAACATAATTCCAAGTGTGATCACCCAAGCCAAAGCATAGATTGTGCCAGACTTTGACGGATGCATCTCCAACAAACAACTTGAAGTTTCAACGAGATTGGACTCATTGGACCACATAATACATGTCTAATATCTATATAAAGGTTGGCCATGTGCATTAAGTTCCGTGACAAATTGGCGTTAGACGAGAGATGAGAGAGTTCAGGAAAGCTAAATGTGAGCTCTCATGGTTGCTTGTTCTCTACCTACAACGTTATCAGCATTAAGGCCTCCAGCCTGACTAGCAGGCCATGCAGACAACATGATCCTAAATTCAGGGGGCGAATGACTCACCGCAATGAACAGAAGGTTTTACCAAGTGAACAATCTATGTTCTTTCCATTAACTTTCACAACAAGATGACAAATATAACAGTAAACTGTGCCCAAACAAAATAAAAGGCCCATATTTCCAATCCTCGAATCAGATATGGACTATGCCTCAAGGTTTAAGGTGTAAACTGCTGTGTTTGTGGTACATTTACTGCTCATACTCGTATCAACAAAAGACTTGTTGAATCGAAGATTTTCATAGTTTCCCGAGGCTATAAAGACTTGGATGGAGCACGTATAGAGGTCCATTAAAGCAAAAAAATGCATCCTGCTTCAGCATCAGAGAAACTGAAATTGCACTAATCCAAAGTTACAGCTAAAACGCCGCTGAAAGCAGCAATTCCTAATCAATCAAGCCTCAAAGGGCATAAGATTTTTTATCAACTAAGAACAAAATTGCTACCCTAACTTCACCATTCAAAATGCTCCAATCTAAACCCTAAACCGTATTATGACTAAAACCCTAAGATGCTCTGAAAGATAAGAACAAATTCTTTGTGATGGATGGATCATGATTTTAAAGTTTTGGATTCTCTAACTAAGGTATGAACCGATTTATGTAAGTTTTTTTTTATTTTTTTTATTTCAATTATTTTTGTTTAGGGTTTAGGAGTGTATTATTTGCAAAAAAAGGGCTTTGTCAGCCCAAGTCTGTGTGCGAAACAAAAGAAAGAAAAAAAGGATTTATGCCCTACTTTTTGCTGGGAAAAAAGGGGGAGTGTGTAAAGGAAAAATGGTCTTTAGTTGATGGGATTATGCTGAAATTAAGGCTATAACCATGCGATTTTCCATGGAAACTTTTTCGAAAGTAAGTGCTTTGGTGAGGGCAATTATCACCGATTCTTATTAATTTTGATTTCAATTTCTATCTATATAAAATCATGAGTAATTGAAGGGAAAGATACCTATTGACGATGGTGGCAGTGGCGGTTGTTGTTGTGGCCACAGTAGTGGAGGTTGTGGTTATGGTGACGGAGGTGGCAACAATGGTGGTTGGAGATGGTAGTGGTCACTTTATTATCTAAGGGCACGTTTATGTACCTGCAATCGGAAACAATTTACAGAATTGGATTCCGATTATGGGATACACCTTTGTTTACGTAATCTTGGGGAATCAAAATACATGTGGAGTCGACATGCATTAAGGAATCCCACTCCTTATTTTGGAGAAATTGGACTCCCTACACGAGGGAGGTATTTCAATTCCTGGACACCGGAAACCCGGAATGGATTTCTTCTACCAATTATGCCCTCACTTGTTTTTTATTATCCCAACATTGCCCTTCATTTGACACTTATCCAGCGCAGCTCATTCTCCATCTCTATCAACAACACATCCTCTGCCGCGCAGGGCCACATCACATACCTTGCCTAATCTCCATTTGTTTCACAGAATCGCTAGACTCTTACTTGAATCTGACCGTTGCACTCTTAACCAACGTAATGGACCAGGATCGAGACGGCAACTAGACCACTCCGTGCTGGACCATGAATGGCCTAGATATGAGGTGGTGGCTATGGAGGCGTAAGGGTGTGGAAGATAGAAACAGGGCAAGGAAAGGCAGAGGTGGGTGGAGGGCAGTGCAACTGGACTTCAAGATGAAACGAAGGCATGGGAAAGATGGAGATGTGGGGGATGTGTGGGGGATGGATGGAAATAACCATCTTTTAATAACTAAATAAAACCTATTCATATATTTTTATATAGATGAATTTTGTTATATAAATTTAATTAAGAAATTTAATTTAATTAATTAGTATGAAAATAATTTATTTATGTAAGGGCAATTTAGTAATCAATCTAGTTTTAATTCCGATTGAAGTGCATTAGTAAACAACTTATATAGACTCAACATTATTCCTACTTTGATTCTAGTCAGTTTTAGTGAATAACTTTAATAGGAATCTGATTCTGATTCCACCTAATTTCAATTCCTCTTCAATCCTCGATCTAATTACGAATTAGTAAGAGATAAAATGTATGTAGAAGGATAAATATGTTATTTTCAAAACTTAATGAAGGTATTATAATAATTAAAAACATTTATTAAATACTCAACTATGCGTTTTATTAAAGTAGCTTTTAAAAGTTAAGCTGCTTTTAAAAGCTGGAGGGTATTGCTTTTAAAATAAGCAAAGATATTTTACATTTATCAAACATTTTTTTACTATTTAACTTTGATGTGAAGCAGTTTTTTTGTGAAAAAAAGAAAACCAATACTAACGAGGTCTTAATGTTAAAAAAATAAAAAATAAAAAAAAATTCAAAACCCCCTTTTTTATAATTTTTATTCCAAAATTAAAACAATTTTCCTTATTTATTTTTTCCCGAAGGTGCCTCTTTTTCTTGTTATCTTTTTTGCCCTCCTCTCTCCCCTAGTACTGTTATCTCTCTCTCTCTGCAACTTCACTTTGCTTCATCTCAGCCCACAGAGATCTCTCTCTCAAGCTTTCTCTCTCTAAAGCTCCGATCGCTCCAAGCAGGTTCTCCAGACTCCTCTCTTGAATCTAACTTTCTTTATGTTTACAGTTTACTACCTCTGCTGGTTAATTTCACATTTAATTTTATTTATTCGTCAATAGTGATTGATCTGTAATATCATGTTTCCCAAACAAATCTCTTCATTGCTTTGGATGTTGGTGCGGATAAATTTCTGTGCTTTTCCATATTTTGCTAAATTAGGGTTTATGGAATTTTAATCAGATATTGTTTTGTTTATCATTATAGCTGTTATGTTCTGGGCTACTTCATTTTTTCAGCTGGCCCTTTTTTTTCTTAGGTCAAATTCACATGGTCTACTCCATTTGGGTTTTATTGGGATTTCTGTAACATGAATAAATACTTCTGGGTTTTTGAAATTGTTTATAATTGTAAGCAAATTTCCGCGATTTGAGCGTGTACGTAGGGATTGGTTTCTAATGTGTGATTTATGGTATTGTGATATTACACTTATGATTTAGTACTTGTTACTCGAAACCGTTTTAGCTCATCATCCTTGGACTTGACTTAGCTTATCGGGTTATTAGGGTTTTGTATTGCAGTTATTATGTTGCTAGTATTCTGATTCTCTTGTTGCAAATATGATATTTACAATGTATCAGTGCTTATGCTTCTACATTCTTTATCAAATCTTACTAGATTTAGTGGTGCTTAAAGTTCGATTTTATTTGTCATATTTTTTCAATTTATTGATTTTTTTTATTGGTTGGTTATGATTCTAATGTGTGAATTGTGATATTACACTTATGATTGACTTCTCGAAACCGTTTTAACTCATATTAATTTAACATATGAGCTCAAAGACAAAGCCTTTTGTGCTTTTAACTTCAACTTAAAGCGCCCGTGTGTGCTTATCGGGTTATAAAATTGCTCGTTGTCATTTTTACTTTGCTATGTTGCAGATTCTCTTGTTACAGATATGATATTCACAATGTATCACTTGTTATGCTTCTATATTCATTGTAGCGTTGTTTTTTAAATGTATTGATTTTCTAATTGGTTGAAATGGGTATGTGCATTCCGCTGTAAAATTTCAAAGGTTGTTTTTCTTTCATGCATTTGTTAGGTCTTGAATAACTTAAAAAAGCATGTTGCTTTGGCTCTCGTGTTGTTATCATGTGTTTTTCTTTTAACATCTTAGTAGTTTCGTCATTATGTTTCTTACTAATATTACGGATTTTAAACTCTCTGTAGATAATCATGCAGGAAGCGACTCCTGCCCCTGCTCCCAATGCCCAATTTGTTAGCAATGCCTTCATGGAGCAATATTACCATATTCTTCGCCAATCTCCACAGTTAGTGCATAAGTTTTAATTTTTATCAGGATTCAAGCTCTCTGAGCAGGACGGATATCAAGGGCAATATGACAACAGTGACAGCCATGGAAGTAAGTATTTTTTCATATATTTTCATGACGCAATTTCTACTTCAAGCTCATGGTTTAGTTTTCGCAGAAATTATTTTCTAACAAGTTTTGAGATTTGACTTTCAATTTTTGTATGGCTTAACATGAATTAGGCAGCGCTTTTCTGTATGTTTTGGATTCAGTTTTTCACTTTAACACATTAAAGAAAGTTTAATTTGTAGCAAGCATGTAGAAATAAGTATATGTTGTAATGGTTGAACATGAATTTGGCAGCTTTTACATTGTTGTATTAAACTTTTCTATAAGTGCATGTTGAACAAATATACAGACAGGATGTCTATTTGATGCTTAAGGCTCCAAATTTAGACATTTATTGACAATTGTAACTAGCCTATACGGTAACATTTCTTATATGATACGGTGGCTGATTCAGATGGCCAATGCTCTAGTCATGAAATGATGAAAATTTTGTATTTAGGCATTAACTGCATGTTGAACATGTCACAGTATAAGAAGCGAGGCCTTTAATGAATCAAATTCATGCCCTTTTTCAGGCCAAACTTTTTGTTTTGAAAATCTTGAAATATTGTGCATCACTTCTTGGACTTGATAGAAAATGAATTAGAGAATCCTAAATTTTTGTTGTAAATAATAAAGATGATAAATATTACATTTGTTAACATTGCATTATCTTTTGGAACAGGCAGTGGGTGAAAAAATTCAGTCCTTAAATTACGGAGACTATACGACAGAAATAAAAACAGAAGATTCCATGCATACTCAAAAGGAGGTTAAGGATGGTGCTTGTATGGATGTTGTTTGTAGGACGGAAAAGTCTCAGGAGACTAAAAAGGCTAAGTTTGAATCAGTTCCTCCAAAGGTGGATGAGTTTGGGAGATTGGTCAGAGAAGGTTCCAGTGATAGTGACTCTGACGATTCACTCTATAATAAAAGGTATAATAAAAGAGGTAGAAGTCGAATACATAGCCGTAGCCGCAGCCGCAGCCGCAGTCGGTCTCCTCTTGATAGCAGGAGGGGAAGTTCATGGAGGAGAAGAGAGAAGCGAAGCCGTTCTCGGAGGTACTTCCAACTGTGCTGTATCTGCATTGTTCTGTTTGGTGGGCTGTTTAATGTTGACTTGAGTTTAGGTCTGAGGCATCTAAATTGCGGGGGTCTTTATTTGTCTTTTATTATGATTTCATAGAGTACAGTATCTGAGGAGAATAATAAATATTCCTCTTGATTGTTTGTGTTCCCAGTCGGTCTTCTAGGAATCAAAGAAGCAGGAGTAGGAGCAGGTCCCCCACATTTAGGCGTGCAAATGAGTTCAGAGATGGCAGTAAGAGACAGGACCGGCGCCACATTCCAGAATGTTTTGACTTCCTTCGAGGCAGATGCTACCGAGGAGCACACTGTAGGTATATGCACCGGGAATATGACAAGAATGATGGTTCAAGGCAACATAGGAGCAAACCAACACTTTTCGAGTCTCAGCCTAGTTTCAAAACTTTTGGGATTAAGGAAAAGGTTGATGAAATTAAAGCTCGGGAGATGCAACTCTGTGAAGATGCACCTATTGCTAGAAAAGATGGTCAGTTGATTGATGCTGAGAAAATGAATTGTGAGAGTTCTAGAGTCACAGATATTGCAGTGCAAGTAAAACAAATAGTTCCCGAAAACCTTAGGGAAACCACCACTCACATTCCTGACAGAAAAGAATTTCACGAAGTGCAAAAATCTCACCACCCACCCCCTCAGCTAATAAGCAGTGCTGGTAATATGAAGTCATCTGATGGTACTTCTGAGGATGTGCTTCCTCTTATGAACAAGTCCGTAGTCGAGCAACCTCAAAAGGCTGATTGTCCATCTGTTCAGATGGAAAACTCTTTCATAACAGATCTGTCACCGGTTCAAGCATCCACGACTTCTCCAAATAAGGTTTCTAGTAGTGAGCCTTTACCAAATGCAATCGCCTCGACTAATGTGTGGCCCATCAAAAGTTCTAATGACCAACCACTTTCATCACAATTCATGGCTCCTAATTCTAAAGAGTTACCTCTTCCCAGCATCTCTGCTGTAAATTTTCCATATCTTTCAGAGCTGCCCCTTCCTCCACCTCCTCCTCAACCTTCACAAGGTGCCAGTGCTGTTCATGCTCCACAGATGCATAGGGATTACAATTTGATGCCACTCTGTCCACCGCAGTCTATATCTTATCAAGGTTCCTTACCCAACCAACATGCTCAGTTCTCTCTACCACCAAATTCCCCTTGGACATCCTTACCCCCGCCACCTCCACGACCACTGTATGATTCATCTTTAAATGCAGGAACTACCGCACTAGGTGGTTCTTCACAGTTTCAGCCGAACCATTTGGTTCCAAGGAATGACTTTGGTTCTCAGCCTTCTATCAGGCCATACTCAACTGTATTGCCTTCTCATTCTCAGGCTGATGATTTTCTGCATCGTATGTACCCTCCAATGCAGGAATTTCCTCGCCCTGTGTTGCATAGAGCAGATTTCAGATCAGGCAACTCATCAAGTCAACCATTTGGAGGCCCTGGTCATATGAGAGAAGACCACTTTACACATGCTCCTGTGCAGGATTTAAGTTCTTCACACGCTTTTGCTCATGGCAACACGCACCCACAACCTGGTCCTCCTTCACAGGAATTGACTATGAACAAATTGCAAAATTTCTCTGGTGACAATTTTCCTTCTGGCGAGCTTTTAAATTCATCATCACAGATTCATCCCTGTTCACAGAACCAACAGCCAACCTATAGCACACAATACCCTGTTGGTGATGGCATCTTGGGTGTGCCTGGGAAGACTGGTGCGCAATACCCTGTAGGTGATAGCATTTTGGGTTTTCCTGGGAAGGATGGTCCTATGTCCCAATACCCTACAGATCTTGTGGATAGAAATCAATCGTCTCGCCTTCCTGATTTTGGGGCGTCTAGAATACCTACACATCATAATCCTTACGCATCTACTTTTGAGCAGCCACTATCCTCCAAATTCAGTTCTAACATTCACAATCAAGACAACGGTGCTCCCTCTGGTAACATGTTTGATACTCCCTGCAATTTGAGCCAAGTTCTTGTGGATGGGCAAGGTGTTGGCAGTGTTGGATCAAGACAGACTACTTCATCGCCGAGTTCTGCTAGAGCTGCTGGTCAGCTATTGCCCAAGTCAGAAGCTGAGCAGTATGATCCACTTTGGGACAGCATTGAGCCATCATCAGCTTTGCTCAAGAAACATGGTCATGGTCAAAAACAGGAATCTGCCGGTGATTCCAATATCATTGTGAGGCTCAGTGAGAACAAGCATAAAGAGGTTGAAACCGTTGCATCAGCTACATCTCTGGATATTGATGAGTTTGGTGAGACAGCGGATGCAGAAGTGGGTGTTGTTGAGGACGAGAGTCTGAGCGATCGTGGTGGTGCAGCAAACATGGCTGGTGAGATTGAGATTGATCAGGTGGAGTCTCCAGGGAAGAGCAAGAAGAAAAAGGATTCAAGATCAACGAGACTTTTCAAGATTGCTATTGCAAATTTTGTAAAGGAAATTCTGAAGCCATCGTGGCGGCAGGGTAATATGAGCAAGGAAGCGTTTAAGACCATTGTCAAAAAGACTGTTGATAAGGTCTCTGGAGCCATGAAGAAGCACCAGATACCCAAGTCAGAGGCAAAGATAAATCACTACATTGACTCGTCACAGCGGAAACTGACAAAACTGGTGATGGTAAATACTTTTTCCAATTCCTTTCTGCTTTGAATGACATGGTGGTGTTAGTTGATTGGGATTTTGACACAAGGCACAGTGGCACACCCTCTTAAACTTCTGCATAAATAAATTTTTTGTTCTCCGCGTGAAAAGAGGATGAAACTCATAGTTTAAGGCCTGATGCTTTCGGTCTTAGTGCGAGAACATGTTGCGTAGTTTGATCTTCACTGTTTTCTCTATATGATCTGCAGGGTTATGTTGACAAGTATGTGAATGTGTAGACGTCAGCTGTGTTGAAGCAACCAACCTGCACGCAACGGCACAATTTCTTGAGGGTGTCATCTCGGACCAAAAGAGAACTGGATCTCTCAGTGAAGATTAAAGTAGAGCCTTAGACCTTTTGCAGTAAGTCACAACTATATAAACAGTGATCATTGTATACTATATATATAGTGTGAATTCTAAGAAGGTTGATTGAATGGTTCGGTGAAATGGGGTTATAATTATAAGTTAACCATGCTGGGAAAATTAATAGTCAACTATGTAAATAAGACAATCAATGCGGGGTGACTCAGTGGTTAGGGATGAATACTTGGCCTATATTGCACATGGCACGTCCTGGTTTCAGTTCCTAGCGCTTGAGAATCACACGGTGGTAGTCAAGAGAGGTTGAAATGCCTCTTTGAATCTTTCCGATCACCATAAGGGTGGATTGTCTTGGCGAAGTCATCAGCTAGTCCATTTTGAAGAAAAACCATGTAAATAAGACATGATAGATGGTGACGGAGAAGATTGGTGGCAATGATCATGATGAGCGGCGAACGGGATAATTAGGGAATTAACATATATATCTATGTTGCAGTTGACCATATTAACCCAAAATTCATTAAGATTTGTGGCTAATTACGAGATTTTATGCAAGAGACTTGTAATTCAGTAGATTAAGAACTATGCACTTGAGGTCGGACTCTGCATAAAGTCGCCCAACTTTGGCAGTCACGTAGAACTGTTAAATTTAATCAATAATAATCCGCATAAGCTTTAGCCTTTACCTAGTAATCAAGGAGACCTGAAATGGTTGAAATCATTTGTCGTGCAAATATCCGATCGGGTGCCGGTGCATGGCACGTCCTTGATCCAGTCAGGGACATTCTGCTAGATTCCGGCTCACCCTCGTCAAAATTTGCTTAACTAGAAAAACCGGTTTCTGCCAAATTGCTGGAAGCTCAATTGCCTTCGATGTCAATTGCAGTTCCGTCTCTTAAAACTTCGGCAGCATACAAAACAAGTTAGAAACAACTAAAGACTACATAGGAAGGAGAGATGAGAAGCGAGATTCACGTAGATCATTCGGAGTCCAGGCCGACCTATGATGTAAGGTTAAGGGCGTTGAACTCGAAATACCAGCCTTATTGCATTCAGTCTCCAAACGAAACTCTCATTAGAAAAGCATTTGACTTTGGGATTAATGTTGAGAACTAGAGATAAGTTTGGTTGTATGAATGAAACTCTCCTCGGAGTACGCTTACACTGACAATGATAAACAGTGAGATCAGAGAAACTTACCCATATTCGTTCTAAATCCGAAACCTAGGTCTTCATGCGGTTGCAGTTGGGGAAAGACAATCACAATGACAGACAAGAATTGCAAAATTATCGCAAGTAGAGATCTTAGAAGTTACAAAAATGAGCGATAATGTCATCCAATCACCCAACTGCGGTTGCATTTAGATTTTATACAAATACATTACTGCACAAACTAAAGGATAAAAAAAAAAGTTGTGTCAACTACCCTTTATTCACGTCGAACACAGCATTTCATTAAGTGAGCAGACTAGACAAGCATCTATGCTAACATGAACAGCGTCTCTTTAGTTCGACGAGAGGAACAAAATAACACACATATTTTTCCAGAATCCCATAAGCCTGCAAGAAGCTAAAACAAGCTGAGAATCACTGATACAATTAAACACGAAAGCAACAAGCAAGCAACGCCAAATAAGTACATAACCTGAGAAATCAAAGCATATAAAATACACAAACACAACGACAGGAACCAAGGAGAGAAACAGGGAAAAGAAAAACTAAAAATTAAAAATTAGGAAGGAGCACGTGGATAGTCGTTATCTCTATGTATCTTCAACGGGCCAATCATTTATGAAAACAAATTACCACATTCAAGATGCAGCCAACAAGCTCAGAGGAAATTGAGAACCATCACCAGAAGCATAGATTGTGCCAGACTTTGACTGATGCATCCCCAACAAACAAATTGAACCTTCAACAAGATTGGAGTCATTGGACCACATATTACTTGTCTAATATCTGTATAAAGGTTGGCCATGTGCATTATGTTCTATGAAAAATTGACGTTGGACGAGATGAGAAAGTTCAGGGAAGCTAAAAGTGAGCTCTCATGGTGGCTTGTTCTCTACCTACAAGGTTATCAGCATTAAGACCTAAATTCAGGGGGCAAATGACTCACAGAAATGAACATAAGGTTTTTGTACTAGGTGAAGAATCTATGTTTTTTCAATTAACTTTCACAAAATAGACGATAAATATAACAGTAAACTGTGTCAAAAACAAAACAAAAGTCCATATTCTCAATCCTCGAATCAGACACAGACTATGCCTCAAGGTTTAAGGTGTAAACTGCTGCGTTTGCGGTACATTTACTACTCATACTTGTATTCAACTAAAGACTCATTGAATCGAATATTTTCATGGTTTCCTGAGGCTATAAAAGACGTGGATGGAGCACCTACAGAGGTCCGTTGAAGCAAAAAATGCATCCTGCTTCAGCATCAGAGAAACTGAATTTGCAATAATCCAAAGTTACAGCTAAAACGCCGCTGAAACCAGCAATTCCTAATCAATCAAGCCTCAGAAAGCATAAGATTTATCAACTAAGAACAAAATTACTACCCTAACTTGACCATTCACGTATGCTCCAACCATAAAGCAGACACAAACACAAACTCAACAAACTCAAAACAACAGAAACCACCTTCATCACGAAAAACCCGAAGCACAAAAACCTTTTTCATTTCTGTCGAGCTATTAACCAAACTAAAGGGATCAACTTCCTGCTCAACTATATTCCAAAACACAATAAAGACTCCTCCTTTTGCATATATATCACTCCATTAGTAAACTTTCACAAATATAATTAACCACAAAACACAAAATTCCACTTAATTTGCAGAATGCCCAAAATAAAAACCCTAAATTAAATTAATTAAAGCCTTAAACTATCAAATTAAGGAAAAATTGGATGAGGGAAACGAACCCACTTCATTTCTGGTAGCCTCCACCTCGAGCATTGTAATCCTCTTCAACGGCATCGGCCAAGTAAACAGGTGGGAATTCCGAGACGTCGAATGTCGTCCTCTCCTTCATCATCTTCTCCACATCCGCCTTCTTCAAAACGGTGCGTCTAATCGGTGGCCGGTTGCGCCTCTGGTCGCGGGTATAGTACTTGATGTCGTACACGGTTTCCGGGTTGGAGGTGGGCACGCAGGCCTGGACCTTGGTCGTGGCTGGGCACTCGACCCGGTACTCGAGCGCGCCGGGCACGGCTAATTTGTACTCCGGGTCGGCACACGGGCCGGTTATTTCCCACGGTTTCTTGAGGTACCGCTTTAGGGTTTGGGCGAGGGATGACACGGCGGTGGAGACCGATTTCGCCATTGGAGAAGTTTTGAGATGCAGATCAGGTGAGAAACTCAGGCGAACCAATAAAACTAAAATATATTAATAAAATTAAAATTTATTAATAAACTCACTCCCATTTAATCAATTTTTCTCGTACGTTCTATTATTGTTAGAACCCTAAAACGCTTTCATAGAAAGAAAAAAACACCAATGATGATTTTGAATTTTAAATCCCCTATCTAAAGCATGACTCCATTTATTCGAGTAATTGTGAAGAAAAGCAAGTGTTTTGGTGTTGGCATTGTCATTCTGCCCAAAACGATAAATTAAATCTCATTAATTTTTATTAATTTCAATTTTAATTTCAAGTAATCGTGAAGAAAATGCGAGGTACATATTGGAAGGAGAGCAAGAACATATGCTTTGATTTTATGTTTTTATTTTTTAAAGATAAATTTACATATTGAATTGGATTTGTAAACGTAGCTTAGGTAGTAAATTTGGTTTAAAGAGATAGTAATAATTTAATTACTAAATTATGAGTGTATAATGAGCTTATATGAGTTCAAATTAAGTTTTTTAGAATACTCTTTATGTATTCGTCCTGAAGTTAGTATTTCATCACAGTGATGGAAAACAAACATATATGCACAGTAGTACGAGTTCAATCTCTACCAACTCCCCTTCTCCTTAAAATCAACTTCTAACCTATTAACGCTATCCCTCTACTAAATAAAATACAAAACCAAGCAAAAAGAAAATAGAAGGGGCTCAAGACTGTACTTTGCACCTACCCAAATCATGGACTTTTCCTCACAAATTTGGGATTATTCTACTATCTCTAAATCTTTAGGGTAGTATTATTCTCACACATCTTTTTACCTTTCATATCATTTTCTTAATTTTTGATCGAATTCGGATGAATTGAAGAAGTATAACGGTTAAAATTAACTGAAAATGTGAAAAGTAAAAAACATGCGTGGGTAGTGGGTACTGGATAGCACCACCCAATTCAGTTACTTAAACTACAAAGTTGAACGTTGACCAAAACAAAAGCAGAGTAAAGTTAGTAAACCCATCTCATCATTTCCTTCCCAAATTAAAAGATCCAAAAACCCCTTTTTAATATTTTTTATTCCAAAATTAAACAATTTTCCTTATTTGGGTTTTCCATAAGGAACCTCCTTCTCATGTGATCTGACCAAATACATAAAAAGCTTCAGCCTTTAGCAACTATCCCCTCTTTCTTCTCTCCTTTTGGCCCTCCTATCCCCTTGTACTGCTCTGTCTGTCTCTCTCTGTCTCTCTCTCTCTCTCTTTCTGCAACTTCACTCTGCTTCCTCTCAGCCCACAGATCTCTCTCTCTAAAGCTCAGATCACTACCAAGCAGGTACTCCAGGGTCCTCTCTTGAATCCAACTTTCTTTATGTTTACAGTTTACTGCCTCTGCTGGTTAATTTCCCATTTGATTTTATTATTTGCCAATAGTGATTGATCTGTTAATGTCATGTTTCCCAAACAAATCTCTTCATTGCTTTGGATGTTGGTGCTGATAAATTTCTGTGCTTTTCCGTACTTTGCTAAATTAGGGTTTATGAATTTTAATCAGATATTGTTTTGTTTATCATTATAGTTGTTAAGTTCTGGGCTGCTTGAGTTTTTCAGCTGACCCCCTTTTTCTCTTAGGTCAAATTCACATGGTCTGCTTCATTTGGGTTTTATTGGGATTTCTATAACATGAATAAATACTTCTGGGTTTTTGAAATTGTTTATAATTGTTAGCGAATTTCCACGATTTGAGCATGTATGTAGGGATTGGTTCCTAATGTGTGATTTGTGGTATTGTGATATTACACTTATGATTAAGTACTCGTTACTTGAAACCGTTTTAGCTCGTAATTATTGGGCTATTAGGGTTTTGTTTTGCAGTTATTAATTATGTTGCTAGTTTTCTGATTATCGTTACAAATATGATATTCACAATGCATCATTGCATATGCTTCTGTACTCTTTATCAAATCTTTCTAGATTTTGTGGTGCTTAAAGTTTGATTTTATTTGTCTTATTTGTTCAACTTATTGAGTTTTTTATTGGTTGGTTATGATTCTAATGTGTGGTTTGTGATATTACACTAATGATTGACTTGCTGAAACCGTTTAGCTCATAGTACTTTAACATATGAGCTCAAAGACAATGCCTTTGTGCTTTTAGCTTCAACTTAAAGTGCCCGTATGTGCTTATCGGGTTATTAGAATTTCTCATTGTCGTTTTTACTTTTCTACTTTGCTGATTCTTTTGCTACAGATATGATATTCACAATGTATCACTTGTTATGCTTCTATATTCATTGTTGTGTTTTTTGAATGTAAAGATTTTCTAATTGCTTGAAATGGGTTGTACTTTCCGCTGTAAAAATTTTGAAGGTTGTTTTTCTTTCATGCATTTGTTAGGTCAAGAATAAAAAAGCATGTTGCTTTGGCTTTCTTGTCGTTATCATGTTTTTCTTTTATCATCGTAGTAGTTCCATCAATATGTTTCTTACTAATATTACAGATTTTAAACTTTCTGTAGATAGACATGCAGGAAGTGACTCCTGCCCCTGCTCCCAGTGCCCAACTTGTTGGCAATGCCTTCGTGGAGCAGTATTACCATATTCTTCACCAATCTCCAGAGTTAGTGCATAGGTTTTATCAGGATTCGAGCTCTCTAAGCAGGATGGATATCAACGGCAATATGACAACAGTGACAACGATGGAAGTAAGCATTCTTTCATGTATATTCATGACACAGTTTCTACTACAAGGCTCACGGTTCAGTTTTCACAAAGATTAACATGAATTGGGCAACTGTTTTTCTGTATGTTTCCGATTCAGTTTTTCACTTAAGGTATTAAAGAATGTTTAATTGGTAGCTAGCATGTACAAAAGTATATATTTTAATAATTTTATAATGGTTGAACATGAATTTGCCAGGTTTTCCATCATACATTGTTGTATTAAACTTTTCTTTATGTGCATGTTGGACAAATACACAGACAGGATGTCTATTTGATGTTAAGGCTCCAAATTTAGACATTTATTGACCAATTGTAACCAGCCTAAACGGTGACATTATATATATGTATGTATGTATGTATGTATGTATGTATGTATGTATGTATGTATATATATGTATGTATGTGTATATATATGTATGTATGTATGTGTATATATATGTATGTATGTGTGTATAGGGTGGTTGATTAACATGGCCAGTGTTCTAGTCATGAAAGATTGAAAATTTTGGTATATAGGCATTGATTTCATGTGGAACATGTGACAGTATAAGCAGCGAGGCCTTTAATGGATCAAATTCACGCCCTTTTTCAGGCCAAACATTTTGTTTTGAAATCTTGAAATATTGTGCATCGCATCTTGGATGTGATGTAAACTGAATTGCGAATCCTAAATTTTTGTCGTGAATAATAAATGTCAATGATAAATATTACATTTGTTAACATTGCATTATCTTTTGGAACAGGCAATAGGTGAAAAAATTCAGTCCTTAAATTATGGAGACTATACAGCAGAAATAAAAACAGCAGATTCTCAGCAGTCTTATGAGAAAGGGGTGATTGTTCTCGTGACTGGATGCTTGACTGGAAGGGACAATGTGGGAAGAAAATTCGCGCAGACTTTCTTTCTAGCTCCACAGGAGAAAGGGTACTATGTATTGAATGATGTTTTTAGGTATATTGAGGACAACGAATCGTTGCCGACCAATACTACCTCAGTCAATGGCATCAACGAAAGTGCTCCAGAAGCTATTGTGACAGCAGAACCACGTTGGCATTAGTTTTCTTTCTCGATATATCTTTTTTTTTTTTTTTTTTGTTTTGGCTATCGTTTTCAAATTGCTTTTATACCTTTCCAGAGCCTATTCATGCACCTGATCATCTTGTGGTGGACCCTGCAACTCCCCTTGAGGACGAAGATCTCAATAATGGTGCTGAAGTTTGTGATCCTTCAGATAATGACGAAGGATCAGTTGTTGAAGACGAGCTTGTGGAGCCCCCAGCTCTCCCAAGTCAGAATCTTGCAGAAGTTGATCCAACCCCTGATCCTGCCCCTGAAACTCAGGAGGATGCTCCAAAGAAATCATATGCATCAATTGTGTGTTAAGGCCCATTGTTGACTTTTTTAAGAGGGTATTTTTAATTTTCATGTCAACTGATTTTGGTGTGTTTTTACTTTTTAGTTGTTGAAGAAAAGCACAGTCAGTCCTGCCCACGTGGTTCCCCGCACTGTGAGGACAGTATCTGCAAACACTGACCACCATCCCGCCAGTCCTCCTGCAAAATCATTTCCTGCACCAGAGGCATCACCTCCTACAGGTGACGCTGCCCCTGAAAGCAGCCATTCTCACGAGGAAGGTAAATAATACTCAGCTTTCTGTCTTCGTTTACTCTCAAAAAACAAAAAAAGTACTCGGCTTTCAATGGTTGGGTCACTTAACTAACTACCATAACACTTGGCTGAGTTTTACTCTCATTTACGCTTTCATGAATGATGCATGATCTGGTAGCTATTTATTGTCATGCAAACAGCAACATCGAACTTATTCATGCAATGGGTTATTATCTAATTTACAATTTATTCTTTGCAGCACCTGAAGGTCACTCCATACATGTACGGAATTTGCCGTATGATGCAACAGTGGGACAACTTGAGAAGGAGTTCAAGAGGTTTGGACCTATTAAGCGTGATGGGATCCAAGTCAGGAGTAGTAAGGTATTTTTCATTTGTATAATTCACTTACTGATCCAACTGATCATTGTTTGGTGTAGCCTTACAGTTCCTATATTTTGGCTTTCTAGCAGCAAGGATTCTGTTTTGGCTTCGTTGAATTCGAAAGCTTGAGTTCCATGCAAAGTGCACTTGAGGTACTGTGCTTCACTTTCATATGCCACTTGTCAAATTCCAAGATTCTTTAGGCCTGGTTTTTTTAATACAATTAGTGTTACAATTTGGCTCGTTTAGTTCAAAACTAGTGTATGAAAATTGCAGAAATATTTTGAGTCATTTATATTGGCTCGAGAACATTTTGTTTGTATTATTGGCTAGTAGCCACAAGGCCCAAATGTAATTTGCTCATTGGCATTAACATGGACACTTATTTTGAGTTGAAAAAGGAGATACTGTCCCTGATGCATATCTACGGGTGTCCCCAGAATCTTAGATCCGTTGTTTGAGTAATAGAAAATTAAAATCTCCAGTGTGTTTCTTGTTACAACCTCACTGGGATATAAGTGCAGTTTGACTGGATTTGCAGACTGTAATGTGTTTATTCATAGTTGTGGGTGCCATCATATGTTTCCGCAGCTTGTATCAACGTATATTTATCCAATTTTGAACTTGTTGAAAATCGTTACAGGCCTCACCTATCACCATTGGGGATCGCCCAGCAGTGATTGAGGAAAAGAGAACCTCAACTCGAGGTAAGCTGTGGTTTATAGAAGGTTGCTAAGTAATACACAACTCCTATTTAAATGATGTTAAGCTAACAAAGCTTCTGGATGTTTCAGTCAGCGGTGGTGGGAGAGGGAGGTTCTCTTCAGGAAGAGCTGGCTATCGGAATGACAATTTCAGGGGTCGTGGGAACTATGGTGGTGGCGGCCGTAGCTTTGGCAGGAATGAATTCAGAAACCAAGGTGAGTTTTCTGGGCGAGCCAGGGGCTCGGGAGGACGCAGTGGAGATGGTTATCAGCGGGGAAGTTCCAATGGAAGAGGTGGGCGTCAAGGTGGGGGAAACCGCAGTTCTGTTCCCCCTAGTTGACGCTTTTTGAGAGAAAGTGGTGGATAGACAATTTTTTTCACACAACCAAGAGGGTCACTTTTTCTTTCCCCTTCTTTTCTTCAATTGCTACTTGTTGGATAAAGAATTATATGGAGCTGTTAGAAATTTTGGGTTTTTGTTAAATTCCGAGTTTCTACAAAGATTCGTGTTCTTCCCTATTTTTCGCTAACATGTATTTTATCTTTAGATTATTTTTATAGAGCTTACACGGCGTGAGTAAGTTGTGTTAGTTCAACTTAAATGTATTTCTACGAATCCAAATCTATATTTATGTTATTTTGATCAAGAAATTTCTTCATCGCCGTTTTCTAATCCATGCTTGTCGACATGGTAGTATGTTATAGATATCTCTAAGCATTCACAATTACACAAAAGAGCCAAAATAATGACTCATCCCAAGTGAGGAGACGAACTTTTATGCAACAGGAATGTCATTGTGTCGATGTCATTGTGTCGATATGCCAGACCAAGATCGGCTTAGGATATCGTGGAGTCACTTTGGCATCTCGATGTAAGTTTTGTCTCTCCCGAGATGGACCAAACTCATGAAATTTCAATTAGATTTCTGCAAACTGGATACAAGATTTGATGCAGCAAAAGCAGCGGAACCACCCGCTATTGCAGCCAAAGCAACAACAGCTTGTAGCCCTATCTCCAAAGGAGAATCCTCAGGCACAAGATATACAACAAATGGACCCAAAACCAGCAGTCCTAAGCTTAAACTCAACAATGCCCCGGGAGTTCCCGGGTCGGTGGCTGCAGATAGGATTCCGAATTCCTCCGCCTTGGAGAGCAACCCTAGCTTCTCTATCACGGACAATGAGAGCCCGGACTTCTCTGCCGCGGACAGCAGGCCGGCTTTCTCTGCTTTGGTCAGCAGCTTCAGTTGCTCCACCCTTGTTAGCAGCTTCACAGATGAATTCTGCAATGCAAAGTACACCCCATTTGCATTTTTTACTTATTTGACAAATAACCAAATAAAATACGATATATAATGAACAATTTCACTTCTAATTCCATCCAGACTTTTTGTAATAAAACCCGTTACACATATTTTGAATGAGAGGAAGATTATTAACCTTCTTGGAGCTGACTGTGTTGGTAGCTGAAGGAATGGGTTTCGTGGTAGCCATGGATTGGATGAGGAGAGGGGAGGAGGAAGCAAAGTTGCCTCCTTTTGCTGCTGCTGGTGCTCTGAAAGCGAAAGGCACACCGCCGGCGCTGCCGCTGTAAAATGCTCTGGCCTCCATTTTTCTGTGTGGTGGTGGTGGCGGCGGCTTTCAGTGGTGTTTCTCTATCAGAGAGATGATTGAATCCTTGAGGAAGGCTATGATTTGGGCTTAAATTAGTGGACAAGGAAGATCAGGTTCCATTGCAAACGTGTCACCACGTGGATCGCTGGATGGGAGAGGGAGATTGGTGTCCCTAGATTTTTTTCTTTTTCTTTTCGTGGTCAACTAGGCTTTTTCTTTCTAAATATTTGTTTTTAAATTGAATTTGGTTTTTTTTGGGGTGAACAAAAAACTTTAGGGTGTGATTATTCTCATCATTAGCGCCATGGCATACTATAACTTTTAGCCAAAAAAACTTACGCGTGATACTTAATTGCCAGCTATTACTAATGTGAATTTACGTAAGAATATATAGATTACGCACCAACGAGAACTGCTAACAACGAGAATCGAACTTTGGTGGGGCGACATACAAGATGGGGACCTTACCAACTAAGCGAACCCTCAATGGCATTGAATTTAGTTTTTATAATTGTGTCATCAGCAGATTTTCACACTCATGTTTAGAATCTCGCATACAATTGTTTATTTTTTGCAACTAAATTGAATAAATAAAACCAAAACGGTAGACAAGATTAAACAAATTTGTGTAAGAGGAGAAAAATATGAGTGTTAATCATTTCCCTGGTTATATTACAAAATGTAAAGTTTTACGTTTGACACATCATCACTTGACAGATTTAACAACAACCTAATATTGAACTTCGAATTTCCATTTCATAGTAGTAAATGATAAACTCAAATCATGGATACTAACAAATCTGATGAGTTAAAGTTAAGGTGCTAAATTAATATGGACCATATATTTTTGGAGCTTATTTTGGTACTCCAAAGTTCTTATTGTACACTTTAACTTTCTACATCTAAAAAAAAAAAAAAAATTTTGCGAAGAATGCACAATAAAACTTTTGAAGTGCCAATAATAGTTATCTATATTATTTTTTTTCTTTACATATGATATTATATTCTTAACCACTCTAATTAACAAAAATCAGACAAACTTACTAGCATGTAAATCGACGAAAATTGACCAACCAACTAGAAGCCTAATCACATGCGCAAATTTGACCATATCTTGTATCAAACAATTTCTCCTCCATGTGGAAGAAAAATTTATTCTTAACCACTCTATTTAACAAAAATCAAGAAAACTTACTCGGGTGTAAAACGACGGAAATTGACCTCGAACCAACTAGAAGCCTAATTACATGTTCAAAATTGACCATATATCTTGCATCAAACAATTCTTCTCCACGTACAAGGAAATTTTCGCTGATGCTAACACAATCTCTAATATAGGTGAATTCTACGTCTAACGGTAGTTGCTATACCTAATAAAGGGTTTTCAAATTTGTATGTCTAAACAATTTTCTTTCATTTTTTTACCCTTTCGATTTTGCATTGAGTGACCAAGTAAGTGAGGTTGTTTCGGTAATTTAATTGCCTTCCCCCTTTTACAAACCCCCAAACCTAAACCCTAACGCAAATACTCTCCTCCCTCTCCTTCTCCTTCTCGACGCATCAATGGCGGACTTCAACGTCTCCCTCGAAAAGGCGAAATTTTTCTTGCAGTCGCAGTATCACGACGAGGAGAAGTGGGCTCTTAACATGGTACTCTCTCAATTACTCTCCTACTTTTCGATTTTGCACGAAGCGTGAAGAGTGGTTTCTTGAATCTCTTGATTCCAAGATACATATAGATATATAATTGTATATGTTTATATGATTTTTTTTGTATGTTTTGGCTAATAGTATGTGGGAAGATTTTGTATTATTTGGTGCATAAATAGCTATACTATGACTTTCGATCGCGATTCGTGGATGTTTTCGGAATGTCTGTTATCGCGATGAATCTTGTGTAATGGTTGCGGGATGTGAGTGGCCGGGCAACCGGTTGTATTGCGTAATTGTCCCGGCCACTCGAATCCTGCAGCTATCCCGCAAGATTTATTCCGCATTGGTGAAAACCTAGCCTGTTATGTGCATCTTGTTGTGAGATTAGTAATGGGAAGGCTAATTTTTCGAGTTACGAGTGCAAGCGTTACTCATGGTTCATATGTGTCCGGTAAATCAGACTTTTGTGTGTTTTGATTTGATACAATCACAAAATGACTAATCAGTTCTGTATGTTCGTGTGTCGTTCTTTTTGTTGTTTCTTAAGCTTAATATGTTAACTTAGGAACTTTAGAAGTGACGGAAAGTGTGGCTTCTAGGTTTGGTCAGGAAAGACGAGAAATTTAGGTGACCCGTGAAATTTAGTTATTAACATTACAGTCTACGGATGGGATAAATTTCCTAACAGAGAATTTATGATGGCTTTTGCACCTTTAACAATGGGTATGCTCTTAGGTCACGCGTGTTTCGTTATAGTTTGATCTTCGTATTGTCGAAATTTGACCTGAGGCCGCATAAAGTTTTTCCTCACAAGAGTTGTTCTTCTTTAGAAAGTTTTAGATTTTGATGATGAATGTGATTTGCAAAGTTGCCTTATATTTTTAGCCCTTGTTATACAACAACAACAACAACAACCAAGCCTTATCCCACTAAGTAGGGTCGACTGTATGAATCCTAGAACACCACTGCACTCCAGGTTATATTGTTGTTAAACAATTCTTACCATTCTTTCTGAACTGTGAGCTTTACTTGCTTAGTGTAGATGCCGGATGGTTATCTCATTTGTAGAATGCATAATTTACATCCTTTTTGTTGAGAAACCAATAAAAACAAAGGACTTAAAAGTGTGTTTCCATCTTGCAGAAATTGCTGCGTGCTGCAGGGCTGTTTGCAGGATCGATTCTTCTAATGAGGAGTTATGGTGATCTGATGGCTATATGAGTTCTTCCAATGTGTCGTAGGTCATCTTATTAAGCAAATTCTGTAAGGTTCCTTTTGTTCGTTATGCGGATTTATTTAGCATTCTGTTAAGTTACAGGGTTTTCCTGTTTACCTTGATCATGTTGATGTTAGTAACAGAAATGAGTTTCCAAAACATAAGAATGTGGTTCTATTGGAGAGTTTTCGAGATGAATGAAATTGCTTAGCTTTCATATACTGAATGGCGAATCATCGATTGCTTATTCATTTGATTTTTCATGCAACCTTTTCGCCATCTCCATTAGATGGTGAAGAGAATTCTTTTTTATACAAGCGATATTGGTGGACGGGATAGATGCTATGAGAGAGCTTCGGCCCATGCGGGCAATTGGGCTAGGGGCGGGCTTTTAGGAGAGGGGAGGCATGAATCCACGGCCCGCAGCGCCTAAAGGAGCGTTGATGCAAGGCTGACGTTAACCACGTTATAAAAAAAATTGCGTCAGGCGTGTGTATAACACTCGCGCGTGGGGGCGTGTCACCGATAGCTTTTCAGATGGTAGGGCCCGCAGTTTGAATTTTGAAACGTTACCGATGTGGGTGCCACATGGCACCCTCAAGGTTGTTGGATTTCAACGGATACTTTTTTTGGACGGTTGGATTTTCAACAGTAAAAAAAAATTCAAACCTCTCCCCACGACTAGATGGCGTGGCACAATTTCAGCCGCTCGATTCCAAATTTTCTTTAATCCAACAGCAGGAATTAATTAAGTTAATAAAAAATAAAAATTAAGTTAAAAATTAATATTAAAAAATCCAATTTTTTTTTTTGAAAAATTTGATTTTATTTTTCTATAAATACCTTATCATTATCGAAATCTATCACAAAAAAATTGTACTTTCGGATAATGATACGTGAAGAAACGAGATCGGTTAAAAATCTTATCCGAAATTACAAATAAAATTATTTTTTACTATTTTATAAAATAAAAAATACTAATATTTAACAACCTATTGCCAAGGCTATTCAACTTAGGAGTGAAAATGCAAAAGACAATTATTATTCACTGTAAGGGATTCAATAGGTTGTTGCCTTGGGGGGCCTTCCAACCCTAGAAGTGCTCTTAGGGGTTTGAGTGGGCCGAGCGCCATTGCAAGTGAATTGGGAAAGTGAAGAACATAATAAATAAGGCCCATTGGATCATTATTTTACTATAAGAGAATGATTATGGGCCTATTTACAAGTATAAAGAATAGGTAATGTCGTCTCTATTCTCACAAGTGAACTGTCAAGATTTAACTAAATAAGATTTGGGGTAACATGTATAATGGTTTGCAATAATTTATGTATTGAAATTAATACATGTTGTCATTCAAGTGAGTCGAATTTGCAGTATATCTACTTTAATGGGAGGGGCACATTTTGAATGTGGAATGCAGTGTGTTGAAGCTATAAGTCTAGGGATAGGCAACAACTATGGCGGGCAGATAACCGCGGTTATTTACCCATAACCGTTTAAGTTTTTACCCACATAACCGTTTACCCATTAGGTATTTACATAAACGGGTATACCCATACCCATACCGCATACTCATTTACCCATAACCGTGTACCCGTTTACTTTTTTCTTTTTCTTTTTTTAACCTGTCTACCTATTTTTTTAACTACTTGAAAATGAAAAAGAAATTTGTCATAATTTTCTTTTTTCTAACTGTTAAATACCGTTATAAGTACATTTAACATGTATTTTTATATTAACGGCAATATTATTTATGAATATATGCGATGTCTCTCAATTATTTGACGGTCAATCTATTACAAGAATCATGCATGGTTGTAGGTTAATTAATATTCTTGTATATATAAGCACACATCAATCTACTAATAGGTTAATTTGATAAATATTTGGATTTTTATTTAGAAACATATGTTCATCGATCCAAGCCATTTAATCGATTTCTAATTTTGGGGTCAAATATTTATTGAAAACTCGAGGGCAATTAATATATATATATATATATATATATATATATATATATATATATATATATATATATATATATATATATATATATATATATATATATATAGGTATGCATCATCTAATAATAACATGTTTCTAAATGCTCAAGGTAATCATTATCTTGAATTGGTCAAAGCTCCAAAAGACTCCAAAACAAAACTATTGAACACTAATGCTTTAGCACATTCAAATCACTTATATTAACCATTAACCCGTTCTATCAACTATATTTTTCTCTCAAGTGAGGCATATATATATATATATATATATATATATATATATATATATATTATAGCCCTTTATAACCAAATTTATCTCAGGATACTAAACCTAGTTAGAAACTAAATTTTATTTTTTTATTTTTTATTTTTTATAGTTTTACATATATTAAAATAAACGGTTAAATGGGTATCCGTTTATAACCGCGGGTAATACCTATAACCGCCCATTTAAATTTCACGGGTAAACGGTTATACCTAAAACCATTTATTTATTTAAACGGTTACCCATAACCGTAACCGTCAAATTTAAATGGGCGGATAACCACGGTTACCTATAACCAATGGATATTTGCCCATCCCTAGTGAGGATCCTCCTGACCAAGCCCATCAGGCCTCTGAAATTTTATCCAACGGCTACAATTATTATAACTTTTAGAGGGACCTCTTGTTTGTATTTATCCAACGGCCCGATAGGCTTGGTTAGGATGATCCTCACCCTTTGCTCAAGAGAAGATCATGATCCATATGTTTTGATATGAGTCTAATGTATTGCACAGTCATAGATAAGGTCTAATAAGTAGAGCAATTAAAGTGTCCATAATTTGAAAACAAAATTGCATCGACTTTCGTTGAATGTTTTATCATGACTCTTCTAGAATTAACATGGAACTTTAAGTTACACATTAAATCTCATTATTTCATAAAAAAAACTCTCATTTTTTTAGTGTAAAATATATCGTTGTATTAAAAAAAAAAAAGTTACTCATCAAATCTCGTCGTTTCATCAAAAACTCTGACTCATGTTTTGAATTTTCCCTGCGATTCCTACAGATTAGTATCCAAATTTGAATTTGAATTCGCATGAAGCTATGAGAACTACAAGTAATTTACATGTTTTCGTTGAGTCGTTTACAACAGTAAGCTTCATTTTTGCTGGTATTTTTTACATGATTCTAGTCTACATGATTCGCGAACATTATACATTGATTGTCTTATGTAATTAATTGCTCAAAAGGCTTTTGACATTGATTGTGTTAGCTTCAGGGGCTTTTAACATTACCAAGATGGAGGACTACATCTTACTGTTAGAATCATGTAAAATTACTTATTCCACCATGATAGGTAGTTACAATACGATAGGTAGTTTAGCTTGTACAAGTACTTATATGGTAGGTAGTTCAGACTGTAAAGTACTTATATAATAAGTAGTTTAGATTATAAATGATCAGTTGAAATCTAAGTTTATGCCGACTAATATTATAATATGATAGGTAGTTTAGCTTGTACAAGTACTTATATCACATGTAGCATGTAGTTTAGATTGTAAAAGTACTTATGTGATAGGTAGTTTAGATTGTAAAAGATTAGCTGAAATATGGGTTTATGCCGACTAATAAGGTACCTAATGTAACATCCCACATCGCCCAGGAGACTGGATCTTGTAAGCATTATATGTATATTCTCATCTCTACCTAGCACGAGGCCTTTTGGGAGCTCACTGGCTTCAGGTTCCATGGGAACTCCGAAGTTAAGCAAGTAGCACGCGAGAGCACTCCCATGATGGGTGACCCACTGGGAAGTTCTTGTGTGAGTTCTCACAAACAAAATCGTAAGGGCGTGATTGGGGCCCAAATCGGACAATATCGTGCTATGGCGGAGTTGAGCCTGGGATGTAGTGAGGGCCCAGGCCGGGATGTGACAATTTGGTATCAGAGCCAATCCCTGGCCGGATATGTGTTGATGAGGACGTCGGGCCCCTAAGGGGGGTGGATTGTAACATCCTACATCGTTCAAGGGAGTGAATCTTGTAAACTTTATATGTATATTCTCATCTTTACCTAGCACGAGACCTTTTGGGAGCTCACTGGCTTCAAATTCCATCGGAACTCTGAAGTTAAGCGAGTAGTGCTCGAGAGCAATCCCATGATGGGTGACCCACTGGGAAGTTCTTGTGTGAATTCCTAAAAACAAAACCTTGAGGACGTGGTAGGGGCTCAAAGTGGGACAATATCGTGCTATGGTGGAGTCGAGAACTTCCCAGTGGGTCACCCATCATGGGAGTGCTCTCGAGCGCTACTCGCTTAACTTCGGAGTTCTGATAGAATTTGAAGCCAGTGAGCTCCCAAAAGGCATCGTGCTAGGTAGAGATGAGAATATACATATAAAGCTTACATGATTCACTCCCCTGGGCGATGTGGGATGTTACACCTGAATTGATAAAAAAAAAAAAATAATAATATAACTAATAGCAAGGCCCCCCAAGAGATTTATAGGTGTTCGAAATTTTGGAAATGTCCTAAATTAATTTTAGGAAATATGTGGTGCGAATAGAATGACTCTAACTTTGGCTTATAGCACACAGTTTTTTGTGAAAAAAAAAATTGAAATTTTTAGCTTTAAGAAATATTTTGTGTTGGAGTTAAGGAAAATATTGCAAAACCTTTGGATGTAATCCTACCTATTATTAGGTCCTGAAACTATTTTCTATTGATTCTTAAAGTGAGAAAATAGAAAAATATCTTTAAATTTAGGTTTTAAATAATTGATTACAAGTGTTTAAAAATGAATTATAATATATTTTGCACGGAAAAAATATATTTTGAAAAACACGAATATGATAGTTTGTTGTTACGGTAAGAGAAATAAAAGAAACATTAACAAAATAAAAATAAAAATAAAAAACTGAAAAAAAAATTGAAAAGGGAGGGATCGGTATGAAGATAGCGACTTTTTTGGTAAACAGTTGCTAGCTATGTAGCGATTGATCTCAAAGATTATAGCTAGCAAAGTACCGATCGTATCATTTTTTTTTCTTTTTTTTTCTTTTTCCATTGAATAGCTATAGTAGAGTAAAATAGTAATCACAATGCAAAGTATCAACCTAACAACAAAAAGTGCTGACACATGGAGTCCTATTCATGGACCTAAATAAAAAAAATAACTAAAAATTGGACTAATCTAATTGTTAGGCCATAAAATTGGGAAATGGCTCATTTCTGAATCTCTTCCACCAAATCCACCCAATCACCTAATTTGGACCCTTGAAATATGGTCCAATGGCCAAAGTTATTATAACTTTTAAAGTGGTCCCCTGTTTGTAGTCGTTGGATCAAATTTCAAGGGCATGGATTGATTGATTGAGTGGATTTGGTGGAAGGGATCCGGAGAAGATCTCTTTCCATAAAATTGGACCTATTTCAAGTTAGTTTATTTACACATAACAGATTTGTAAGGAAGAAGTTAATTTAAACCACATATTAATGAAACTCTTTTTGTTAACTGTAAGAGGGTGAAAAAACATTTTTGTCTTCTATCACAAAATAAAATTATGGACAATTAAGTAATTTGCACAAACTAAATTTTACAGTTGTTTTTAAAAGCATCATCTACATGTAATCCTAACAAATCACCTACAAGAACTCCAGATTTTTACGGGTGTATTGTTTTATGCAACTTCGAATTTCTATGGCACTTATTTTCAAAACTTCAAGTTCGAGTTTAAGTACGAACTCTAGGTTCATGATACCTGCAAACAAACACAATATACATATGTAGTGAACAGGAATAATTTCGGGACCTATGTGTGAAAAGAATGGGTGACGACCCAAAATATGGGGCTGTCGTGGCTTGCAGGCCCAAAATAGTGGTTGTTGGGTTGCTGGGCCACAAATGAGAAGTAAATGGGTTAACAGATTATATACCCAATTATTGGACTAAGAAGGAAAAGTGAAAAACAAGGCCTAACTCATGAGCTTGTTATTTCATGCGAGCCAAAAATAAAATAAGGCCCAAAAGAAAAAAAAAATAAACAAGTAGGACGGTTTGGTGCATATGCCCAATTGGGTTGCGGGTCGACTGCAGGCAGCCCAGGTCCGTAAGAAAGGTGATGCAAAACGGCTTTGTTTTGGACCTTAGAGTTTTAGAGCAGGAACGACTTGATGGCTCGGGCAGTGCGGCTTCAGGCAACGGCTCTCATGCGTGTAGGGTTTGAAAAATCCCATTTTTTTCTTCTCTTATTCACGCATATTCAATTCACCACAATTATAAGAACAATAAATTTAAGCTGAATCTATAATTTGAAGAAAAAAAAAGCATGTAAAATTAGAGTTCATGCTTCAAGGTGAATGTTTCATGCAATCATTGCTGAAAAAATATTGAAATTGAAACCATGTTTTATAGATTACTTGGATTGCTTGATGAATATTGTGAACGGCTTTGTAGTAAACAAGCATTCAGTTCCTTAGCTCAGTGTCAGGAGCGTGTTTAACAATGCGTTGTAGCCTAAATTTAACTGAATGAGAGAGAGAGGGATGGAGCTGCATAAAGAGAAAAGATAGGCTTGGGAATTACTATGATGATATTTCTCCATACCTTGTGCTTTTTTTAAGAAAAATAATGGGGTTAATTGCCCTACATGTAATACAAAGTTGTGCCTTTTTGTTTTTTGTAATTAATTCTTGAATTGTTTCTCACTAACATTAGTAGTTGTTGAGACTATAAATACTCAAGTAATGATTTCTGTTGTGAAATTGGTGTGAATGCCCACATAAAGAAAACAACCACATATGGCTAAGGGTGGAAAGTGGAACAATAGAAGTCAAAATTATATTGCTTAAATAGTAGAAGTTTTGGTTTTTATTGTTTTGGTGTGTAAGCCTTTTACATGCATTAAAAGAGACGTATGCTTGTATCGTATGGGTAGTACACAAAGATGAAAAGCATAAAGTAATAATCATGTTTTCCTCATTTGTTTCTCTCTACGTTCATTTCTCTTATCTGATACTAGTGAAGAAAATAAACAGAATAATACATGGTTCCCGTTTCACTTCAATCTCTAAAAACTCTGATAATATATATAGGTATGCATCATCTGATAATAACATGTTTCTAAATGCTCAAGTAATCATTATCTTTAATTGGTCAAAGCTCCAAAAGACTCCAAAATAAAACTGTCGAACACTCTAATGCCACATTCAATCACATATATTAAACATTAGCCTGTTCTATCAACTATATTTTTCTCTCAAGTGAGGCATAAATATATATATATATATATATATATATATATTATATGGCCCTTTATAACCAAATATATCTCGGGATACTAAACCTAGTTAGAAACTAATTTTGTTTTTTGTTTTTTAGTTTTACATATATTAAAATAAACGGTTAAATGGGTACCTGTTTATAACCGCGGGTAATACCTATAACCGTCCATTTAAATTTCACAGGCAAACGGTTATACCCATAACCGTTTATTTATCTAAAATGTTACCCATAACCATAACCTTCAAATTTAAATGGACAGATAACCGCGGTTACCCATAACCAACGAGTATTTGCCCATTCTTATATAAGTCATAGCTACCAGAGTAATCCATCACTTACTGTCACTAGATCCTAGTGTGTATTAGTGAGTTTCACATATGCTCTTAACATCTCAATTTTGCAATC